>NC_133783.1:34753884-34865750 GCF_003597395.2 Chelonoidis abingdonii | reverse complement strand
ATGGTGCTGCAAGCACTGGTGGATCACAAGGGACGTTTCACCAACATCCACGTGGGATAGCCAGGAAGGGTTCATGACGCTCATGTCTTCAGAAGCACTACTCTGTTTAAACGGCTGCTGCAAGGGAATTACTTCCCAGACCAGAAAATAACAGTTGGGGATGTTGAAATGCCTGTCGTTATCCTGGGGGACCCAGCCTACCCCTTGATGCCGTGGCTCATGAGGCCATACACAGGCAGCCTGGTCAGGAGCTGTTCAACTACAGGCTGAGCAAGTGCAGTATGGCGGTAGAATGTGCATTTGGCCATTTAAAGGCGCGCTGGCGCACATTACTGACTCAGCCAAACCAATGTCCCCTTTGTTATTGCTGCTTGCTGTGTGCTCCACAATCTCTGTAAGAGTAAGGGGGAGACCTTTATGATGGGTGGGAGGCTCAGGCAAATCATCTGGCCGCTGATTACGTGCAGCCAGACACCAGGGCAATTAGAAGAGCACACCAGGAAGCAGTGCGCATCAGAGAAGCTTTGAAAACGAGTGTCATCATGGGCCAGGGCACGATCTGACTGCTGTGTTTGTTTCCCGTTGATGAACCTCCCCCCCTTGATTGACTCATTCCCTGCAAGCAACCCACCTTCCTGCTTCGAGTACAGCTGGCTTAAGGAAATAAAGTCACTATCATTTAAAAATCATGTTTTCTTTATTAATTCATTATAAAAAAAAGGGAGAGAACTGACAAGGTAGCCCAGGTGTGGTTTGGGAGGAGGATAAGAGGGAAGGAAAAGGCCACTAAAAAATTTCAAAGTAATGACAGTCTTTTGGTTGGGCTGTCCACGGGGGTGGACTGGGTGGGTGCACGAACCCTCCCCCCACACGTTCTTACACATCTGGGTGAGGAGGATATGGAACATGGTGAGTGGTGAAGCTGGTTACACAGGGGCTGCAGCGGCACTCTGTGATCCCGCCACTGTTCCTGAAGCTCCAGACGCTGGAGCATGTCAATTTGATCATGCATCAGCCCTAGCATTGTGTCATGCCTCCTCTGATCTTCCTACTGCCACCTCTCATCTCGAGCATCCCTCCTGTCCTCATGTTCACTGGCATCTTTCCTGTAGTTTGATACCACGTCCTTCCACTCATTCAGATGAGCTCTTTCATTGCGGGTCACTTCCATGATTTCCGAGAACATTTCATCTCGAGTCTTTTTTCCGCCGCCTTATCTGAGACACTTCGGGATGGAGTAGGGAGGCTTGAAAAATGTGCAGCTGCACGAGGGAGGGAAAAAAAGGGAGAGAAGATACATTTTACAGAACAATGCTTATACTCTTTCACGGTGAACACTATTCACCTTACATAGCACATGTGATTTCACTACAAGTCGCATTTTGCATCTTAATATTGAGTGCCTGCAGCTCTGGTGTTAGAGATCTCACAGACACAGGTCCAGACAGCAGAATTCAGCTTGCATGCGTCCATGGTAAGCCATTGTCTTTCGGCTTCTGCAGCCTTCATATACACAGTGCCCTCCTTTCCCAAATACCAAGCAAAGCCCGTTCAGTGCTGCTTCTTTCCTATTAACATGCAGCAGCAGAACCCACTCCCCGCTTATTACCAATTTACCACTGTGATGATCGCTTTACCCTCCCCCGCCATGTGGCACGTATATGGAAGAATCACTGCTAGCCAAATGCAAAAAACGCTCAGCGCCAATCACTCCCCGACCCGCTTGGCTACCTGCAAGAAGGATTTCTTTTAAGCAAGAAGCAAACAGCCAGAGGAATGGCCATCGCTATCCCTTAATTTAATTCCTGATTTCAACTTAGGTTATACCATGAATGATATCACTCTCCTGAGGATAACACAGCAAATAAAAACGCATGTGCTTGAATGCCAGCAGACACCAGGACCATACACAGCTAGGTTTGTCATGCAATGATACAGATACTTGCCTACATGCATCTGGGCGTGGTCAAAGTGTCCTATCATGGAGGACAATGAATAAGGCTGCCCTGCCTAGAAACCTTTGCAAAGGTTTTGGACGTGCTCCAGGAGAGCTTCATGGAGATGTCCCTGGGAGGATTCTGCTGCATACCCAGACTGTTAACAGACTTTCCAATAACTGTAATGGCCGCGAATGCATCCCAAGTCCTCAGGCACAATTAATCATTAAAAAAACCTTGCTTTTAAACCAGGTTTTATATTTACAAGAGGTACACTCACAGAGGTCCCTTCCATGGCTTCATGTGTGGATAGTGCTTGGTAGGTGGGAGGGAATTTGTCAGGGTGAAAAAAAAGCTCCTGGCTGTTGGGGAGAATGAGTGCGTGTGCTCTCTGCAAGCTCATCGTCTTCTTCCTCCTCCTCATCTTCCCCATGCACAGAATCCTCAGCCATGACTGAGATTCACACCCACCTCGGAATCCACAGGACAGGGGGGGGTACTGGTGGCAGACCCCCCTAGAATTGCATGCAGCTCAGCGTAGAAGTGGCATGTTTTCAGCCCCACCCCGGACCTCCGTTTGCTTCTTTGGTTTTCTGGTAGGTCTGTCTGAGCTCCTTAACTTTCACATGGCACTGTACTGAGTCCCTGGTGTGCCGTCTCTGCATCATGGCCTTGGAAATTTTTCAAATGTTTTTTCATTTTGTCTTTTGGAACGGAGTTCTGTTAGCACGGAATCCTCTCCCCATACAGCAATCAGCTCCAGTACCTCCCGTGCAGTCCATGTGGAGTTCTTTTGATTCTCAGGAGACTGCATTGTTACCTGTGCTGATGAGCTCTGCGTGGTCACCTGTGCTGGTGAGCTCTCCACGCTGGCCAAACAGGAAATGAAATTCAAAAGTTCAGAGCTTTTCCTGTCTACCTGGCTAGTGCTCCGAGTTCAGATGGCTTTCCAGAGCGGTCACAATGGTGCACTGTGGAATACTGCCCGGAGGCCAATACTGTTGATTGCAGCCACACTAACTAATCCGACATGGCAATACTGTTCAGCGCTACTCTCTCGTCAGGGAGGAGTACAAAACAGGTTTAAAGAGCCCTTTATATTGATATAAAGGGCCTCGTTGTGTGACGAATGCAGGTTAAATCATTTTAACGCTGCTAAATGCATAGTGTAGACCAGGCCCAGGCCTAGTTCCACAATTCCCATATGTCCCAAACCCCGTCCCAGTTTCTCTCCCCACCTCCACGAGACTCTAGTCCCAGTCACCCTCACCCATCATCAGCTTCTTGTCCCAATATACTTTTATCCTCTCCCCCAGTCCAGCTTTTATTTTATCTGCATTCAAGACAGCCATCTTCCTCTTCCACACTGCCTGGGCACCAGCAGGAAAGTCACTGAGTGCACAGGAGACACAAGCTCCCTGCTCTCAGTTGAAGCACCTGGCCTCATCCAGTCCACACAGCCAAGAACAGCAATTACAAGGAAAGCTCTGGAATGGAGCATTCTCAGTTAAAACACCACAAAAAACAAACAAAAACTAGGAAGTTGCAGGAAGGAGGGAGACTGAAAACATAGGGCTAAAATGGAATTGTTATGTAGATAACTTTGTAGTCATTGCTGCCCTTCTACATTCCTAGCTTCCATATCAATGGTTACTATCAAAATATATTGATGAAAGCAGAAGGCAAGGGGCGGAGGAAAAAACCCAGCAAAGTTCTTAGGTATGGTATAGTTGACCAACATCTACAACTGTCACACTGAAGGCACTTGACAGCAAATGCGTTAATACTTTCGTTCATTTCTATTCTTTAGCTATTCAATCGTTTTCATGTTGGAAGTCGGGGGGGGGGGTGTTTTTGTTTTAAGTACTGTTGAGCTGGTTATTTCAGTGAGATTGTAATAACATTTCTGCTGCTTTTGTGAATACATGTAAATCGCTCCCATAATGTAATAGGAGTTTACAACCAAGCAAATTAGTAATTAGAAAAAGCTTCTAGTATTGCACCCATGAATATTTTAGGTGCAAAATTCAAGCTAAGTATTCCACCATTTAATTCAAATAATGTTTAAGTATTGCAGCAGACATTGAACTGACTCACAAGCTACTCTGGCTCTTGTAATACCTGGAATTTTGAATTAGACAAGTATTTTAACAGTGTTTTTGCTTTAAATTGGAAAATGCAGAATGATGATTTGTTTGCTTTTTTTTAACCTCTCTAAAGCCAGCATACTGACGAGACTATATCAAAATACTATCTTAGCATTTAAGTTTTCAGTTCTCCAAACTGGAGCATCGTGGGGCAAGCAAATGTAATCCCTTAGGGGGCTGGAGGGTTTGGAGCAAAGGAAGTATAAGGGAGGCCCACGGAAAGGAAATGTAGAAGTTCTTTTCTGAACCATATATAGAAGTTTCTGTAACTTCACTTTCATGGTTTTGTTTCTGATATCTGATACAAGAATCAACAATTAAAGGCTGGGGGTAGAAGTTTAAATAAAAAAAAAAAAAAAACACAATATGTGCTAAGGGTAAGCATACAATTAAACTAAGTTTGGCCCACTATATGTAGATCCTGTTTGATGCACAGAGTAGGCACTAAGGTTTCTGGTGCGTGATCAAAAATATATAGTTACATGTGTAGCAATCTTTGTGATTATTTTAACAACCTGAGGGACCAAGGGAAGCGTTGGGGGTGGGGGAGAGGGGAGGAAGTCAGAAATCATTATTGAATTCAATTGGCTCAAGAGGGAAAAATATAATTGTTAACAGTTTCCTTTAAATCTAGCCTTCACTACACAGTCAGTGATGAAAGCTGAATAAAGTATTTCAAAATAGTAAATCCATTAGCTTTTTAGTGAAACCTGTATGGATAGGCCTTTGAGCTAAACAACACTGATAAATCATGAAAGATAGACAAGCACAGTGTAGTATTAAAAAAAATTAGTATATAAATTAAGTGTTATAAGGAACTACTTAATTTAAGCCTCATGTTTCTTCACAGGTATAGATGTTTTCCACTTGTGTGAATTCAATGCATTCTCAACATTTTTATTAAAATATTAAAGCTTCTTTGAGCTTAGGGTATGACGTAAGTAACACTTTGTTAGAGTGAACTGACAAATTCTAAATATTGAATATAAATTTCTTCCTCACAGTGGACAAGTGAACTAATGGAACAGATTCTTTGATACTGAAGGGGGTGGGAAGGGAATACTTTAACAGCTTTCCGAGACTTGGGAAACTTTGGCCTAGTAATATTGTGGCATGTCAGGAATCAACTATGACATGCGCCTCCTGGATACTAACAAAGCATATTTATTCCTTTATTCTGAATATATTTGTTTCACCCAGCCCAAATTTAGCATTGTATTATGAGATCTTTTATTTGAGTTTTTCTTCAATAAAATTTCAAATATTTTGCAGTTCTTCAGTTACATACTTTACATATTTTTCTAATATGTTAAACTGAATGCTTACATCAGCATGAGTGTTATTTCTCCCTTTCAAACTCAAGGAAGATGGTTTGTGAGGATGTACGTCATCTGTACCCAGCATGTAATAATCACACAGTTAGAAATGGACATCTAGACCATTAGTCCAATGCTCCAAACATGAATCCTATTTATTTCTCCCATACAGAAGTTAATACACTTATCAATATTGCAAATTTCCTTTCCCTTCGAATATAAAAAGGAAGAGACAGTGTTTGTCAAAAAGTCAAAAACTGCCTTTTATTCCTTCTTGCATTGCTCTATTGTAGGAACTTATTTACAGACATTACAAGTCAGTGAGCATTCAGTGACAGCATTTAGTGTTACATTTATATTTTGTTTAGTATGAGGCTTTAGATAAAAGTCTGCTCACAATCCAGTTACTGAATAGGTTTTATCAAACTGACATGCTGATTTTAGTTACTAATTCTAGTAACAAGTGATTCAAACACTTGTAACTATTTAATCCTACAACCTTTTTTGTTTTGTTTTTAAAAACACACACATCTAAGATGGTCATCAATTCACAAAAAACAAGTGGAAAAAAGACCTCAGAACTAGGGCTTATAAGATCACTCATATATATATATATATATATATATATATATATATATATTATAGTTGAGCAATTTAAGTGAGGGTTTGGTTTGCTGTCCTGCTGTTCAGGAGTTCAACATTCAAAAGTTACCTCTGGGCTTCTACCCTTCCATCTAGTAGAATGATATTTGTGTTACAAAGCTAGGGAAGGCTGATGTTGAGTTAGTAAGCAGAGAGAATTCATGGGTCAAGATGTGGGGGAGGAACTGAGACATCATCTTAAGAAAGTCAGAGTCCCAAACCACAATCGAAGCCAGACACCTGGATGTAGAATTTAGCTAGCCAGAGGACTTGGGTAAGGTCTGACATTTACAAGAGTTTCCTATCTTGTTTGTAAGCACAGAGACCCAGAGGAGAATGGTTGGATTGTTCCATCTCCAATAATGCAAAATCCCACCATTTTTGAAGGAAAAACTCCCTGGGAGGCTTATTTGGCTCAGCTGAATACCATAGCTCAAATGGATGGCTGGGAAGATAGAAACCCTTTTTCTGTCAATGAGCCAAATTGAATGGCCCAGCTCTGATGGTGTTATAGAAATTACCCCTCGAAACCGGTAGAATTCTCCAAAATCTGATCTAAGCTGTTGATATGTAATTTGGAGCTAGCCAATCAATCTGAGCTAGCACCTACAAGGAGAGGAAAAGAAGGGACTCTACCCAAATTGACAAAGGACCTTATGAGATTTCTGTCCCTAGCATATCCAGATGCTAACGGGGACTTCCAGGTAACAATGGACCAGTTTATAGATAGATACTCAGCTTGACTAGGACTTGCAGACCGAGATCGGCAAAAGGAGACCAAAGACACTGAGGCTGTGGAATTTGCCAAGGAACCAGATTGTTTCCTTGCAGTAGCTCCTCAGAAGAGGAAGCTGCCACTATTAAGGAAGACGGAAGCTGATCACTAAAGCCTGGTAAATACAGCTGTTTAATCTGTATGATGGACCAGACAATTCTAATCTGCTTCATAACATTTTTGAATGCTTAGAACAAATAAATTCAGTTTCCAAACAAGGGAAACTGACAATAAGATAAAAATTAAGAGAAGCAGTTCAATTAAATACTGGCATTGTGGGGGGAAAAAATGGCCATAAAAACGGACACTTGTGATGCTTTGTCCTGACCTGCCTTATAAGTTCCTATTGCAAATATCTTGCCCAGTTTGGGATACGGGGAACACCACGATCAACAGGGAAAACCTGGGAGATAAAAGATCAGCTTCACACTTTGTGTTTAAATCTGGGCAGCTGAACAATTGTGGGAGTTTGGCTACTAAGTGTATAATGAGATCTGTGTACTTCATAGGAATAAGAGACACTGACTCAAACATAACCATTATTAGACCAGATATGCTAAAAAGGTCAGGGAACAGTGAATCCAAATCTGAACTACCTATTTAGTCTCAAATGGAGACACCCACTGAAAACTGGGTTTGAAAATTGGATTTCTGCCATTCGAGCAATAAGTTTGGGTAGTCAAGATAATGGAAGAGCTAAATCAGTTTGGATTTCATTATAGCTAGTAATTGCGTAATAAATGACAGAAAAGATGTCCTACATATAAATGAACTTTCAACCAATCCCTGGGCCTCACCCATAGTTCTGGTAAAAAAGATGGCAGCACCAGATTCTGTATGGAGTATTGAAAACTAAATCCATTTACTTTAAAGGATTCTTATCCAGAGTATCATCTACTTGTGATAATGGATGCCACAGCAGATTCAATCTGATTTTCCACACAGGATATGAAGAGGGGGTATTGGCAAGCAGAATTGGATTCAAAGGATAGTGAAAAGACTTGGCCTTGCAGGACAAGGCCTGTGGCAATTGAAAGTGAAGGCTTGCACCTGCCGAGTCTACTTGCATAGCATGCCTCTTGCTGTACTAGATGATATCCTGGTGCATGTTAAAACCCTTGAACAAGAACCAATACATTTACAAATGGTCAGTGATAAGCTAAAGTCTGTCAATCTCCAGTTGAACCCAATTTGAGTTGTTTCAAAAAGAGATAATTTACCTTGGGTGCACTATTAGTGAGGGGAATTGTTCAGAACTGGGCCACACGCTCACAGATATGCAAAATGTTATAGGGCACTGCTCCTCTTACAGAAGTTTTATTTGTAGGTTTGTCAATATTGCAAAACCATTGCATAAGTAGGTGAGAAAGGGAAACCATTTCAGTGGTGATTGGCATTTTCAGAGTTAAAAAGAAACAGTTTGACAGTTTCTGTCATGATCTACCTGTGTTTCAAACCCCCTTTTGTATTGGGCACAGATGCTCGTTGTTCAGGCATAGTATTGACACAAGAACTATTTGAGGGATGGAGGCTTAATAAAGCAAAAGCTTACATTTTCTAGAGAAATTATTGCACCACCTGAAAGGAACTTCTGGAAGTGGTTAACTCTATACAACATTTTCTCCACTATTTGTATGGGAGGAAGTTTGTGGTCAGGAGAGTATGCATCCTTGCAATGGCTCTTTAGATTCAGAAACTCTGAGGGGCAAATTTCCGAGTGCTTGAAAAAAAACTGCAGTGCTGTGATTTCAGTCACACACAGGCCTTGGCACACACATGGTAATGCTGCTACATTGGCAGGAGAAGCAGCACCCAAAACACAAGCACATGCAAAGACCTGAGTAGAAGCTGACCCATTCAGCCTAACGTGTTTCCCTGGGGACTGGTATAGCAAATGCAGGGGATACCACAGCATAGATTTGTGGAGCTGTGAGAGAAAGCAGCAGCAAGGAACACCACAGAAAGAGAGAGAAGGAGCAGAAAGCCAAGGAGACAGCCAGAACAAGACCTGGATGTGTGACTGAGAAAGCCCAGAGAGATTTTTGGGTACAGTTCTGGCTGAGAAAAGGCTTGGGACTGTGGGCAAAGAAACCATCTCCTGTTTGATTCCCTACTGTGTTGAGGGAAATGTTTTGTAAACAGGATTGCATTAAAGAAATACTCACTGCCATCAATCTCACCTCTTAATGGAAAAGCATATAGGACACTGTATTTTGGCTAACCACTCAAGTCAAAAACCAGTAGCACTACATTGCTAGGGCAATGCACCCAAACACTATCTGGAGTGAAAATCTTTACAGGTAAGAGAATAATTCAGTCATTCCTTCTGAAAGAAAACCAACAAGCGCTGGGAGAAATGCCAGTGCAGTGAGCACAGCTAGGGAAACAGAATGAGGCTACTTACTTCACATTATCAAAACAGTAACATGAAAATAGGAAGCTCATGAGCACTCAAGGAACAAGAAACACAGGAAAAGGGGGAAAAGTTGATATTTTCAGCCTTCTGGTCAGATTCTACTCTAGCGCACACAAAAATTTTTTCCCCAGGATTTAAAGAAAAGGATTGGCTTAACAGCTACTATGAACCTTTAATTAAAAAAGCATTAGTGGGAGAGTCTCTGCTGTGAAGCTTATATTCTAGCCACATGTCACTAAAGTATTTCTTCAGTTGAAATACCATTGTAGATATTTCATCTGTATCTGGGCAGTGGAGGAAATAATAGATATCAGATGCCAAATGTCCAAAGATTCCAGGATATCAAAGATTCCATTTATAGGGAGATAGAAAGGAAAGGCTAACACAAGATACTGAGAATCCAGTCTTAGGCCAGGTCTACACTGCGACTTTAAATCGGTTTAATGGCCGATATACCGATTTAACGCTGTATCCGTTCACATGACGTCGTCATTAATATCGATTTTACCGCCTCCTTAAATCGATTTCGGAACTCCTCCCAAACGAGAGGAGTAGCGCTAAATTCGATAGTGATAACTCGGATTAGGGTTCATGTGGACGGAAATCGACGTTATTGGCCTCCGGGCGGCATCCCAGAGTGCAGCACTGACCGCTCTGGACAGCAATCTGAACTCGGATGCAGCGGGCAGGTAAACAGGAAAAGCCCCGCGAACTTTTGAATTACATTTCCTGCTTGCCCAGCGTGGAGCTCTGATCAGCACGGCTGGCGATGCAGTTTGAAATCGAAAAAGAGCTCCAGCATAGACCGTACGGGAGATACTAGGTCTGATCGCTGTATGGGGAGACAAATCTGTTGTATCCAGCTCCGTTACAGAACACGAAATGCCAAAGCGTTTGAATAAAAAACTCCAGGATACACAGCGCTGCGTGACAAGCGTAACGGGAAGCCAGAGACTCAAATGGACGCTAATGGAGGGAGGGGGTACTGAGGACTCCAGCTATCCCACAGTCCACAGCAGTCTCTGAAAATTATTTGCATTCTTGGCTGAGCTCCCAATGTCTGTAGGTTCAAACACAGTGTCTGGCGTGGTTCAGGGAACAGCTCCTCAGTTTATTCCCCCCCCCCCACCAAGTGAAAAAAAAGGGAAAGATTGCTGTGCTATGGCGTTTGCTCAATGCACTCTACGAAAAAGGCGCCAAAGGGTTGTCTGCTGCCTTCACAAAGGGAGGGGTGAGGCTGTACCCAGCACCACTCGGGGCAATGTTTTCTGCCCCATCAGGCACTGTGCTCTCAACACGGAAGTGGGAACTATGGGATAGCTGAGGAACAGCTACCCACAGTGCACCGCTCCTTAAATCGATGGTAGCCTTGGACCAGGGACGCAAGCAATCGATTTTGTGATTGCACTGTGGATGCGCAAACCCGATTTTATAACATCGGTTTTGTAATATCGGTTTAAACTACTTCGAATTAATCGTGCAGTGTAGACGTAGCCTTATAGAACACAGTTTTTTAGGGGAGAGGATGTCTGTCTTCGTTTTCTTTTTCTTTTTTTTTTTTTTGTTAAGAGATCACAATTGTCCCTACATTTATTATATGCAAGCAAGTTCATTTCAGAGCAAACTCTGAATGTACAATTGGGAATTTACCCTGTGTGAGTGTTCCAATTACACCACTCAAGGAAAAGTTCCAGTTAGTGGATTTTAATTTAACACTTCAAGTAAGAAACTGTTTGCTGAATGGCTATGCATACTCATATCCATTATTACTTCTCAAAACAAAATTTAGAGTGCAAATGGGAGGGTAGAGGAAAGAGTTGGCAAGTACAAATGTGAGTGATGAGAGTTATACAAGTTGTCTCAAGCAAAAAAATGCCTAGAACACAACACTATGTTCTGAACACTGGACAGTACGGAATACTGCACAGTAGTTGACACTGATGCTTCCTCTTAGAAAAAAGCTATTGAAGTTTCTGTACCCTAAGTATTACCAAATATTGTGAATTAAATTGACAGGAGGAGTTCAGAAATCCTGTATAAAGTGTACAAGGTCTGGGCAATCAATGCCAAAGCAATGCAGAAGATAAAATTGTACGTTAAACGTATATTACAGGTCTGGTTGATAAAGGCAACTCAGTTAATATAGTATACTTGGATTGATCCAAGGCATTTGATTTAGTTCCATATAATGCAAGATTTTAAATCAAAATGTCATGTGGTACTAATAGGGCACATATTAGATGGATTAAAAACTGGCTTACTGACATTTCATAAAGTAGTTGTTAATAGGGAGATATCAAGAAGCCAGATTACTTCTAGCAGAGTCCCCCATGGATGAGTTCTTGGTCTAACGCTATTCAGAATTTTTGTCACCTAGACAATATAAAATCTTGGCTGGTAAAGTTTGCAAATGACAAAGACTGGAGAAGTAGTAAGTAATGAGGAGGACGGACAGGTCATTGTTACAGAAATGTAACAAAATGCGTTTTAACATAGCCAAATACAGAGTAATACATCTGGGAACAGAGAATGCAGGCTATAGCTACAGGATGGGAGACTACTTTGGAAAGTAATGACTCGGAGAAGAACTTTGAGGTTATTTTAGCCTTAATATGAGCTCTCAGTCCAATGATATGGCAAAAAGGGCTAATGCAATCCTTGGATGTATAAAAAGGGAATATCAAGTAGAAGTAGGGCAATAATTTTGCCTCTATACACAGCATTGCCAGACCACAATTAGAATACTGTGTCCATACGCCAAGAAGGGTGATGAAATGCTTGAAAGAATTCAAAAGAAAGGCCACAAAAATTTAATCAAAGGGTTGGAAAAGCAAGCCTTATGATTCAAGGCTTAAGGAATTCAAACCATTCAGCTTATTGAAGAGATGGTTGAGAGGTGATTTGATCACTGTGTATAGGGAATCACACATGGAAAAGGTATCTGACAAGAGGGGGCAAGGTTTTCAATCTTGCAAACAAATAAGATTTAATGACTAGATGCTGAAATTTGACAAATTCGTCCTTGAAATAAAACGCAATTTCCAAGCAGTGAGGGTAATTAAACACTGAAACAGCTTACCAGGGAACATAGTTTACTTGCCAATAAAATTAGCTATCTTTCCAAAATATATGCTTTACTCCTGCTTCTGACAGAAATTCTACAGCCTATCTGTGCTTCAGCCTTGCAGTCTGCGAATTTATGAATCCTCCTGTTGATTCTCTTTCTTCATGGGTGATGGGGTAAACAGGATTGCCTCCATTGCCCTCAACATGCACATAACACTTGCAGCTCTGCATTAAGACAATGACGACAATCAAATTGCCTGCAGAGATCAGGAAGTCTTTTTTTCCCCCCCGATGTACAATTGGTTAGATGTATTCTGGGGAGTTTTTTCACCTTCCTCTGAAGCATCAGAAATTGGCAACAGCTGCAGATGGGCTATTGGACAGCACATCTAGGTGGCAGAGTATCTTTCTTAGTTGCCTATCTGGTATGTCTTGCTCAAATGCTCAGGGTCAAACTGATCACCAAATCTGGGGTCAGGAACAAATTGTCCTCTGATCAGACAGAGGGATCTTTGGGGGTTTCACCTTCCTCTGCAGATTACCTACTAGAATATCTCATCTAACCAATTCCCTGGCATTGCAGGGATCTCAGACATTGGTGGCACCTCTGTCTCTTCTAGTCTCTGCTTTTGGCATAACAGTTTAGCTTTCTGAGGACTGAAAAGATTTAGTCTAACTAAAGTTATCAGGCTCAATATAGGGGTAATCTGAGTGAAATTTAATGACCACCTTGTCTGACTTCCTTTATATCACTGATCTAATAGCCTCTTCTGACCTTGAAAAATATTTTTCAGGAATTTTTATTTGTCACACTAACGCTAAAAGGTTTAAAAAGAGATATGTTTCATAGATATAAGCATGTGGCAGACATGAGTCATATATGTTATTAAGGTTACTAAGCACAGTAGATGGTATTATACTTGGTTATAAGCCATCTGTTGATCTGCTGGATTGTAACAATCGACTAATGTATTAACCATTCATTAACCCTTTACAAATATACCCTTAATATAAAGGTCATACTTTACATTACACAGTAGAAACCCTATCCATTCAAACATGTTAACTTTATAAAGGCATCTAATGAAGTCTTCTGTCTCAAAGTAAATACTACATTAAAAGGAACTCTTTCAGAAAACTCTGAGCATTATAGAAATTGAAATAGTTTAACAAATAAAAATACACTTATGAAACCAGGAAGGCACATCTTGATTTAAACATATTGAGAAAAGAGGTTCCTAAACTGCAGCCTGCAGACTGCTGGTAGTCAATTCAACACTCAGTCATGGTTTGCAAAGAGCTGACTGATCACATGGTGCTGACTATCCACCTTCCAGCTGCTCAACTGTATTAGAAGACAGCTAAAATATACACGTGAGGAAGGGTAATTTTCTGTAACATTTTTATGATTCCTATGTACATCTCAGTTTCCCTCTGTACTTTGTATTGCTACCCAGTGGTTGCAGAAGGGATAAGTCTGCTCTCGGGGCAGAGCAAGAGACATGAAGTGTTGTGTAACTATCTGGGGTGGAACAAATGAGTCATTAAAGGACAGGCTGAAACCAAATGATATCAATAGAGGATCCACAAAGAAAATGGGAGCCCTCAATGACTGAACAATTGACACCTAACAATGGTAAACTCTGACAGGCAGAGCATGTGAACTCAGCATGGGTCAGCAAGAGTTGGACAATGGACTGAAAGGTGTCAGGTGGCTGAAATAGTTGGCTGTTGGAGAGACAGAGTTCTTACCTGGGCCTGACTGACAGCATGACAGAAGCAGAACCAGAAATGGATTCTATAGCACTGTGGCTGGCTACAGGGCCAGCTCCAGGCACCAGCTAATGAAGCAGGTGCTTGGGGCAGCCAATACCAAGGGGCGGCACTCCAACCGCTATAGGGGCAGCACATCCTGGTCTTCAGTGACAATTCAGTGGAGGGTCCCTCTCTGAGTGAAGGATCTGCTGCTGAATTGCCACCAAAGAGTGGAGCGGTGCGATTGCGCTGTCACAGCTTTTTTTTTGGCGCCACTTGGGATGGCAGAAAACCTGGAGCTGGCCCTGGCTGACTAACTACATGGCTTGGCCAATATGGATTATGTCTTAACACCTTTGCTTCTCTAAGCCAACCTAAGGACTTCCTGATGCTGTGTTCCTGTTGACTAATAAATCCTGCTCTGTTTTGAAAAGGCTGCCTGGTGTCACTGAAAATATTTGCTGATGTGCATTGGTCCCTGAAAAGTGTAAAAGTCTCCAATTAGTAATCTATCTCAGTTGCTATTGGCAGAGTTCTTGGTGTGAAACAGGAGTGCCAGAGTCCCACGGCTCAGCCTCCGAGATGTTGAGGCTGTGTGGCTTACCCTTAAGAAAGAGTAAAACCTCTTGAAAGTCTGGCACAATGAAGAGATTCTTCCAAGGGACTCTTTAAAAGCTGGGGAGTAGTACAGATCATGTGGATCCATGACAACACACTTAAAATATTTCCCCACATATGCGACTGTTGCTACAAAGATGTTTTTATGAGTGGAAATAGGAAAGAAGACGGTTCAGGAAATCTTGAGAGGCACGAGACACTTTCAGTTAACATATGGGCCACACTATGAAATCTGTGAGATCCTGAATACTAACCTTTCTTTCATGTGAGTTCAAAACACTAGTCACCCAACGGCTAAACATCTCAACTACATTAGGCAAACTAGCATTTAATGAACTTCAACATTTGCAGGACAACACTGGCTAGCAAATTTATTACTTCTGCTTGGGTTGACCCATCACAGAAAGATTAAAACTTCACTGACATTTAAAAAAAAAAAAAAAAAAAAAGCTTCTTGAATTATTCAATTCTTGCACTATGTAGTAATTAGAGCATTGTTTTCACATAAGTAAGGCTCATAAGAAAAGAATTGTCAAGAGTAGATTTACTTTTTAAGCATGTAATTGCTCATTAAAATGTCTTTTGGTTTAGGAAAAAGCAGCCAAGATAAATTATTTCTGTCATTTTTTTTTTATCTATTATAAACAATGCATATTTTCTTATCTTGATGACCAACAATCTTCCAGGCATCTTGAGACTTTTAGTACTTACTTGAGGTTCAAACAGCGATCATTTATTCTAATCAGATATTATAGCTTCAAACCTCCAAATGCTCTGCAGGTTAATAAACTATTATTAATCCACAGAAAGCTACTTCAGAGAACTCTCTAAGTGCAAAAGGATATGAAAAGTAGCAGATATTGAGATGTAAACAAGCAGTTGATAGAATATAGTTTTCTCCAATGACCATTAGCTGTGTTGACAAACTGATTAGGAGAGCACACATGCTCAAATGTGAATGTTTCTGCTCAGCACATTGTTTTTTTAAAGGGACGCAAAGAAACAGTCAACATGACTTCTGATAGAGCAATAGTATATCCTGAAACTTAACACTCACACACAAAAAATAAAATAAAATAAAAAAGGAATAGGGGAAGAAAGGGGTTGGGAGAGGAGCAGAAAATTATCTACTGTTTAAAAGAACTTTTAAGGCAGATGCCACCAGCCATTATCAGGCCCACCTGTTCTCCCTTCCCTCTGTTCACACAGCTGCCTGCTGACTCTTCAGTTTCAGCTTTGCTGCTACTGTTACTAGTATACACACTCTTGCAGATGATAGGTAAGAGAGGACACATTTTAAATTGTAAGCTCTCAGAGGCCGGAACTATCTCTTTATTATGAGACTGATCCATGACTGGGACCCCTTTGCATTAAGCTCCTTCCAGATTAGTGCATGTTGTCATGTTAATGTAATAGAATTTCAGCTAAACAGTAGAATCTACAATATATTCACCGTGTTGTTAAATGCAAAAAAAGGAAACATTAAAAAAAACCACCCACATTAATCTTTCACTTATAGTAACCTAAGGTTACTTTGCTTAAGAGACAGTTAAAGTTTTCAGATGAAAATGAATTTGTTAAGTAGACACTATCCCTTTAATGCTCTATGGTGTTCTTCAGAGAGTCTTCATGATTCTGTAATGGTTATAAATTGGCAGTAGCTAATTTCAACAATATATAGTTTCTTACTGAGTATAGTTTGGCCATAAAAATTCATTTTTGAACAATAGTTACATCTCTAAGTTTTTATCTGCAATCATTTTTGGATGGACATAAGAGAGGAAAGAAATCTGAAAGTAATAGAATCAGATCATAGAATATCAGGGTTGGAAGGGACTTCAGGAGGTCATCTAGTCCAACCCCCTGCTCAAAGCAGGACCAATCCCTAACTAAACCATCCCAGCCAGGACTTTGTCAAGCCGGGCCTTAAAAACCTCTAAGGAAGGAGATTCCACTACCTCCCTAGGTAACCCATTCCAGTGCTTCACCACCCTCCTAATGAAAAAGTTTTCCTAATATCCAACCTAAACCTCCTCCACTGCAACTTGAGACCATTACTCCTTGTCCTGTCATCTGCTACCACTGAGAACAGTCTAGATCCATCCTCTTTGGAACCCCCCTTCAGGTAGTTGAAAGGAGCTATAAAATCCCCCCTCATTCTTTTCTTCTGCAGACTAAATAATCAGTTTCCTCAGTCTCTCCTTATAAGTCATGTGCTCCAGCCCCCAATCATTTTTGTTGCCCTCTGCTGGACTCTTTCCAATTTTTCCACATCCTTCTTGTAGTGTGGGGCCCAAAACTGGACACAGTACTCTAAGATGAGGCCTCACCAATGTCAAATAGAGAGGAATGATCACATCCCTTGATCTGCTGGCCATCCTCTTACTAATGCAGCCCAAAATGCCGTTAGCCTTCTTGGCAACAAGGGCACACTGTTGACTCATATCCAGCTTCTTATGCACTGTAACCCCCAGGTCCTTTTCTGCAGCACTGCTGCCTAGCCATTCGGTCCCTAGTCTGTAGCAGTGCATGGGATTCTTCAGTCTTAAGTGCAGGACTCTGCACTTGTCCTTGTTGAAACTCATCAGATTTCTTTTGGCCCAATCCTCTAATTTGTCCAGGTCCCTCTGTATCCTATCCCTACCCTCCAGCGTATCTATCACTTCTCCCAGTTTAGTGTCATCTGCAAACTTGCTGAGGCTGCAATCCACACGTTCTCCAGATCATTAATGAAGATATCGAACAATGGGGAGCAGATGTAGGAAAGTGTTAGGCCATCTATTTGAGATTTAAGAGTACACAAAAATAGAAGCTTGGGTGTTTAGCTTTTTTTGTTTATGTATAAATATGTTATAGAGTCCGATGAACTGCAAAATTGCAACATGCAAGTTCTATTTTAAATGAATATTTTTGTAAGAGTATTGTAACCCAAAGGCAGGTATACAAAGATAAGTTCTCTCAAAAGCTAAAATTTCAAAAAGTTTGTTGTTCCTCCCAACAAAATGAAATATATCCTCAATCACCAATCAGTAAATAAATTCTTCAATCAAAATAGAGTCCAGCCAAAACCAAAAGTAATCTGAATGACCCACTCCCTAGCATCACTATCATCTAGAAAATGGACTCTGATCTGTACGCTGTATTACGTTGGAAAATATTCAAAATGTGATGGAGAAAGGCTTTATTTCCATCCTTTAAATATTATGGGATGGGTAGCAGATCTAGTGCCACTGACCTGAAGTTCCACAGTGGAAGATAAGGCTACATTAATGTCTCAGGTAAATCTTGGACTTTTTATAATAAAACCCATTCTCACTGGAAAAGTAGGCAGTGATGATTTAACTGAATATATATGGACATTTGAGTAATCAAGTTCAAGCCTTCTCCCGTCCCAAGTAGTTTTCAGACCATAAACTGAAGAACGATTCTCAAAATTATAGATAGAACACATTGGGAATAACACACCCAGTTTGAAGTGTAGACACGCACCTAATTACAGCAAGGGATGGAACTTGCATATGCTGCATGGGTAATGCAAGACCATCTGCTCTTGTGATTATTTATTGAATCAATAGCCTTACTAACACACTGCTGGGAATCTGGTCCAATACTATTCCTTTTTTACTTGCTAGCTCAAAGGGAAAAGAACAACCTAAATAATCGTCACCATCACTTCCTTCAGCATCTGATTGCCACTTTGATATCTCTCACACAAAGCATTAGGTCTGACCTTGCTTACTTAGTGTGACAGGTAAAATGGCTGAAAAATAAACACTTCTGTTAATTATTCTAGTTGAGATTTTATATGCATAAAATGCATGTATATGGTTGCCAAGCAACCTCTATGTGCCCAAATTATACTACAAGACAGAGAGCTAGTGACATTACAGCTGCATTTCAAACCATAACAGATGTTACATGCACAAGTCAGGAAACTCAATTGTAATGTTAAATGCAGAAATAAATTAACCTAACAAATAATGCATAGCTACACTTTAGAACTCACTGCCATAGGAAGTCATGGAGGACAAAAACTTCACAAGATCCAAAGAGAGAATAGAAATTGATATGGAATATTCAGAGTCAGAATTAAGGATAAAATTTTGGAAGGGACATTAAAGCTCACGCTTAAGGCAGTCTCCAACTACTGGAGACCAGGATGATATCTAAACTGGAGGTAAGATTATCCCACATCTGTCTAATGAAGTATTTTAACACCTGCCCCTCTGAAGCATCTGATATGGGCTACTGTTGGAGACAGGATACTTGACTAGATGGACCTGTGGTCTGATGCAGTAAGTTAACTTTTAGGAAAGTAGGAATTAAGTAATGTTAGGAGGATACATGCAAATAACTGTTCTCTCTGGATGAAAGTTTAGTATTAAAGGTTTTAAGAAGAGAAATCAAAGAAATAAATCATGCGTAGAGGTTATTTTTAAGTACATACCTCAAAAAGTTGAAGTTGGTCATAGTGGAAATTTAGGCCCTGGTCCTGCACTCACTCCAGCATAGCAGTCCACTCACCCACATTTCACTGTGGGGTCTAAGCCCTAGCTGATATCCCCGAACACCAACTTACAAATACTGTAGCATTTTTTAAATTCAGTCACATATTGCCTAAACAGTCAGGCAGTCCCTGAAATAATGAAGCAGGCACAAGCTCAGTTAAACAAAATGTCGCAGTATTATGGAAGAATGTATAGAGCCAGCATCCTTCTTACTGCTCGTGTTGATGGTAAAAACAGTTTTGCTTTTCCCAATAGGAAAAAGGCACAATCATCCACTTAACCTTCCTCTCAGAAATATTTCGTGAAAAGGGGGTCCTTTAGAATGAATGATGTTCGCGAGCGTAACAAGAAACACATCTCTCATATAGCCAGCAAAGTAAGACGTGCTTTCCATTAAGTTTTAGATACCTCCCAAAATATGTCAGAAAAGTTTCTGTGCTTAGTATTGCACCTGGACTATCACTGACTTCAATGGAAATTGTGCACATGTACCCAAGTGCAGAATTTTACCATCAGTAAATGTTGCCCAACACTTCCCATTATATAAAGCCCTGGTTTTAGTTGTGTATAACTTTGCCAAACAAACTCTTGGGGCTGAAATTTTCTATGCCAAGTGTCTACCTCAAACTAAATATTTTCGAGACATTTCAGTCAAAATAGTTCAACCATTTTTGAGAATGAGGCCAGGGGAAAAATGTGTTTTGCCCATATTAAAAATTCTTGAAACTTAAAAAAAAAAAAAAAAAAAAAAAAAAAAAAAAAAAGATGATGTTCAGTGCTCCCAAGCTTTAGAGCTGGGACTTGAAATTTTGCAGCTGGTGGCCTTTGTGTTGGGGATGTGTCTTGTGCTATCCCAGTAAAAATGCAATGGAATTAGACCACATTATAAGCTAGTTATATTGAAAAAAAAAAAAAACTCAGTTGGCACATGCTCAGTAGAGACTTGCTAGAGTTTAACAGCTAAAATCTCCAAGATTCCAACTTCTCTAAACAGGCTTGAGTGTTACAGCTCCTAGTACAGACCAACTGTGCACATGCCATCCTCACAGACTGACTGATCATACCCAGCCCAGGGCTACAGCAGCTTAGTAAAGAGTTGCCAGGTGCCTGGTTTTCAACCAGAACACCCGGCTGAAAAGGGACCCTCGCCAGTTTGGTGAAAATGAGCGAGTGAGTGAGGGTGGGGGAGAGTGAGCGATGGGAGAGAGAGGGGATGGGGCAAGGGTGTTCAAGGAAGAGACAGATCTGACAAAGAGCCAGGAAAGCTGGGAAAGACTGGAATTGGGATGAGAAGCCTAAAGAGTGGAGACTGATGTAGGACTGGGATTCGGATTGGAAGAGACAGGGCATAAAGGTGTCAAGCTTGTGGGAATGTGGGCAGAAGAGTGTGTCCACGAGACAACACTCCTCCAGAGCCTGGAATAGAACCAAGATTCCTGAGTCTCAGCTTTCCTCTGCTGTCAGCAAACACCTGTGGAGCTCACTGGCAAAGTGCATATCTCATCCCTCTTTAGTGCTGGTCCACAGAGAGGCGGACAACCTACTACTACTATCAGTTATTTCATTAGCTCAAATGCCAGAGGCCTGTGCAGTCTCTCTAAAGGTTCCAACCCTGCTGATGAATCATGTGGCTTCATATATTGACACCCACATAATGGAATTTGTTTTTGTTTGCTTTTTTAAATTACAAACAAATTACACTGAAAACACACGAAGACTGCAAAGTCAAGCACAGAAAATTAGGAAATGCCAGCATTAAGGTTGTTTGTGAAACATTAACTCAGCACCCTTGTGCATATGTATTATGAGACAATCTTTGATTACTTGATCACACATTTTTTCCACTGGACTCCTGCCTCATTCTGTACACAAGATGGACCTACTCTGGAGAAGAATCAGTGTTGTGTAGTGAAGAAGACTTGTCCGTAGGACCCCCCTTATTTGTTGCAGAAGTTGGAAAGAATGTACTATTTGTAGTACTGGGACAGGTGGGTCTAGGCTGCTCATAACTAAAGGCCTACAACCTCAGCTAAGGGGGAGGAACCACTATGTCTAGGCTACAAGTGATTTCTTGAGATAACACAAGTGAAAACAGGACCAGGAGTAAGGTCAAAGGTTAAAAATAAGGAAGCCAGAAGGGGACACCAAGCAGAGAATACTGGACTGCGCCCACTACTCCTTAAGCACATCTACAGAGTCAATGGACACTGCTCACAGGCATTCTGCCCAGAGACGTGAAATAGGCCCCATTCACAAAGCACTTCCTCATCCAGCTTCCTCCTCCTGGTGCAATGGATGGCTATCTTGGGCAGCACAGAAAGAGATTAACAAGGAGGGATGGTAACTTTGTGGGGACACAGATGGGATGATAGTAGATCAAGAAGTGCAGGGAAAAGTGCAACCAGAACCTCAATAAGAGGTTCTGGAGGAGCCAGAAGAACGGTGCAAATTGGATGCACTCTACATAGATGCATTCCATGGTCTCCCTCTCGCGCAAAAGAGACAAGTGTCAGGGGAGTTTATGAATCGTGCCAGTCACATACCCATGCTTATGACTCCATGGAAGAGCTGCCTGCCAATATCCCTGGCGGGCTGTGGAGCTAGAGTAGAATACAGACTGACCTACCAGGATTCCTCACTCTCCTCAGGTGGTAGGAGGCCCTGCCACTTGGTGCCAGGCCAGGACATGAGAGCGAGGAAGTGGATGATGTGAAGCATGAGCATGTACAGATGTTCTCTGGGTGTGGTTCAGAGGTGGACAGGCTGGAGGTCATGCAGCTGGCTCAAGTGGCATGTTTGGGGTGGCCAGGGAGGCTCACAGGGAAGAGATCCAAAGACAAGTTCTGGAGGGCCAGAGGCGAGATGTGGGCGGGGAGCACCCTCCTGCAGGACCCCATTCGAGGAAAACAAGAGAAGCAAGAAACAAGGCAAGGCTGCCCTCACCTCCTGGAGCACATGACAGGAGGCACGCAGGGTGGACAGTCACATGCACTGGTAGAAAGTGTGTGGCAATGAGGCAAGGGACTGCAGGAAGAGAAAGGACAATTTCACGAATAAAGCAACTGACTGCTGTCCTGGAGAACTGGATTCTACCTCTGGATTCTGACAGAATTCCTGTGTGATGCTAGGCAATTTACTTAAAACAATACTTTTCATACTGGTCATCTTTTGTGCATCTCATTTTCTGGATGCCCAGCTTGAGACCCTGGGATCTGATCTGCAGAAGTTCTGAACACTCACAATTGCAACTGAAGTCAATGTCGCTTGTGCTTGAAAATATGAAGTGCTATATAACGCCAAGTACTCTGAAAAAAAAAAAATCAGGTCTGAAGTGTCTTAATTGAGCACTCAAAATTTGTGTACACTTTTGACTTTAAGCTTTTTTTTACCTCAGCTTCCCATGCGTAAAATGAAGATAATTAACCCTCCCCCCAATCTTACAGGGGTACTGTGAAGATAAATTCATTAATGTCTGTGAAGTACTTCGAATAGTATAGTGATGAGCATCGTCAAAAAGCCCAAATAAGAAGGAAATTTATAATTCTGCCCTTCATAGCAGAGTTTGAATGGTGTGCAGTGAGTAAGGACTGGGGCTACATGCTGAACTATGAGAAGAAAACAATTGAATAGCTGCTCATTAATTCACCACCAACCATCCTACACAGTGAAAGAGGAAAAAATAGAATGTGATCATCTAATTAAAGACTATCACAATACATATGCAGAAGGTGGCCAAATTAATGTTGCATAGGCAATATTATTTGAGAATTTCCTAACTTCTGAGTGCTTGATTTTGTAACCTTAATAATGTTATTTCAAGATATATTTTGTGTGTATGCAACATTTGTATAACTGAGAATAAGAACTTGCTAAATTATAATGGGACAATTGCTGAAAGTGAATCCTCAGAACTATCAGACAGCAACATATCATGGAAATACAAACTTATCCTTTGATCTCAACAAAACAAGGATATATGGCCTTAAAATATTATGCAAAGTAACATGAAAGACTTCATCAAATTCATAAAAGCTACTTTTTAAAATCTAAATTAAGATATGCCTATACATGAAAGTTTGAAATTTCAGGAAATTCAGAACACTGAACACTAGTGTCAACATTTTAAGAAGTCAGCCTCTTCCTGTTCTGATGTGCAGCACTAATGTCAATGACAGCTCTAGGAAGTATTACATCAAAATGAACAATTTCAGGAGCACTACCACATCTGATAACACTGACTGACAGACAGACAGACACAGCAACTTTTCTGTGATAAATGCTTCCAAAGTCACTGCTTCCCAAAATAATACTAAGCTGTAAATACTAGAGTTATACGTTGACTACCTAGCAACAGGGGACTGTGAAGAGTAACAGTTATTTGCCTACCTTAATTTTTCACATCTTGAAATTCACTAAATTTTTTAAAATAAGTTTTTATCCTGTTTTAGAGTTGACTGCATTTCTCCTCTTAACAAATGAGCAAAAATGATTTCCTATTCCAGTTTTGAAAAATGAAATGTTATGCTGAAAACAATTGTACCAATTGTATGTGCAATTTACACATAACATTTAATAAGCTACTTTTCTTCCTACACTCACACTAGACAGAATCCTAGATGATTAGTAGTATAAACCAATAAAAAGTGACAAAATACACACAATGGGTCAAATTTATCCTTTGTATCAGCAAACAACAACAAGTGGACAAATGCACCATTGGGCCCATAATCTGTTCAGAATATTTTTATAAATGAAACTACTTGCAAATATTTTGTTTTGAAAATTAACACTTACTAGAAATAGTTCTTGAACCAGTAAAATATAGGTTCTAACTTCCTTTTAGTATTTCATTAAAATTTGCTTCCTCAACAGAACCATTTTATTTATGACAGACATGTTTGTTCAGACCGATTACAGAGCCTGCCAAGTTGCATGCTGCCACTGTAGGAAAGTCTCTCTTCAAGTTCACATACTACTCCAGAAGGACTCTGTGGTTATTTTAATTTAATCACAACCTACTGAGTTCTAACTTGAAGGAAGACTAGAAATTCCATCTCAATCTCTTCAAGATCACCCAACAGCAGATTTGATAATAGAAAGAAAAACAGTACTATATTAGAATTTGTTTCAAACATGTTGGTTCCCTAGCAGCTGCTGGTTTCCAAGATAACAGCAGCTGTCAAGCACATTTATCATCTCCGTTTAGCAAGGAGATTCAAACCATTCAGAAGTGTAGTGAGCTTAAGTAGGTTTCAAATACAATGCATATCATACCTCTGCTCATTTACCTGCACAGGCCTACCAGCTGATTCCCGAGTGAAGTTTTAGGAGTTTTTTTGACTTTAAGAGTCTTAAAACAGTTTTTGGCTCAGCTATCTGAGATTGCTAGCACAACAGTTAAGCTACTCCTAGGTGATCAAACTAACCACCTCTCTTGTTATTAGAATGAGAGGGCCTATGAATTAGTTTTTGAAAAAGAATCCTAGGCTCTGAATTTGCTTCCCTTCTTGGTTTACAAGAGCCCAGATAGTGTGAGCTTCAGGATACAATGGAAGACCTAATCTTTTGCCACTAGGGCCTGAATGAGGCCTTGCATACACACGAGTTGGATGAATCTAACTAAAATCTGTTTATAAATTGATATAGTTAAACTGGCACCAACTCCTGTGTGGACACATTTAATCTATTTACAATTCATGTTCGTTTAACTTAATTTGGTAACTGAAGTTGTGTTCAGACAAGGCTTGAGAGGTTATGAGAGGCTGGATTTTCAAAATTTTGTAGAAGGTTTTTATTCCCCACTTTCCTTATCTGTGGCTATAGATCTGTTGGGTAGATTGTTGTACTATTAATAAAAAAAGTATGTATTTTTTTTTCAGAATGTGCTTGGGGAAATGAGATAGGCATGATGAATGAGTCTGCATAAACAGTCATTGATTATGGTTGGAGGCATAACCCAATACACTTGACCATTCTCATGGCTCCATTTCATACTCATTAAAAACTTCAACAGTTCACTAAATTATCTATGTTCCATTCACTCACCTAGTTCTAGCGATTTAAAATAGTGCAGAGATTAGAAAGGTAAAGATCTATTGCAAAAACATAAAATAGTATATTCTTGTCTCTGTATTTAGACATTAAATCATATTTAGAGATCTTTGTTGATGAGAGATATGCATAGTACCCAATTCATGCCATAAGTCACAAAACATTTTTGCCCTTCTATATAAATGTTATAACTGAAATATGGTCGACCAACATAACCCCATTAAAAGAATACAGAAGCTTTGAAAAGTAATTCTATCAATTACAGACTACTTTATTAACTAAAAAATATTACACATAGGCTTAAATTAAAAGATTAAAAATAGAAAGGAAGTTGACAGTGGAAGTGACTAAATTCCAGCTCCCATTTTTGATTAAAATTAATGTCTAAACAGCTTAGATATAGCAGAAGTAATACAAGTTATTTCAATTTTATTACTAGCAAAATGCACTAAAAACACAGTAGTTCTAGAGCAACTGCCATTTAGATTATTGAAATTAGAGATTTTGATTTTTTGGAGAAAGAACAATCCAATTACCAACTAATCTGTTAGAGTTTCTCCGATGTTAGCATTGCTAGGAGTAGCTAATTTGTAAAACTGACAAAATACATTGTTAAGATTTTTAGTATTAGCTGCTCTAATTACTATTACCACTGACTAGAGAAGAGCCAATGCTAGACATGTGGTTTGTAAACACTTGGGAAATTTTAGGTGTGGGAACAAAGTTAGTGGCCTAAATGATACCTTTAAAGTACAAGGATCACCTATCTAACAGACATCACTTAAGCTGAAAAACCATGGATTAGGAAGCCGCCTACTCTATTTCCTGGGCCCTTACGAATTTTTATTATTTATTTTGTTCCATTTCTTTTTATATATGCAAATTTTAAGTGTTCCTAGTCTGAACCATGTGATCTAATCTGTGTCTTGGTATATAATGCACGTAATATAACTTCAATTATTCCTTTGGGGCCCTTAAAATTTTATATTTAAGTACAGAGAGCATTCATGAATAGTGACCAAGGCTTTGGCATTCTAGTGAACACACAAGATAGACTATTGTATATTAGTGAGGCTTTCTAAATACAGTATCTTGAAATGCCACATCTGACATTCAGGAACTAGAGAAACTTTTGTTTTGTTTTTAAAACAAAGTCTCTCTATTTTTCCTCCCATTTCAACAACAGCAAACAGAACTTCCCCACAACACTTAGCTTTTGGTACCATTCTGATGATAAAAGTAAATAATAGTTTGTTTTAAAAGCCATGAAGTCTGAGAAAGTCATCATGTTTCGTATTTGTGGGACTCCTGTGCTCACTCTTTGTATTAGGTAATTATAATTAACTTGAACTTCATGAAGAACTTCTAATCAACTTGTATTAATTAGCCCTTTGGAAACTGGACATACCTATGTCCTAAACATTTATTTGTCTGACTGTCTGGAAGATGGCAGCATATGAAGGGGCTTAAGCAGAACCTATAACCAACATCATATGTACTGTACTTGTGGCACATTAAATCCAACCCATGGAGCAAGATGCCCTTTCCCCCCCTTCAACTTATACAGTAGACCTACATTCAATAAAGTGGTATAGTAATTTACAGGATTGGGACTAAGGACTTCTACTCAGCAGTCATCTCCTCATGTCTGCATAAGAACTTCTGCCATTTCTACCACTGATTTCACTCACAGTCTTATTACTTCAGCTGGTCACAGAAGAGGCCCATGGTAGAGGGGAATACGGCTTGATGATGGGGAGCAGCATAGAAGCTGCTCTGTGACACCCAGCACATGAGCCTGGACAATAAGGCTCAGCAGAGCTCCTCCTCTTTTCCTCCTCATCTCAGAGAAGGATTGATAGGCTATCCTTATCTATCCTGACTCTCACAGCTGCCTCCTCCCCCATCTTTTTTAGGAGAGCAGTATGAAGGCAGGCACAGGAAATTCATTAAATCCCCCTTAAGTAGAAGTAAAATACATACTGAGGAAGAAGGCAGACATGTACAATCCCAGCCACCTTTTTGCCACCTTCATGTCACTCCTCAAACCCTGCCTCACTGCCTCCACTTTGCTCTCTACATACAATTCTCACTGATTTCTTTCAAGAGAAAATTCACATCACCTTCCTCCTCTCCTTGGCTTGTCTTCCATCTCCTTCTCCCCCCTAGAAGTATCTCCTCCTCCTCAATTACAGACAACTTTCTCATCTGTTCTCATCCTCTAACCTCTCCACTGACCCCATTCTATCCCATCTTCTGATCTCTCTGGCAGCCACTCTTATTCCTAACTTTACTCTTTTCCTTACTCTCACTCTTCTCGCTCTTTCATCTCACAATATAAATGTGCTTTAGTCTCTGCCATCTTAAAAAACTTGCCCTTTACCCCATTTGTCTCTTCTGCTATCACCCTATCTCCTTTCATTTCTAAGCTCATTGTAATCATTTTTCAATCATTGTCTGGAGTTCTTCTCCTCTGCTTCCATCCTAGACCCGCTTCAATCTGCCTTCCACTCAACTGAAAGGACTCAAAGTCTCTAATGACCTCTTATTACCTAAACCTCAGTATCAGTAACTCCATCTTCACTGTCCTTGGCCTGTCAGCTGCTTTTGACACAGTTAACCATACTCTTCTTCAAAACTTGTCCTCTCTTGGCTTCTGGGGACTCTGTCCTCTCCTGGTTCTGCTCCTGTATCTCTAACTTCAGAGAGGTTCTATATCCTGTGTTATATAGTAGGTCAGACTAGATCATCACAGTGGTCTGTTCTGGCCTTAAAATCTATGAATCATCACTCCTTCAGCCTGTCATTCGGAGGCTTCACCCTAACCTCTCTCCAGCTTTCTCTGGGGTTCCTCAAGACTCTGTCCTTGATACTCTCCTTTTCTCCCTGAAAACCTGTCACTCCTCTCATTGCATTCCCCCACTGGCTCCCTCTTCCCTACCTTATCAAATATAAGCAACTTGTTCTCACTTTCAAGTCCCTTCATGCTTCTCCCATACTGCCCCTCATGCATGGGATAAGGTTCCTGTAAACATCTGCAAAATGAACTAATTATTCTCTTTCAACTCTCTCCTTAAAGCTCTCCTTTGCTATAAAGCCTACAAAACACTTGACAACAGTTAGACTATTGGTGCGCTGACACTACAGTCTACCATGCTGACCAATATTTGCTCATTGTTTCCTTGTAAGACAAGAGACAACAGATGGACACAAGAGAGTACTAGGAAACCATCAAGGGAGTACAACTTAGATTGTAAGCTACTTGGCGGCAGGGACTGTCTTTCTGCTCTGTTTGTATAATGCCTAGCACAATGTGGTTCTAGTTCATGACTGAGCCCCGTAGGTATTAAGATAATATAAATAAATAAATAAAATAATAAGAAAAAGGCAGGCAGAGAAGCTCAGTCACTAAAGGTAGAAGTATTTTGCTGGTTCATGCAGCACAAACAGGGATTTGTTGGGTAGCAAGTTGAAAAAGAAGTAAGTGTGGTCATCTGCACTACCAAACGATCACAGTATCCACACAATGAAAGATTTCCTGATAACTATTTACAAAGCCTAATTATACATGGTTTTCTTATCTTAAGAGAAGTTTCAATGTTCTAAAAATCTGAAGCCAATAGTACAATATTCTATCATCATCATCATCATGCTTATTATAGTATTGCCTAAGGGGCAACCTGGAGTGAGGCCCCATTGTGCTAGGCACTGTACAGAGTAGTAAACTGTTTCTTCCTCAGAGAGCTTATGATCTAAATAGATGTGACAGACACAGGGTGGAGGAAGGGGTATAACATACAAGCAGAGTGGACAAAGTGTTAACAGCAAAAGTCATGCTAGTTCCATGATTTATTTATTTAGTGGGTGGGTTTACTGAGGAGAGGAAACAGCTAAATGTAAAGAAAACTGAAAGGAAGGAGAATCCGGGGACTGAGCGGGGTCGAAGAAGGTAAGGAGGGTGAAGTGACTAAGGGTGGGGGAGCGTTGACACAAAACAGCCAATCACCAAAGGCAGAGAAATTCAGATGACTTTTTACAGTTTTCACTGGAGTGACCAAAGGTGAAAAAAGAGTCCCTGCTTTGGCTGCTCCTGTTCCTACTGGCTGAAATCTCTGGCTGGAGTCTGTCTGCAGTTTTCTTCTAACTCTACTTGAGGAGACAGGAGAGACACCACCTGAATCTTCGTGCCTCCAGAGTAGGCATGTGTCTGCCCATCCATCCTGCACAGTTCTGGGTCCACAAATGAGGAGTAGTACCACCTAGGTTCTATTTTACCCCCTCCTCCTAGTGCAGCACTCCCTACTTAGGGTTGCTCCTATTCCTACCAGCTGGAGTCTAGGGTTGCTCACTAGTAATCCTTGGGTTCACAATGGGGGAGAAAAAAAAATAGCTTCTGATTTAAGCTCCTGATTTTGCCAACAACATATGGGTTGAACAACAAGAGTGACTGAAGCTACTAAAAAAAACAAAACACTATATTAGCAATACCCTTCATTTCATCAAATTTTTCATTCTTCCTACAGGAAGATACCGTTTTAGCTGCATACTTGCATTTCACTTACAGGTGTACTGCAGCAGCATTCTGATAAATTCTAAACAAGTTCTTAGGCTGCTCTCATCACTGTAGCATCTGAGCACCTTCCAGCATTGTATTATTCAGCATGACTACAAATTGTCATGTGTGGTTTATTCTTGTTCTCATCCTCTCTCCAGAATGAAATGTGTGTGTCCAGTGAAGTGTTTTGGATTGGTAGGGTTTTTCCTCCCCCTGCCCTGCTTCTTAAATATGTGCACATTGGTATGAGTTTATGTCTGAGAAAGCAAGCTCAAAGAAGCATAAGGTGGTGAAGTTTGTGATGTCTTCATTTCACATTTTTGGGAAACAATTTACTTACTTCAGTGATCTAGGACAAGTGTCCTTTCTTTTGTTACTTAATCCAAAAAGAGGTGTAAGACTTTTTCTGATAGGCTTTCCAAACTTGTAATGACTACCTCAACCACATGATAGAGAACAAAACTAGTCAGACAGCCTTAGCTCACCTTTGAAAGGTCATCAAAGTATATTAAATAGATTTAGCCATGTTTACTCTTCCCCACAAATTATTTGATAAAGAAATGCTTTCAAAATATGGCAACATCACCCAATCCAACCAAGCGCAGCTTCACACAATTCAGTCATTGTAGAAGTTCACATTAGATACCACCGGCATTTGTTCCCTACTGGCACTTTGTATCCAGAAAGGAAAGGTGGACATCCTGTGTGAAAGGTGGATTGGACAGCTACTTTGCTAGCTCCTAAGAAATAGAAATGGTCACCATCCAGGCAGCTAACTCATAATATCTTCTCCTTTTGCTAGGCTACAAACTCTCCAGTCACTCACCACCCATTCCTATTCCCATATCCACTAGCAACAACCACCCAGCATTGGAAGGGCAAGAGGATAAAGAGGAGGGCTAACTAGCATAACCTCCCCACAGAAGCAGGAACTGTCATTTTCTCTTACCCAGCTGTTCATGATCAAAAACATAGCTATTGAAAAAAGTCTTAATATAGCACAATAAATCAAAGAGTTTAAGTGAATCAATTAAAAGTTTCTCTTTATTAAATATCAAAAATAAATTTACATACCCTTAACTACTTAGTAACCAAATTTTGATGCTTTCAAATAAAAATGGTGAAATAAGCTTGGGATCAGTATTATGTGCAGAAGACCACTAGATTTCATGGTTGCATGCAGAAGTTGTACAAGAATCCAGATATTAAACATTAGAGTCTTAGGGAAAGTCTACACTATGGCGCTACACTGGCACAGCTGCACCGATCCAGCTGCATCACTGCAGTGTGTCTGGTGAAGATGTGCTATGCTGACGGCCAAACACTCTCCTATCAGCATAATTACTCAACCTCTTCGAAAAGCATAAGTTATGTTGACAGGGAGCTTTTTCACACCCTTGAGCAAGATAAATTAGATTGACTTAAGCTGTAGCATAGACTTGTCTTTCGTTGTATCAGCTCCTACGAATGTTAGCCTTTGCAAGTTCTTTTTTAGTATGCCAATACATTTTCAGTAATTCTAAGAAATGCAGATATCAGAACACAATCAAATTAATTGTCTGACCCAAACAAGATAAAACCATTCACAATTTCTGAAGCCACTAGCTACAAACAGTATGGTAGCTTTACCTGTTGAACTAAAAATATCATTAGGATGACAGGAAAAAAAAATGATCACATTTTAATATTTCTGATCAGGTTACTCACCATGTAAATGAATAACTTATGTTGGTAAGTATCTAACCCTCCCAAGGGGGAAAAAGGGATTGCATCACTCCTACAACCACTTTAGTGTTTCAAAAAGTTGCACACTCTCTGCTTTTATGTAGCTGGAATTCCAACTGCCCATACATTTCCATTTATTTCAAGTACTAATACATAGCACATAACCTGAAAGACTTAAAATGAGTTTTTAGATCTTTCAGTAATTTGCTGAATTAACAACATTTTATAACAATATATTTAATTGACCAACTTGGTATCTACTGATTAAAAAAAAACAAAAAAAAAAACAACCAGAAATATGAGAGTGAGGCCAAACAAAATGGACCATTTTTTATAATAGTTACACATCCCGCCTACAGCAGGTTGAATTTAGGATTTAAAAATACATTTCAAACAAATATTTGTTACATCTGATTATATTACTCTTGCAAAATTTCCTTGATAATCTGTTTTTAAATGCTGAATAATGTAAAAAATGCATTTCAAAGAAATAGACTCTTGTAATTATTGTTACATATGAGAAAGATGTCTATATTCAAGAGTGCTTGTAAAAGACTGTATTGATGTCAGTAACTGCACAGCAAATCATACTTAATGTCAATCTACTAACCTCACATCAGGAAAATTACAACCCAGAATGTCAGATTTAGAACTATGAATTAAAGCTTAAATAAAATTTTTACTTGTGCAAATGGATTTACAACTACCCTAAAATTCCCCAAAAGGACAGTGACCCCGGAATACTATAGGAGAGAGACATTTAAAATCTAAGAGAAAAGGAAAGGGATTTTTAATAGTTATTGCACTAATTAATGTTTCAGTTTTAACAAATGGGCTGTAGAAAATTTCATGGAATTCATTCCATATTGGAGATTTGGTGACATGAAAAATTTCTCAGTGGGCATTCATTGCCACTCATCCATCATTTTCTATATGATGACCTGTTTAAGTTACTGTAATACCAAGCAAGAAATACAATTACTGTACCGTGACAGTGAAATAACTAATTCATTACCTTATGAAAGAGTTTACATTGTAGCTGATGTTCTCTCTTATTTTTAAACTAGCAGAGTTTAGTTAGCAATGGTCTTCTAGGGCCTGAAGACAAAATTATTCTATGCCTTACTGTATTTCATGGATATACATTAACAGCAATACAGCTGTACTTCAAAAAGCTATCAACATCTTAAAACATGAAGTACCTTATACATTTAAAAAGATTGATAGCAGCCTCTTAGCTTCTGAAAGAGCAGTCCATTAATCAGCAGATGGAAAAGTTATTATGCTGGAATTGTAACCATGATAGTGTCTATTCCTTTGCCCTCCATTTCACTTTGGTAAGCAAAGACAGCACAACATATGGCAGAATACTTTCACCTATTAATGAGCTTCACTACTAAATACATATAAAAATGTTAATTTATGAATTTATAAATTCACTTTATCTTCAATTTGGGCAATTAATATTATTTTCTAAATTTAGTTAACAAATTTGTATGTGTCCAATCCAATTCCCATTAAAATCAGTGGGAAGACTCCCTATTGCCATAACCTAACCAACGATTAATCCCCATGTAAATAATTATTGCAGTCTCTTTCTTCTAGCAGTGATCAACATCAGTCTTTTAAGATGGTATTTTAAAATCAGATATAAAAGTGATAATACCCTGTTCACATTCTTTTAAATATATCACTAGTAGAAATGTCAGTAAAGCTGGGTTTGATCAAAAACTGGGAAAAACAATTAGATGCTTGTGTGTGTGTGTGTGTGTGTGTGTGTGTGTGTGTGTGTGTGTGTGTATATACACACACACACACATGCACCTAATTGTTTTTATTTATACACATATATATACACACACAAATTGTTTTTATATACACACAGAGCAGAAGCAAAATGTTATGTTATATATATATGTATACAAAATATAACTTGTAATTGTGTATTTTTACATGTATCAAAAGCACAATGAGGAAAGCAGCAGGGTCATCAGAATATGTTGTCTGCTGAAACTGCTCTACTTCTGAGAAATGACTCTTCCACTAATTTGTTAAAATGATACTATTAAGTATTCTGACAATTGTCTTCCTCTATTCCCTCTTTGAATCCCTTCACTATCTTCAGCATATAGTAAAAGTTCCCCCATCGACACTTTGTAGGCTCTATATCTGTCCTCACCCCATGTCTGCTCGTCTTCTCTTATTCTCTCATCTTAGTTTTTGTGTTTTACTCAGTCCTGTTTCAATTTTTCTTTTTGTTTACATCTTCTTTCAGCTTTCCACTTCTGTTTTATTTATAACAATGCCCCTTATGGTAGTAACAACCTTCTCCTTCAAAGCATCTTTTACCTGCCTCTCAAAACTGGTCACAATTCAGATGTTACCACAACTTCTTTGACTTTTTAATCCTTCAGCTAGGTCGTCTGAACAAAACTGAGTTCCTCGGAGCAAGGACCTCGTTCATAATGTTTGTGAAGTGCAAGATACATCAATCTGACTCAAACAATAAATAGTTAGGCAAATATGGGTGTTTAAAACATTGCTTTATATCTTATATGTCTACAATTTAAAAAATTTCAACATGGGGAAATTACATGAGATAGTAAAAGTAGTTAACTAATGCACTCTAACATATCGATCGAGAGTGTTCCGTAAGATACCATTGTAATCAACAAAAAACCTGACCAAAGTAATTAAGGTTAACAGACTGATGAACCTGCCAGAATTATTTGATAGTACCAATAAGCAAACCTTCATGTGCCAACACATTGCCCAACTTTTCTAAGACAAAATACCAGGCAACAGATGTTAAAATAAATTGACATTACACTACAAAAAAGAAACCGAAATTTAATTATGCAAACAAACATAAAAACCAGACAATTGTCCAGTTCTCTATATAATCCATGATACGGTTACAAGATTCCTTCTCCAGCAAATTCTGTGTAGTAATGATGGAAGAACAACTCAGACAGGAATAATAATTGTTAATCCAGAGGACTACCTCAAACAAAAAACTCAAGATTTTGTGTTATAAAAGGCCATTGTGACAACTAGAAAAAAATTTGAGGCTCATATTTCACCTGGCCATAAAAGTAGTCACTGGCACATATTTGTTTTTAGTTTAATAGGTTACTAGCAGGTTAAAATTCATGTTGAAGAAAGTAAATTTTTCTGACCTATGTTACAACACCTAGACTTTCAAAACTGAATTTTAAAAATCTAATTAACTTTTCACTACATATGCTGTCTGCTCCCTGTTTCTGAATGAGAATATATGGCATTTTCTAGTAGTTTTCACTTTTGGTACTCCTGCACTAGCACAATACTGCTTATGTCTGGGAGAATGTATATTTATAAAAGACACCCCCCATTAGAATTACCATAACTAAAACCACAGAAATACTGCCATTCGTCTTAGATTTCATAAAATCTTATTTTTAGAGAACTTAAATATGGGTTTGGATGCATCTACTAGTCACTTTAGAAATAGGTGAAAGCTAGCTAATGTCAATTAACCTTTCATATTGTTCAGAACATGGTGATGTAACAACTTCAGCAGGGAAAAGAATGTCTCAAGAGTTGTTTACTCTTTGATGCTATAGAGACAGTGACAGCAGCTCAATAAAACCTCTTCCTCCTCCAGACAGGGTAGCCAATAAGAAATTAGCAAGTCTCCCTTTAAACAGAATGAAGCAGCAAAATGAAGTCTCAAGGCTCGCTTTAACATCACTATTTGAATGGCAGAAAGTGCAAATGAATGCATATTTCTTAGACTAGTAATATCCATTAAAGCTGATCAGCTTTACTTATTTCCTACATTTCTAACACAATCAATCTAAACATCATTCCTATTGTCGCAAATTACCACCAATAATATGTTAAAGAAAGACTTATCAGTTTGTAACTTCTGAGAAAGTGTCTCTCTAAAGCAAAAGCATACATATTACTTAATATTGTAAAACAGAAGCATTCCAATTGACCTGAGACTGGAAATGATAACTGGCACAAATGGGTATTCTTTTCATCTCATGCAGACACACGTGAGAGTGCCTGCCCTAATTTATTCCACTTTAAAAAGTTATTTAATACCAAGACAAGCCTCACTCAACATTAAAATTGCAGAGCTTCTATTTCCCTCAGTTTCCATTGTAATCTATCTGCCTTGTCATCTTAGATACCAAACTGGTGAAGGACACTGCAGCTTTAAATATTTCAGATCTATGTAGCTAGTAAATAGACTCCATTGCAATATGGCTCTGAAGGTCGTGTCCTATTGTCTCTTTTCTCTGCAAATATACTGAACTGCATAACATGGTTTATTTTACAAAATAATAAATACTGCCCTATCATTTCTAAATCATGTCAATTAGAATAGAGATCTCCTTATTAGAAAAAATAGATACAACACTCCTTCTGTATACACCTATGCTGCCTCTAGATGTATCAAAAACCTACACCCTGGATGCAATACTGGATTACACATTTGATAAGTTTCAACATTTGATTGCATATATTATGTAAATACCGTCCTTCTTAAACCACAGCTCTACAATAAGTATTAACCTCTTTAATGGTGAAAAGTAATTAACTGCATATCAGGTTCAGAAGCATCTTTGTTTAAAATTAGCTTTCTAGTTAGAAATCTGAAGCCAGCTATTATACATAATAATAGCCCCATATTCCTCACCATTTAATTTAATTTAGGATTTTTGCAAATACTGTACAAGTTAAATACACACACTGATCATCCACAGGAATGGAATATAAAAACCTATAGAAACTATGTTCCTTGAAATCAACCAGCTTTCTAATGTTAAAAGCCCTTGCAGTAATTTTAAAAAAGTTAAATTAGAAGAAAAATAGGGCTATTGTCCATACTCAAGATTTTGGATCTGGGTGTGCAATTTCTGAGAGAAGCCAGTGTGATTTCAGAAGAGGTGAATACTCATGAGCTAGGAGGAAGGTGAAAATGACATGTTGCCTTCTAGATGAGATATTGGTGCAGAGTACACCTTAAACAAAACATCAAGATATCTGTCACCAGTGCAAAAGGTGCATTAAGACATTACCTGAAAAGGCAACAGACTGTTGCCATTGTCGGTCCTGAAGGCATTGTCCTCCATCCAGGATTTGGGGGTTAAGGGTGGAGCCCGTGGGAACTTCGGAGGGGCAATGACATTGCTGGAGAAAGGTTTTTTGAGGGGTGAAATAGGATTGAGGGGGGAAGGCACCCCAACCCCCACTCCTACCCCAACCCCCACTCCTACTGCCCTTCGAGGGTCCCTGCCAGCTTGCAACCCACCCCAGGGGTTGGAAGGTGTACTCCAGGCTGCGTTTTGGTGATTATTCCAGCTGGAGGAGGAAGAGGAAGAGGCAGAGGAGGAAGACGGTTTGCTGGTCATAATGGGCTGATGGCTGTAAGCAGCATTTCTCTGGGCAAAAGGTGCCTGACTGGGACTCACAGGTGATCTCCTTTGCTGCTGCTGTTGGGCTTGCTGCTGCTGATGGTGGTGGTGCTGAGTCTGAGCTAGGCCGATCTGGGGAGAGAAAGTGCCACCAAACACAGGGTTGACATGGTGAGGGAAATTCTGGAAAAGCATTGTGCCATTGACTGGGGTAATCCCTTGAAAAAAGCTATCATCCACTGTGTTTGTGGTCCCTGTAGACCAGGTGCTGCCGAAGGACGGAGACAAGGAGGTGCCGGGTGTAGGTTCCTGCTGAGGCTGGTGAAAACTCAAGCCAGGCAAGATAGGGGACTCCATCTGCATCTTCTCCTTGCTATTTTGGACAGAAGTTGCTGTGCCGATACTAGTCACTGGGCTGATGTCCTCCGGTTTAGACGTCTCTGATGAGATGGGTGTAGAAGGGGTTTCTGCTGCGTTTGGATCTTGCTGCTGCTGCTGCCGCTGCTGGGGTTGGGCTTTGCTTTTATCCATCAGTAAATCATCCTGCATGGTTTGTGCAGCTGAAACAGTGGTGGGGGGTTAGGGGGGAAAACACAAAGACAGGTTATTATTCTCATTCATACCACTAGCCGCTCTGCTTTGGTATTTTGCTTGCTAAAATCCCGTGCCATTGCTAGTTGCAAAGCAAATCCGTAATTCCCCCTCCTCCCCCATTTAGGAGTATGCAATGTTTAATCAGTGTGATCGTGCTAGCTTGCCTTCAAATATATTTTAAGAGGCTTCACCCTTTCTGATGCCTTGATTCCTTTCAATCTAAATGAGAGATGTGCTTATAGGGCAGAGATATACAGCAATTTCGCCACGTCTCTTTTCTCTTACACCGGAACTCAGAGCTCTCACCCTGCAATGAAAAACTGATTCTGGTTCCTGTTTTTCCAAGCACCCTCCTCCTCGTCCTCCTCCCCAATTATTTGCATACGTCAATAAATACTGCTGCGTCCTTCAGCAAGGTTAAAAAGACACCAGCCTTTACTCTCCTCCACGCCCTTCCATACGACGAGACCTTTAAAGGAGCAGGATGCCCATTTCCTTTAATTAACGAACAGGTTTTCAATTATTCCATTTAACACCACAGAACATGCTCAGAATCTTGAGCTGATAATAGAAGACGTTTTTAGCTGCACATCATTTACTGGCCTTTTCTTTCCTGACAGTTTACTGTTTGGCCAGATGCATAAGCATCAACTCTGATTGAAAAACAAAACAAGGTTGTATTTGCCTCTGATGACCTTAAGATTTTTCATTTCTCTATAAAACAGGGTTTTTGCATCCTAGGACAGTCCCTTCCTTGTGTATATCTGATACACTCACTAAAGACAGGACTATATATGTGAAATCATCTGCAGAATAGAATACTTTTAAGATCTCAGGCCAAAATTATAAGCAGAGATTGGAGTTAGTATTTTAAATACTAAAGTCTCTGTTCCTTTCAACACAAAATTAAAAAAGTGAGGCGAATCAAAACATTTATACACACACACATTTTAAAAACCACCTTTCTTCCATATGAAAGGGACTGAATGATTTAAAGATGCAATTTACAAGTCAATCACTAAATATAAACAAGTTAAAACCCTATGAAATTAAATTTATGTAGTGTGAGCAAGTCCTATACTTATTAGAAAGGTACTTCTTATAAAATACATTAGGTCAAATACAAATGTTAACCTTATTTTAAAACTCAATACCAAAGTAAGGTATATGCATTTGCTACTCCTCGACCTCTGCAAGAAACTATCAGAGCAACCACCCCCAAATTTCGCAGACGTATTTACAATTAAAGAGGCCACACACAAAAAAAGCTCGTGACAATATTTTAAATAAGCCTATTAATTTATGACTAATTTTAATCAAGTAGCCTTTTATTGACATGGCACCTCCCAACACCTAAGCACGTTTTTTACTTGTTCTAACCATATGGCGTTTGTATTTCTAAAAATCACTTGACTTCTAGATTGCTATTTAATTGCAGCAAAATAACGTGATGTCAAATTAAACAGCTGGTTAGGAAGGGTGTCAAGGAGGTGAAGACAAAGTTTAATTTCTTATATTAGCCATTTTTATATGATCCATGGCTTTCGTTTAAGATTGCACTTTACAAAGATTATTTAAATACTAGCTGTTTCCATCTAGTTCAAACTCTATTTTATTCACGCAATATACACATACACACGCTTTTGCTTTAGAGATAATTGACAGGACAGGTTCTGCTACCAGTTATGTTAGGTTTTCTGTTTATTTTATTCTCCATTCAAATAAGTAAGTCCAACTATTATGCCTTTAACAGTCCATACAGTGAGACAGCATTAAGCCAAATTCCTAAGAAGAAAGAAGTAAACTATTGCATCTGTATCACGCAGCTCTGCTGCTGCTGCTGCTGGGGGGGCGGGGGGACGGACGGTTTTCAGGAAACCTTTCGAGGCAGTTTAAAGCCGTACTGCAGCAAGCCACAATATCCCAGGCTTCGTGTAGCTTTCCATTAGCTGAATTTCTATCAAAATCACCATAACTGTTAGAACTATACAAAATTGCTGGGGATTCCATAGGAGAAAGGGAAAAACCAGACAACACCTATAATACTTCCTTGCTTTTTGATGCACCCATTTAGAAAGTTATGTTCTACCAAAAAAAAACAATTGAAAGGTTAAAATCCTGCCTTCAGTAAAGTGTACTTCATTCACTAACTCACCAAGTAATCGTACAGTGGCTACCCCAGCAGTTGTTTCAGATACATATCTTGACTTAGTTATTTGTATATTAACTTTATCCTGAGGATATTAATCCACATCCGTTTTCCATTACTCCTTAAAGGTAAAATTTCAGCACAAATTCAACCCTCTTCTCAAGGTCAAGACCTACCTTTAATGAATGAAGCCAGTCTGAATGGAGAAACACTGGATAATAAATGACTTTGAAAGATGGGCCAACCAATGTCTAATATTTGGGCTAATATGCGGTGCCTCTTGATTATTGCTGGTATAAGTATTTGTGCAAATTTACAGTCCAGTATAGCAAATCTATATCCCCATAACAATACCAGCTCCGTTCGTATGCAGTAACCCAAGCAGTCAACGCAGAAATTCCTTAGGAACAGTTACCTTTGAGTGTTCTGTATTTAAAGATCAATACAATGACAGTATTTATTTTCTTCTTTCGGGTTTGCTATATAACAAATAGGCGACCGATCTGGCAAGAGCACTTTGACAACTGCAAGCTTATGGCGCATGCTCACCCAAGGAACTATGGGGATTGAAGTCTTTTCTACAGACAGCTATTGATTTCTGCAGGTTGTAAGAACTACAGTACTGAAAGGAGGCGAGATCAAATACATCCATTCTCCAGGGGGAAGTCGTTGCAACCCGGATTACATTTAAAATTAATGCAGCCCAAAATCATTAGCTTTCAGAAGAAAAACTGGTGGGATACATTGATCTGGAAATCGAAATTACAAGGAAAGCCTCCAGCAGTCTGACAGATGTGTAAATCAAGATAAAACAGATCAAATATAGCTACCCAAAATAATAAATTAAATGTTAGTCACTAGTTAGTTAATTAAACTATCTAGTGCAAAATCACAACCTGACTTCCACTATGAAGAGATAAGACAACTTTTTAATATTAGTTACTATGTTTCTTAGCTGAAGTAAATGTTTTATATTGCAGTCACAATATTCTTGATAAAATATAGTCTTACATCATCTGAGTATAACTTAGGTTTTGTGAGATTTTAAAAGTAAATTAAGATCAACATCTACATATTATGGTTACTGGTGCTATATAAATGCCCCAGGTAAGAGCCCCACAGGAGAAAGTCATCAACACTGAGTTTGTTACTAGACAGAATATCCTATCAATGCAAGCTACAAAAAAGAGGGTAAACAAGCAGTTTAAGTAATTTAACACACCATCTGCACATCAGTCAGCAGTTCCTCCTCCACTACCTCTCTTCTACCCCCACATCTCTCCAGCTCCTCTTCAGAGATCAATATGCATCCTCAAACCATATTAATTGATTATATGTTCCGGTATTTCCATTATTAATATGACACTGTTGTGACGTTCATAAATTACATTCTGTGTAGTTCTGTACGTTGTATTCCTGTATAATTGAGATAATGTGTCAGATTGGAAATGTTGGCTACAATATATTATCCTACAGTGTCAGGAAAAGTTATATTAACATGTGATCATTGTTAATAATTAGTTTTCATTACAAAATTTAAATCTGCATTGTGTGAACATTAGTGTGTGTGGCTGCACACCGGTTGTTCAACAGAGGCTGGAGATATATGAGCAATTGTTGGAAGAGAGACAGTTAAACCTAAGAAGGAGAAATTAGTAGAATTGTAGCTGAGGTGTCAAGTGACTTAACTGCTTATTTCTTTGCTTTTTACAGTTTGAGTTGGTGGGCTATGCAGTCTAGGAACTGTAAGTCCAAGCTGTAATGACCAGATTTTCAGCATCTGCTCCTAGACTCTGCTGCCAGTCTGATTGCATAAATGGGCCAGGAAGCTGCTTTAGTAGGGCATCTGAGGATTCTTTTGAACAGGGAATCTGACTAGCATAGAACTGGTTATATTGACTCTATGTCACTCCACCATCAAATGGGCAAAGTGCCAGAGCAAAAAAGGATATGGCCAGACCAGTGTTACTGCCTCTGGGGAGCTATTCCAAGACAACTCAAGCAAGAGCAAACTCTAGAGTGGTTTAACTTGCACTGGGAGCTAAAATGGCTCCCTGCAACCTTGAGAACTGATGGAGCAGAGCCCTGATACACCTGACTGGGCCAAAACTTTTTGTGTGTTAATTTCCAAGCTTTTAAAATAATTATATACATTGCTCCTATTTCCACAGATAGCAGTCAGGATTTATCTGTATTATCTCTTGTATGTCCCTGAATATCGGCAACAACTGCAATACATTATCTACCAATACACTTTCTTCTCCATCAGATGTCTGGAGAGCTGCACTCCTCTCATATCTTCTGATGGCCCAATCAACCCGTCATCCCATCCACTTCTTGCACCCCACCAAATCCTCATGACGATAAAAGTTCAGAAGCGTGAAGTTCACAACATTTTGGACTCTGTTCAGGAGAAAGCCACCACTGCAGCTTCTAGCTCATGGAAATGTTCCTAAATTGAAATAACTGATGTAATCTTCTCTAGTAGCCATGGAATTCTGCCTTAGATATTTTGTAAGGATTCCCATTCGAAGTCTGATGTCAGGCAGCCCAGTCAACATATGTATGACCTGAAAGTGAAAGTTCCATTTTGAAGAGACAGCAGCCTAAACCCATTCAGGTCTCTCATGATGACAGCTTCACTCCACAGGTCAGCCAAGAAGATGGAGGAGGAGGGTTCAGGCAACCTGAATATTATCTGTGTCCCCTTCCCAGATACAGTAATCAGGAAAAGTAGGGAAAGCCCACCATAAGACGACAACAGAATCTGGGTGCCGAAGGTCCCTCTCCCAATAAAAGGATCATTAGGGTGAAAAAATAAACTGGACCTAATTTTGCAATATTTTATTATGAAAAAAGTGCCTTCTTGATCTCAGTCAGTTTATACCTTGTATTTAATGCAATTTATTCCCACATTTGTAATTTGATCCTAGCTATGTAACTACAGATACTGTTCTTATTTATATACAAAGGCGTTTTAGCTTACTAAAGCTAGTAGAAATATAATAATATATTATGGGGTACTGAGTTTTGTTGAATAGAAAAATCTAAATTAAAAATAAACTTAAAATGAATCTGGTGCTATATGTCTTAATTATGGGACAAAGTACGTATGAATGACTGAATGACCTCCTCTGTAAGGTGTTATTTTAAATATTACTTATGCTGAATTATCTCCCCTTTGTGAATATTAAATGTTAACTGCTTTCATATTTCCCAGTTACTTAGCTGTGTTAGATCTCTCAAATTTCTTGATTCTTCCTACTTTTGACTAAACAAAATGATTCCACTAGAATATGGTCACTTTGCTATTCAGCCCCTCTTCTGGGTCCTTATTAGAAGTTATTCTGGTCACTGTTCATTACTGATCCCTAAATATTCCTTTATTACCTAACAGAGGTACTTTATCAAAGTGTCTTTTTAAAGTCAAAATAAGTTTGTTACAAAGCAATTTAATTTTCTACTACCTGTATTGTCTTAGTGTATGCTGTCAACTTAAAAACCATAGGGCCTAATTTGGGGCTCAGTCAGTGCTGCCATTTTTTTTTTTTAAATAAAGATTCTCGATTTTTTATTTTTGCCTTCCAGTTTGAAATTTTGCCCTTAGCCAAAGTAGCTGCCATCTTCAATTACTGTCTCTAGGACAGAAGCCACGGGCTATCCTCAGTAAGATGGCAGTTCTCTATCTTCTGTAGGGGATAGTGAGTCTGCTCCCAGAAAAGAGGGACACAGTTTCCTGTTATTTCCAATTGGGCTGAAGCATGGCTGCCCTCAGGGAAGAAGATGGGCCTCCAGTCACCAGCTGAGGGCTGAAGAGGGACAGAATACGGAGGTGCAGTGAATGGGGCTCTGGCAGCAGCAGGGAAGAGGACCGTGCTAGGAAACAGGATGGGAAACTGAGTGGTCAGAGGAATGTGAGGAGCCAGAAGCAAACTGAGGAGGTTTGTAGTGGAATATGGCATGGCAGAGAAGAAAATGCAATGAGTAGGAGATAGTGAGAGGAGAGGAAGGGAAATGCATGTGTCTGGGGGGACTACCATACATAAAGAGACAGGCAGAGGCAGGGCCAGATTAACCTTTTGTGGGCCTGGCACCAAACATATTTGTGGGCCCCCAGGGAGCAACGGAGCATGGCATGAGGGGGGTCAGTCCCCAGAGCAAGGAAGCAGAGACTGCCAGGAGCCGGAGATGCACTGGGGTCCAGCCAGGCGATAGAGAAGCCGGCGGTGGGGCCAGGGGTAGATGAGCCCTTGGCTGGCCAGCGGGCAGGCTGAGAGAAGCAAGTGGTGGGTGGCGGGAGGGAGGGAGCCAGCGGGGTCTCAGGACACAGTGCAAACAGAGCAGGCCAGGGCCCTTTCTAAGCATGGGCCCAGCTCCATGGCACCACTGGCACCATTGTAAACCTGGTACTGGGTGGAGGAGTATGGCGGAAGCATGTGAGTGTGGGTAGCTGCCTATCCTGTGTTGTTAGGGAGGGAGATGGGGAGCTTTTATTGTAACCTCCTCTATGTCAGGGAAAGGAGAAGGCAAGTTCCTACTTTGCAGTGAACATGGAAACTGCATTTTTGTATGTACTTGAGACTGAAGATGGACCCAGGTTGATCACACACAAATTGGGGATGGGAGCTTCCTCATAAAAGACATGATGATGGTGAAATTAGGCAACAGGCAAAACCCACAATTTTTAAATATTATATTTTGGGTTCTGCCTCATGATTTTCAAATACTTGGGTTCTGCAATGCAGTGATATACACACTGCCAAGTGTTGTGACATAGCTGCCTAAAGCCTGCATTCTGAGATGCACATCTGCCCACATCTCAAGTGACAAAGCAAGGAAGAACCCTTCCTCAAAGACTATCATTCAGCTGAGACTGGAATCAGGTGATCACGGGTTCTGGTTTCACCGTTTCTCCTGAGTGCTGTTCACAAGCCTTACTACTATGATGACCTCATCTCTCTACCCTAAAAGCTAGGCAACTAATATTTCCCTAATTTTTCAAACAAGGTAATTGAGAAGTTGCACAAATCAGTGAACAAAGCCCAGGTCACAAGTCTTGTTCTGCTGCCTTTCAGAAGGAACGCATCAAATCTATGTGCTTGACTAACTGGTCTGTAACCATTGCTCTAACCACTAGACCATATACAGATCATGATGAGAACCCAGTAATTCTGATATCCAGCATTCCTCTACAGTCTCACATATATTTGTTAAACTAATTGACAGCAAGCCTCATTCTTGAAGGTGTAACATTTGAATTACTAGGACACTGAATGCTCTCTAAGGACATTGCTAAGGAACTACAGTCTTATCTGTAGGTCACCATTTTTAATTTAGCCTGCTCTGCTCCCTATTAAAAGTTGTTCCTGTGTAATGGTATTTTGGTGACCCTCTAAATTTTTTTTTTTTTTTGCCAAAAGCTTGTTGTTTTCACTAAATCTGAATTTAGACCAAATTCGAGTGGTCATTGTTCCTTCCATTGTTCCTCTTTCAAATAAAACTTAAGGGGTTTACAAGACATGATTTACTGCTATTGAAGTTCTGCTATGTCATCATGTTTTGTATCTATCATTATACAGATTTCATTATGGATGTTGTTAACAGTGTCATCATTAAGGTTACACTGAGCTTTTTCAAGTGACATTTTAATTATTGTATTAGGTATGACAAGTAAATTTGTTCATTATTTTAGCAGTTAAAAATTACTCCTTTCTGAAACGTAAAAAAAAAATCCAAAAAAAAAAAAAATCCAATGTTTTGGACTCATTCATGGATTTGCTTTTACATTTAAATCTGTAAGTAAATACAGAGTTAAACAAAATGTCAAGCATAGATCATTTTTTTCCCAATAAAAAGTTATGAGAATTATCTGTTGAAATGGCTTTTGTTAATGTTAGAAAAGACAACAGAGAAAATATTTATGAAAACAATTGGGAGGCAGCCCATATAGACCCTCAGTTCTGGAAAAATCTGCAGAGTATGAAGTAATCTTTACCTTATTTAGCTCCTTGACATTTTGAATGAATTGAGCCAATTAAGTGTTTAATATTTTAAACACCTGAAATGCTCCATGGATTTAGACTCCAATTCTGCAAATGTATCCGCCAAGGCAGACACTTGTTGCCATTCAGAGATCCATTGAAGTCAATGACCTCTGTGCAAGTGCAGAAGTCCAAAACATGTGGATACTTTTGCAAGATCAGGGTCTATGATATGAGCAGTTTTCCTTGTATGTCCTCCCAAACTAGGCTGAGATCTAAGTTTTCCTAGCCTCTGCTCATTTATTGAAGCAGAAGACTGGAAAAATTCATATCATATGCTTGGTAAGAGCTTTAGAGAAATATGTTCAGCTGGTGCATAGGTTTTTTTACATGAACCTGTAGGAGCCTGGTATTGCAGAAAACTTATGCACTCAAGTAATTTCCTATGCTAAATAATTTAAGAACTTTCAAGACTGCTAATGTTTTCTTCCAAAAAAAGCAAGGACATTCTCACATTAAAATGTGTTAACTTTAAGTTCAGATTGCTGACATAATATAAAACTCTTATGAAAAACAACTACAAATTTACCATTAAATAAATATTTAAAAGAGATTAGTAAAGACAATTTATACAAATATTCTGTTCTTACTGTTCACACATACCATTCACTGAAATACTGACATGTGCAAGTTCCTTCCAACAACCTTAACTCTGACACACAAAATAGGTTTGCAGACTTTCAATATATACATCACAAATTAAATTTTACATATTCAAATATATATACACAGAGAAAGAGAGAGAGGTGGTATGTATATTGAATGGCATTTAATATAGAAAGCTCATGAGGAAGGTGTTGCTATTTTTCAAAGAGGTAAAAAAGGAAAGGGAAAACTATGACACTAGAAAGTTGTATTGCCTTAACTATAATAGGACAGTTTCAGAGTGGTAGCTGTGTTAGTCTGTATCAGCAAAAACAACAAGGAGTACTTGTGGCACCTTAGAGACTAACAAATTTGAGCATAAACTTTCATGGGCTAAAACCCACTTCATCAGATGCATGGAGTGGAAAATACAACGGGCAGGTATAAATATACAGTACATGAAAAGATAGGAGTTGCCTTTCCAAGGGGGAGCGGTCAGTGCTAACAAGACAATTCAGTTAAGGTGGAAGTGGGCTATTCTCAACACTAGAATACCAAGGGAGGAAAAATCACTTTTGTAGTGGTAGTGGGGCCAATGTAATAAGAGTGGTCCATTTCAAACAGTTGACAAGAAGGTGTGAGTAACAGAAGGGAGAAATTAGTTTTTGTAGTGACCCATCTACTCTCAGTCTTTATTCAGGCTTAATTTGATGGTGTCCAGTTAGCAAGTTAACCAGTTCTGCAGTTTCTCATCGGAATCTGTTTTTGAAGTTTTTTTTGCTGAAGAATTGCAACTTTTAAGTCTGTTATTGAGTGTCCAGAGAGATTACAGTGTTCTCCGGATCTTTTTTTAATGTTATAATTCTTGATGTCTCTAAGCTGCCACAAGTACTCCTCCTTGTTATAACAGGACAGTTACATAGTATAATCCCCCTAGTGTGAATGAAGTTATATTGGTATAAAAGTGCTTTATACTAGTATAGCTATTCCCACTTACAGACGGTGAATAAGCTATATTAGTATAAGGTACCTTTACACCAGTGTAACTACAGACACATTAAAAGCGACAAAGACTAATAACAGACTTATTAGTGCACAAGCTTTTGTGGATGCATCCAACGAAGTGGTATTCACCCATGAAAGCTTATGCTACAATACGTCTGTTGGTCTATAAGGTGCCACAGGACTCTGTCGCTTTTTACAGATTCAGACTAACACGGCTACCCCTCTGATATACTACATACACATTGGGGCTTGTACCACTTTAAAAAAAAAAAAAATCACATCCCTAAGACAATGGTTCCTTCACAGTCCTTATAATGTATGAATACCTTGCTCTTTGATAAAGCTTTTCCACCATAGCCAGAATGACATTTACAGTGATTACCACCAGACAAAAACAAACAAACAAACCACACATTACCCATCAGAATTTCCTATACCCAGGAAGGGAAAAGACTTAAAAACTCCACAAAGTCCCCCAGGACCTTTGCTATGCCAGTCAATCTCTATAGTGATGAGTACTAGTACAAAATCATAACAGAAATAAGTTTTGGTAAGTGAAATTTTATTTATCCTCTTTTTTCATACTTCTGTAACAGTTGTCTTATCACTTTTTCCCAAGCTTACACATATTAGGTAACTGTTCTGAACTCTTCTATAAATATTGCTAGCTACTTTAGATTCCATAGTGAATTTATTGGAAGAAATGATGTAAGCTAAAATTCAGTAGGGTACATACAAAACCTTCAGATAAAAGAGGGCCTCAAGCTTAGAGAAATTTATTTAAGGTGTTTGTTGACAAGTATAAACAGACCGTAGTACAGAAAATTGGTAGTAATCCAAAGATCTCCTTTTTACATAAAATAAATCTGTTTAGTTGGGGGACACCAAAGAATCAGCTTATAGACCCTTCTCAAAAAGTCCTGTTCTGTGCATTGTGAAGTGATCAATGGGGACAGAAGCTAGTAACATTAATGTGTGGGCCTTGCAAAATTGTTTTCAGACTTACTCTACCAGGCTAGATTTATGGACTAGATTACCAAGGCAGTGGAGGATAGGACTGATGTGGAAGCACTTTTCATGTCAATAAAGTATTACTGAAATGACATACATTAACAGAGCTGTGTGGGAAAACTTGGCCCCTGAGCCTGTAAACATGGCCCCTGAGCCTGTAAACATTCAAACATTCAAACATGTGTAACTTTACTAGTGAAACATGTCCACTGAAGTTAAAGGGACTACTCACATGAGTAGAGTTATGCAAGTACTTTAAATGTTTGCCATATCATAGCCTTAAACAATATCTATACACACTGCAGCTAGCACTTTAACTTCTTAAAATTAATTTAAATTAATGTTAGGAAGTGTTATTACCACAGAACTAGACGTTAAAACAAACAATTAATATTAGCGAGGTAATACAACTGGTAGTGTGTTGGCCTTTGACCTGTACCCTAGCATCCTTAGCTAAATTTGTAGGAGACAGAGCTATGTAATTATATAAAGAAACACACAATATGAAAGAACTTACAAGATGATAAAAGCTCCTGTCACAGGAGCATCCCAAGCTTTAGCTCTAATTTATGTATTAGTTAAACTTTAGGTTTACTAAAATTGTTATGTTCTTAGAGTTTGTGATAAGCATAATAAAAGACTAAATAAAATTCACTGTCCCTCCTCCCCCTCAGCCCCAGCTGTGCAGTGTCCAATTCCTACCAAGAAGTTGCCATTTTGCTGCAATCTCCCAGAAGTGCCCGCATTGTGGTGTAGTTGTATGTTTACAATTTGAGAAGTGCTTTGGTAAAATATTAAGACACTATTACTGTTATTTTGTGGCTATAATATACAAGACAATCACGTGGCCCAGGTACCAGTCACTGTTGGTCATTCCTTGTCTAACAAGACTAGGTTGCAGGGATGCTCTCTATAGGTATTCTAAGGATGAGAACACCTCAAACTGCTCTTTATTAACTACCTCTGACAAACATCATGGAAAGTATGGCATCAACTCTTCCTTGGCCAAAGTAGGGTGATCAGATAGCAAGTGTGAAAAATCGGGATACGTTCTTTTTTGGGGGGGGGGGGTAAGGTAATAGGTTGCCTATGTAAGACAAACCTCTTAACATTGGGATGTCTGGTTACCCTAGGCCAAAGTGACACAATGTAGGATCTTCGTACATCAGTACAGAAGTGAGAGATGAGAGTGAAGGACAGTAAGGAAGGAAGAACTGTGAGATTTCTTAGATGTAGAGATGGCATCACAGCTTCATCTAGAGAAATGTGTACATTACATTATGCTAGGATGACTTTTTAGAAAGGGGTTACTTTTTCCTCCATGAGAAAGTATACCTGCAAGCCAAAACATGAAAATTCACACTCTTCCCAGATTCCTTCTCAGCATGTCCCTTGTGCCTGGTATAGCTAGGGAAGGTGAGTTTTGCTGAATAAGCCCCACTTCAGTTATTTACTTAAGAATACCCTTAATGAGGACTTTTAAGTGAAAGGCTTTAATGAAGTATGAGGGGACATTAACAAAGGGTGCGTGTGTTTATTTGTTATTGGCAATAAACCCCCATAAGGAAACAAATATTTGGCACTTTCACTTGAAACATGTCAAACACCACCCGCCTCAGCAGCCTGTTAAGCTAAAAGTCAGGTACTCTGCACGAATCCCTTTCTCGCTTACTCATGATTTACCAGAGACCTCTTCTGAACTGGGGAACCTCGCGGGGGGCAAAAGCCGCTTTGGAGGACAAGACACTAAGTAACAGCATCTGTTTATGTCACACTGGGGGCGTAGAGGACGCTCTTGTGTCCTGGGGAAGGGGAGACAGAGTAAGGCTGCAGGTTTACAATGAAGTACTTGGAGGAGGCTATAATCTACTCCCTCTCCCCCCAGTACCCCCACGCTGCCCCGGAGCGTGACACACGTGCCCACGAGGGGACTGGGACACAGCGGCCACTTTACTAGGAGGGGAGAGAGTGAAAGGGCTCTTCTCCCCCTCCCTGCCCCCAGGCCCTCGGAGAAAGGAGGCACTAGCAAGAGAGCGGCCCTGCGGGGAAGGAGAGGGGACAGAGTGCTGACCTTTCCCGCAGCAAGTGCGGCCATCCCGCCGCGTCCCCCTCCGAAGGCAGCAGCGCCCACCTGTCCCGCACTCGACACCGGGGAACGGTAGCAGCAGCCGCGGCGCCCCCCCCGGGGGCCTTTAAAGCCCCTCAGTGGCGGCAGGCGCGGGGACTACATCTCCCATGGTGCTCCAGTGGTCCCCCTTCCCCAGCTCTCTGACGCACGCGGGAGGGGGCGGCCTGGCTCTTACCTCACAGAGGTGCCACCCCCCCTTTCCGCTCGCTCAGTCCGCGCAGCGTATGGAGCCTGCGGCCCGGATCTCACCCAGGGCCTATCTCGCCTTAGCGGCCTACCCTGCACCCTGCCTGCTGCGGGAGGGCCTGGCGTAGCTGCGCAACGGGGGGAGGTCCCCACGTCCCCTGCGCCAGTGTCAGGCTTCGGGCCCTGTATTAGGCCGACTTCTCCTGATACCGCTGCTGCAGCGGGGCCTCCGGGGACCCCGCACCCGGAGAATATGTCGGACCAGACGGGCTTGGCTCTGCAGCAGACCCTGGACAGGTACGGGGGAGAGAGGGTGCGTGGGTGGGGGTGGTAAGATAGATACCTACATGGATACAGGGAGAGAGGGGGGCGTGTGTGTGAGCGGGTGCGTCCATGCCCGGGGTGGTGGGGAGGCATAGAGGGAGAGGGAGGACTCTGCGTGTGGTCGGGGTAACCACACAGATATAGGGGAATGTGGGGGAGCTCTTGTATGTCACCGGTGTTTGATTGTTTCACCTGGGTGTGTACCAGGCGCTTCAGGGAGACACATCTACGTGACGTATGAGTCTCAGAGAGATGATGTCAGATAAGGCACCAGGAGGTTTATGGAAAATAAAGTTGTGGGATTACTTGTTTTTGTACAGTGTTTATTCTGATTCCATGAGGGTAGCATGAGAGACTTGTGGGAAAGACTATGGAAAGAAGTGGAGGAACGTTTGCCTTTGGTTAAAGCCCTGTATTGGGATTCAAGATACTTCCTAGCTATGCCACAGACTTCCTATCTCACTTTGAATAAATCACTTACAGGCTATGTCTACACTACAGAGATTACAGCAGCACAACTGCACCCCTGTAAGGTCTCCCATGTAGCCACTCTATGCAGATGGGAGAGGGTTCTCCTGTTGGCATAATTAAACCACCCCCGGTGGTAGCTAGGTCTCCTGCCTACATAGAGCTGTCCATACTGGTACTTCTATTGGCGAAACTTACCCAGGGAATATTTTTTCACACCCCTGATTGACAAAAGTGCTAGTGTAGACTTGTCTCTGTAGGCCTGAGTACCTTATCTATGAAATAGTGGTGATAGCACTTTCCTATCTTACAGGGATGTTGTAAGGATAAATTAATCAGTATATGCAAGTTGCTTAGGTACTAAGCTGATGGTGGGACATGTGTCTAGAAAGACTTGGGAAGGGATGTAAAAGCAAAGGAAAATTACTTGTGAGGGTTATAGAGGACACTGTAGGTATAGGAGGCCTCATGGACGAAAGTTTGGAGATGCAGATAGGAGAAGGCTGCAGAAGAGGAGTACATGACCTGCAAAAGAAAGCAAATGGGTTTGTGCATTTGTTGTTGCTTTATGATGTTAGCTGATGCATAAGAATGGCAACACTGGGTCAGATCAGTGGTCCATCCTGTCCAGTATCCTGTCTTCTGACAGTGATGGTGCCAGATGCTTCAGATGACGGTAACAGAACAGGGCACTTTTTTGAGTGATCCACACCCTGTTATCCACTCCTAGCAGGCAGAGGTTTAGGGACTCTGAGAGCATGGTGCTGTGTCTCTAACCATTCTGGTTAATAGCTAAGTTCATGGAGGATAAGTCCATCAATATCGAATTGTTTTTTGAACCCAGTTGTACTTTTGGCCTTCACAACATCCCCTGGCAATAAGTTCCACAGGTTTACTATAAGTTTTGTGAGGAAGTATTTCCTTATGTTTGTTTTCAACCTACTGCCTATTAATTTAATTGGTGACCCTAGTTCTATGTGAAGGGATAAATAACACTTCCTTAATTATTTTCTCCATGCCGTTTATGGTGTGGAGAACCTGTCAAGCCTTCATCAGAAAGAAGCAAATAGGGCCCAAACCCAACGTGTTTCTCCTTTACAGGTCACCTTTTAGGAAAGTGGAATTAGTGAAATATAGGCTGCCATCAGAAGAGTGATGGACACTAAATTATGTGAGGAAGGGGGAGAGCTGTGTGCAGCGTTTAAGGTGAGAATGAGGAGTTTTTAGGAGGAGGAGGGTGGTGTAGTGGGAAAGAGAAAAGCAGATAAATTTGGTGTCTGCATTTTGGGTAGGATGGAAGAGTGCAAAGTTAAAGTCAGGCCAGCCAGAGAGAAAAAGGTTTATAATCTAGGCAGGGGATTGTCAAGGAGGTTGCAGTAATGTAGGCAAGAGATTACCAATGGTTTTGGAAGCAGGAATGGAAAGAAGTTGGATTTTGGAGCTACTGAGAGGGAGCAGTGTCAAGGTGAACAACAACATGGATAGGAGAAGTAAAGGAGAAAAGAGACAAGGAAGAAAATACAGGTGTGGAGAGGATGGTAGAATGACTGAGAGGAAGAACATTCTTTAAAAAAAAAAAAAAAAAAAGATCTGGGAGAACATTGCAAATCCAAAACAGGACTGGTTATGAAACAATGGAATGTGTCCATCTGTACCTCAGTATCTTCTAAATTCTATTCTAGATTTCCCTCTTTGTAACACTAGTGTTTTTTTTATCTTGCTTCTGATAAAATTGGTGCTTTAGTGTTGCACACAAGATCTAAAACACATTTTGGAGGCTCATTGCAGCCCCACATACAGATGTAATATCACATCACAACTGTGTAGCTTGTTCCAGTGAACACCTCTTTTAAGGTGGTAACAACCTGATTTGCTTTACACTCAGCCTCATGGTCTCCATTGTGGGCAAGTTTGTTAATGGGAGGTAATGGGTGGTAGCTGGTACAGCTGAGGTCTTAGACTGGTAAATGGGTATAGTGACCTTTAAATGGGGAGGAAACCAAACAAACATGGGTTTCAGTGTATTTTGCTGCTGCTTTATGAATTTGGAAGGCACAAATGTGTTTTTCTAAGTAAAAATTATTTTTGGCTTGTTTTTTTCAGGTTGTGTGTATCATGGAAAACTCTTTAGGGCTTTTCCTACACTAGAAAAATTACCCATTGGCAAGTGTCAATAACAAACATGTTCAGCAATGTTTCAGAACCCAGGTCTGCATTTGCAGTTAAACTGTGTTCAGCACCAGTTCAACTGCATCCATTGTCAGCAATAGGTAAATTTCCTAGAGAAGACTAGGCTTGTGGCAGATGTAAAACTAATTAAAGTTAAAGATCACAAGAGACTTAAAGATGAACAGTTGAAAGGGAAGGGAGTTTTAATCTGACCATGATATTGGTTAGTTCCTATGCCTTATGAACACTTCGGTGAAAGAGGATGTCTTTGTTAAAGATTTTACATGTAACCTGTTGACTCTAGATGCATGAGCTCACCATACACATCAGTGACAATATCTTTCCCAAACAAGTCCTCCAGCAAAACTAGGGAATACTAGACTAGATGCTCCAGATATTTCTAAGGTAAAAAGCAAGCAGAAACTCACCTTTTTTGCAACCAGTATGGGAGAATGGGCTCTAAGTACACAGGGAGCATGAAAGATGGTACAGAGGAAAGTATGAGAAAATGACAGAGTGGTAAGAAGGAGTAAGCCTCGAAGAGTTTGAATTTAATTGAGAATGCAGCAGGGTGCCCGAAAAGGGAATTTAGAGGGACTGACATGTATATAACATCAATGGTATTTCTTTCTGATTGAAGAAAGGTTACAAAAGCCACAGAGAAGGGTGGCATTCCTACACATTGTACTTGCCAAGCTCATATAGATACGTGTCATTGCTTTCATTATGTTTTATATGGTGGTCAGCAAAAAGAGAAACCTTAATATTTGGCACCAAAAAATACGAGTGCATGGGTTTTCAGCATTGGATTATGAACAAATTTCAAGGGAGTTACAACCAGCCTTTCCTTCTACTTTGTCTTGTTGTTAAATGGGAGGGGGTTCTTGGGTAGATACCCAGCTACAGTAGAACCTCAGAGTTACGAACACCTTGAGAATGGAGATTGTTAGTAGTTCTGAAATGTTCGTAACTTCTGAACAAAACGTTATGATTATTCTTTCAAAGATTTATAGCTGAACATTGACTTAATACAGCTAAATGCTGCTTTTAACTCTCTGACTTTAAATGAAACCCTATTCAAGGGACACCATCATAGGACCTAATCACATCAGCCACACCATCAGGGGCTCGTTCACCTGCACAGCTACCAGTGTGATATATTCCATCATGTGCCAGCAATGCCCCTCTGCCATGTACATTGGCTAAACTGGACAGTCTCTATGCAAAAGAATAAATGGACACAAATCAGACGTCAAGAATTATAACATTCAAAAAACAGTCGGAGAGCACCTCAGCCTCTCTGGACACTCAATTACGGACCTAAAAGTCGTAATTCTTCAACAAAAAAAACTTCACAAACAGATTCCAATGAGAAACTGCAGAATTCGAATTAATTTGCAAACTGGACACCATTAAATTTGGCTTGAATAAAGACTGGGAGTGGATGGGTCATACACAAACTAAAAACTATTTTCCATTCTAATTTTTCCCCTACTGTTACTCACACCTTCTTGTCAACTGTTTGAAATGGGCCATTCTGATTATCACTGTTTTTTTTCTCCTGCTGATAAGAACCCACCTTAATTGATTAGTCTTGTTAGAGTTGGTGTGGCAACCCCCATTTTTTCATGTTCTGTGTGTGTGTGTGTGTGTGTGTCTAATTAATATATATTAATAAATAAATCTCTTCCTGCTGTATTTTCCACTGCATGCATCTGAAGAAGTGAGTTTTAGCCCACAAAAGCTTATTCTCAAATAAATTTGTTAGTCTGTAAGGTGCCACAAGTACTCCTCATTATTTTTGTTGATACAAACTAACATGGCTACCACTCTGAAACCCATCACAGAAACAGTTTCCTTACCTTTCAGATCTTTTTTTAAACTTTCTCTTTATTTCTTTAACAGTTTACATTAAATACAGTATTGTACTGTATTTGTGTTTTGTTTTGATTTTTTCCTTCTCTTTCTCCTCTCTGCTGCTGCCTGATGGCATACTTATGGTTCCAAATGAGGTGTATGTTGACTGGTTAGTTTGTAACTGTGAGGTTGTACTGTAGTTGGAAAAGGGTGTGCTAGTATGGAAAAAGTTGAGAATCACTGTGTTAGTGTATGATAACATCACCTGAATGAATACTGTTATAATTAACACCATATCAGGGTGGCTGGATTTAATCAGTTTTTAATCATGATTTAAATTAGCAAGCAGGAAATCTTGATATAAAGAAATTATTTTAATCTTGTTTTGCCTTTGTTCTTCTTAGTTATTTTCCTAAAGAGAGGTTGATTCTCATTGATTTGTAGCTAAATATAGACCTTACTTTTTGCTGATCAGGAGGAGATACTATACCAATCCACATTTATTTAAGCAATTATATAGCTCAACATACATTTATTTGGATTATTATGAAAGAAAATTGTTAATGATGCTTTTCTTATTTACTAGATTTTTTTTTTGTTTGACATTTATGTTAAGTTGCTTTGGGAGTGGAAATTGGAATTCAATTAAATGCACAAAAATAGCATTTTATTTTATTTTTTAAGTATTTAAATAAATAAGTTATGGAAACATGTTTTACATCTAAAACTGATTTAGACAAAATAGTGTCTGTGGTTAATGAATTCAGCTGATTATTTCTAATCTCCATCTCCTTCACAATTTTAGAATAAGAGATCTCATCCTGTCGCACCTCATTTTTATTCATATGTTGGTAGAGGAAAACAAGCTTTTTTACTTTTTCAGTTCCCAGTTACTTTTTTCAGCTTTGGATGAACTAGTCATTACATGGCACTAGCCGGCTGAATAAACTGAAATGAAGAAAATATTCTCTCTGTACCTGCAGAAGAGGCTACTTCTGTCAAAAGCTGGTTTAGCACTTCAACAAACTCTGGTTCCAGGTGTTTAGCCAGTGATTTTCACTGTGGTTTGGCTTTAGCAGCAAACTTGTACTGCTTATTTTTTTATTTAATTTAAGTGATTGATAGATTTTAGTAACTTTAGGCCTTAATATAGTTTGTTGTCATTTCAAATTTAATTTTAGATGTTCTTATTTTTAAAAAGAAAATTACTGTGTTTTAAAAACTTGATTTAAATTAAATTTTTGTCCACTTTGAGTACGAATATCACTTCTGGTTTCAATTTGTTTCTTTTTCTCATTGATATCAAGACACGGATTTTGAATAAGTACACTATTGCAGGAATATGTAAGTATAAGATATTCTGTGTACAGAATTTCTGGTGTTGAAGTATTTGATCACTACATAGTAAGCTGTAGAAAATTAAGAACAGTGTGTTTTTTGTTTTTTAATCTCTTTACAAATGAGATGTTAGTGTTTATAGTTAGGGGCTGGTAGGAATTTCTGGTATCCCTCTAGAGTAACAATTCTCAGATGAACCTATTTTTCATATTTTATTTCAATGTTTATTTAAATCTGACACACATGGCTGAAGCAGACATACTAACTATTACCATTTATCCAATATTCAGAGTACACTTGCCCTAAAAACATCAAACCATTGCATTTTATAAATTAAAGAAATATTTATTAATAAAATGCATTTAGTGTGGGATTTTTTTAAACGAAGAAAAATTTTCTTAATTAAAAACAAATTGCACTATTGCATTACATTATTGAGCCTCTAACATGGTAACCTACCTTCAAAACATAAATGTGACAATCTGAATCCTTCCTGCACTGTCAATCATGGCTTAGGATACAGACAAGACTCTGCCAGTCTTGTCCATCCTGGGCCACTCTTTGCAAGTCCTCTGTTAAGTCAAATACATTTTCCCTTTGTACTGTTTGATAGAGGCATTCACTAGATTGACCCCTTAATGTTGCTCCAGCTGCCCAGTGGCATGCCTGCCATGGCAGAGGATCCTGCTTCGTTCTTAACACAGATATTTCCCTCATTTTCTGGATAATTTTGGAGATAATGTTGTTGAACTGTAACAAATCTCAGTGTGTGTTAACATTCATTTCTATTTAACACCGAGTATGTTTCTGAGGCATTTGGATTCAGCTTTCACATCTGTACCTTGAACTGGAAATAATATATAAGATGAAGATTTGTAGTTGGTCTTTAAGTTGTAGAATTGCTATGACCAAAGCTTGTTTAAGCTGGTGAATGCCACTTTGTTTGTGACATGATTTCCTTCTGGATATCTCTGGTGGCTTGCATGTTACTGCCAAGATATGTGAATTGACCCACCTCTTGTATTCCTTTACCATCTAGCAAAATGCTTGAGCTGAGAGTTTCTAGGGTACTACTTGTATTTGATTTTCGTAACTGATTGACCTAGACTTTTTTGCATGCTGTACAGCCTTTTGTCTTTGCTTCCATGTTGGTTGAGCTGTCACTTAGGTCTTGCTGCTGACGTAGTTCCTTTAAGTGTTATAGTGTACTGTTAGCTTTGTGATGTTACAGCTTTTCCTCATAACTAAGTCAAAGGCAATGCCAAATAGAGGTGAGAGAATGCATCCTTGTGAGACACCAATGTCTGTTAAATCATTCATCCAAGTCCACATTTACTTGAAACTGTGCATGCTGCACCTTGATATCAAGTCTTGATCATAACTTTTTATTGGCATACTAGAACGCTTCAAGACGTTCCAGAATGAACTGTCAAAGGCTTTTTTAAAAATACACAAAGTTTATGCTGAGTGGATTCCCCTGTATAGTCAAGCTAGTGAAATAGACTATACAAAGTGTTGTTAAATGGAAAAAGTAAACAAACTTTTTTTTTTTTTTAAATTTATCTTTCAATTATAATCTCCAGTTGCCCTCAGTAACAGCTGGTAAAAAGAACATATCAGAAGTCTGGCATGTAAGTTGATGTCCCTTTTTAATGCATTTGTGTTAAATATTTTTTGTGTCCAGAGAATATATTCTTGCACTACCTAAATGAAATTGGAAACTTTATTGAAAGAGCTTGGGGTCATCTGAGCTAATGCAACACAGAATTATTTAATGGAATCTATCTTTGCATTTCCTGGCTTTTATTGTTTGTTTGTTGTCAGAACAATTGTTTAAGTTCTATTGCTGCTATATTTCTGAAAAGATTTTAAAAGTCAAAGTTAGCATACCCAACAGTTGCCCTGTCCTTTATTTCTTACATTTATAATGTCTATCTACTATTTATTATATGCAAGGGCATTTTCCCAAAACATAATTCAGTGCCATTTAAGCTAAAATTCAATATATGATATCTTGCAATAACACAATACATGTTGTAACAGCATGTCACCCACCTCTCATGAGTGCCCCTTTCTGGTCCGGTGTATCTGCAGTTTTTAAACCAGTCCCAGCCCTGGTATTGGGCCATACCCCCAGGGCTTCCTCCCTGGAGGCAATTGGTTTCACCCTCTTGGTTTGTTCTGGCTCCAGCTAGGCCTCCTGACAGTTCAGTCCTCTTCTGGGGGTTAACCTTCCCCACTGGCCTGTGGCAGGGGGACCGGGCTCACCCACTATTCTGGGTCCCAGCCCAGAGACTCTAAGAATAGCAGCTATGCTCTGCTGTGTTCCTTTAGCAAAACTGCTTTTGGTTCCCTGGGACACTTCCCCTTGGCCCCAAACTTGACTGACACCTTACCTTTAGCTCAGGGCCCTTCTTCCTCACTCCCCTAGTCCCTACTAGCACTGAGCTGTCCATTGTACTGGAGTTCTCTTTGGCTAGCCAGGAGCACCACTTGTACTTCTCTAGCTCCAGCAAGGAACCATTTATCTCTTGCACTGCTTTTTATAGGGTCCTCCTGGTCTTCCTGCAGTTTTCTGGGACAAGTACGGCAGGACCAAGAGGCTTCCAGCAGAGGGTCTCTAGGCCTAATCCACCCCATCACACACATGTCATGGAGGGTAAATGCTTCCATATCTAATAATGTTCAAAGTGTAGTTTTTAACGTGACCCAGGGTGGAGTGGGTAGGGGTAGTGCAGCAACACCTGATGCCATGTGTGATGTTGACGGGGGGTATAGAGAGATCTTTAAAAAGATTTTTTTAAAATCAATACTATCTTGACAGTGATCTCTTTAAACTCCAGGTATCTAAGGGTAAGTTTAGTTAATGAATGGTAAAGGAAGTTAATAGATAAAATAAAGTCAACCTTTTATTCCTATGGAAAATTAAACCTTTCATAGCAGATATAATTTTTGCTTGTCGCCCTTTTGACTGGAAGTTTGGAAGAACTGGGACTATAACAAAGCTGTTATCAATGGATCTGATATCTTATGTTAGCTCCTTGCTAACAGAATAATTGCTGTAAACCAAGATAGTCATTCCTAGTCAGATTGCAGACTAAGGCCTAGTCTACACTATAAAGTTGTGTCAACACAAGGCAGCTTATGACAACCTAGTTGTACACACATCTGCATTAAAATTGATCACCTGCTGTAAGCACCCCATTATCCTGACATAGTAACAACACGTCCCCAAGCAGTGCATGTGTATGTAGACATTTCATTACTTATGTCAACCCTAACTGTCCTCCAGCAGCTGTTCCATAATGCCCCACACTGACTGTTGTGGTTACCATTGTGAATTCCACTGCCCAGGAGGTCACATGGACCCAAAGCCCCTCCTCCCCTTAAAGCCCCATGAATTTTTGAAAATCCTTTTTCTGGTTGCCTGGCTTGGTGAGCATATCTGGCAGCTCTCCATTGTTGAGTGCAACTGCCCAGCTGACCATGCTGGCTACACTGCAGCTTGGAGTAGACTGGAGATATTGGATCACCTGAGCCTGTGGGAAGAAGAGGCTATGCAGGCACAGCTCTGAACCAGCCATAGAAACTTCAACATCTGTGAGCAGATTGCTCAGGGGATGCAGAATAAAAGCTATGATGGGACCAGCAGCAGTGCTGTGTGAAAGCCAGGGAGCTGTGGCAAGCATATCAGAAGGCCAGGGAGACCAACAATCGATCCAGTGCCAAGCTGCACACTTGCTGCTTTTATGAAGAGCTGTGTGCCCTATTCAATGGGGAAACACCTCCCCACAGCACCATAGACACTTCTGAGTAGCCCAAATCTCAGACCTCTGCCGTGAACAGCAAGGATGAGGAGGTGGTAGATGAGGAAGAGAAATATAAGGATCAGATGACTGGGGCGGGGGGGAATCCATCTGTGCGGGGAGCCAGGATCTGTTTTTAACTCCACCACAGTCCAGTCAGTCAAGCACAGGTGAGCTCAGTGCTGGGGAAGGAATAAATAGTTACAGGGTACATGATACCCTCAAAGTAAGTAGGACACATCTTTTGACTTTTAATTACTTTACTTGTTCTAGAAGAAGTAATTGGTACAACCAAGAGAGATTAAGGTGTTATCAGCTTTTCATTTATGCAGGTGTTGGGAGGGGGTCATACAGAGCAATTTGTTTATGTACACCGGGATGTCCCTTGAAAGATCTTGATGAAACTTTCATGGAGGTACTCTGCAGTCCTCTCCCAAAGGTTTCTGTGGAGGGCTGCCTTATTTCTTTCTCTGTGGCAGGGCACTGGCTCATACTGCTCAGCGATGACTTCAGCAGGCACCATTGCAGTATGCAGGCTGCAGCATATGGCCCTTGGCAGCTTTGGGATGCCAGCAGCAGCTGTATTCTCTCTGCCTTTGTTACCCTCAGGAGTGAGAGATCAGCTAAAATCACCTCTGCCTGTGGAAAATAGTGCCAGTATTCAGTGTAATTGCCCTGTATGTCTGGATTCATTCAATTGAGCAATTCCCTCCTCGTTTCCCCAGCACCCGGAGTCCCATACTCACCATGACTGGTGCTGTGACTAGTGTGGTGCACAAGCAATCCCAGGGAGAATTAGTTTGGCATCGTAAGTTTTGCTTTCTTGGTGAATACGCTGACAATAGTACCTCTGTGTGTTTTATCTGCAGTTGTTGCTACTGCAGATTTCATGGTCTCTCCCCCCACCCCATGCTCATGGAATGCCTGAACCAGATGAGGAAGAGAAAGAAGAGACTTGGAATGACCTGTTCAGTAAGGTTCTGCAAGCCACTGCTGCATCAGACCATGAGCACAGGGCCTAATCCCTGGAGGATTAACACTGCAGACAGCCTGGAGAAGGAAAGAGGGGAGAAGAGAGAGGCCCAGGAGTCCCAATAGGAAAAGGAGGGAGGTGCACCAGGACATAATGTGGCCTCTCAGGCAGCAAACACATATACTGCAGATTCCGGTGGACGTGCAGGTTCAGCAGTCCCGGGCTCACCTCCCTGTGCGGACCGTGGGAGAGCTCAATATCGGGATCTCTCTATACCCCCCCTCAACATCACACATGGCATCAGGTGTTGCTGTACTACCCCTACCCACTCCACCCTGGATCATATTAAAAACAATCACAGCTTCACATACACTGATCTGTGAAAGCCACAGTTGGTGTATGTACAGTTGAAATGAACATGAATGTTCTTTCCCCTTCATATGTTCTGTTCTGTTAATTTAAGTTTTAATTAAGTTCTTAATGTATTTGTTTTAAAATGGCACATTTTTTGCACTGATTTTGTTAGAGAATGATAATCTATTATTTGGAACATAATTCATCTTTATCAGTTCACAACATATGCTGCTGAGTGCTCAGCAGTTCTGAAAGGAACCAGTTACCTGTAAATGCACAGTATCACACAACTCATAGGATCAATAACAAAAACAATTAATAGGTTCATTGACAATGTTATATTCTACGCTAACTTTTAAAATGGTCTTTCAAAGCCTCCCTGAGCTATATACCTCCATGTTGAACTCTTCTAATAGCCTCTGTGTCTGGCTGTTCAAATTCAACAGACAGCCACTCAACGTCTGCTCACCACCGCAGAAACCTTTCCCCCCTTTGGCCTGGTCTACACTAGGGAGGGGTGTTGATGTAAGATACGCAACTTCAGCTACGGGAATACCATAGCTCAATGGTCCCCAGCGTGGTGCCCGCCGGGGCATTTATGTGTGCCCGCCTATTGCCCAGCAGGGGACCCGCTGGGGACAGCGAACTCAGGCTGCGGGCCCGGTATTCTCTGTTCCCAGCAAGTGTGGGGCCTGCCTAGTTCCCAGCAGGGGAGAGAAGCTGCGGCCCCACATCTGCCAGGGACAGAGAACTCGGGGGCTGCAGGCTGCGGGCACCAATGTTCTCGGTCCCTGGCAGGTGCGGGGCCGCGGCTTAAGCCAGAGAGAAGCCGCGGCCTCGCGCCTGCTGGGGACAGAGAACTCGGGGGCTGCAGGCGCTGGTGTTCTCGGTCCCTGTCAGGTGCAGGGCCCACCGAGTGCCCAGCAGAGAAGAGAATCTGGGGCCCTGCGCCTGTTGGGGACAGAGTACTCCAGGGCTGCGGGCACCAGTGTTCTCTGTCCTCGTGGCTTTTCTCCGGCTTTTCTGTTCTTTCTGGATTCATATATTATGTAATATTAAATTTTTTTTGTATTATTTAATGTACAAATACAAAATAAGCCTTGTAAAATTGTTCGTGCCCGCCACACTCTTCTGAAAACATGAATGTGCTACTGGCCACAGAAAGGTTGGGGACCACTGCCATAGCAGAAGTCGACGTATCTTATTCCAACTTACCTCCCGTCCTCACGGCACGGGATCGATGGCCGCGTCTCCCTCGTCGACTCCGCTACTGCCGCTCGCTCTGATGGAGTTCTGGAGTCGACGGAGAGCGCTTTTGGGGATCGATATATCGTATCTAGACGAGACGCGATATATCGATTCCCTGATAAATTAGTCGCTACCCGCCGATACGGTGGGTAGTCTGGACATACCGTTTGCTACACAGGTACTATACAGGATATAGCAGGCAGCCATTACCATTGGGGTATCTTTCTTGCTGAGGTCCAATCTTGTGAGTAGACAATGCCATCTACCCTTCAGATGATCAAAAGCACATTCAACTGTCATTCTGTACCTGCTGAGCTGGTAGTTGAACCTTTCCTTGATGCTCTTGAGGTGGTCGGTGTATGGCTTTGTGAGCCAGGGAAGCAAGAGGTAGGCTGGGTACCCCAGGATCACTATTGGCATTTCAACATTGCCAGTGGTAATCTGCCGGTCAGGAAACATAGGCCCTGTTTGTAGCTTTCTGAACAGTCCTGTGAGCCTTTCCAGACTTGCCCATATTGATTTCAGTGAAGTGCTCCTGGTGATCCACCAACGCTTGCATAACCAGAGAAAAGTAGCTCTTTCTGCCGATGTACTCAGTGGCAAGGGGGTCTGGTGCCAAAACAGCGATACGCCTGCTGTCGCTCCACCACAGTTTGGGAACCTTGTAGCTGAAAAGCCATCCACTATATTCTGCATGTTGCTGAGAGTCAGTCCTGTGTAGCAGGAGATGATTAATGGCCCTGCACACTTTGCGTCGCAATGGCCCCTGCAGTGGATTTCCCAGCTCCAAACTGATTCCAGACTGACTGTAACTATCTGGTATTGCAAGTTTCCATAGTGCAATCACCAGTCACTTTTCCATTGTCAGTGCAGCTCTCATTTTGGTGTCCGTGTGCTGGAAGGCTGGGGCAAGCTCAGAGCACAGATCTAGGAATATGGCCTTGCACATAGAAAAGTTCTGCAGCCACTGCTTGTCATCCCAAACCTGCATTATGATGCGATCCCACTAGTCAGTGCTTGTTGCTTGGGCACAGAAGAATTACTCCGCCATTTGCAGCTGAATTGGTTCTCCTATAGTAATCTGTCCTCCAAGGAATTGTCATATTCCCCATTCATTCAGTGGTTTTTGTGGCTCAGCAAATACTGAAGGATCATGCATCCTGTGCTTGCAATTCTCATGACAATAGAGCAGAGCTATGCAGGCTCCATACTTCTGTCAGAGATGGTAGACAGCGAAGAGGGCTGTGCAAGTTTGTGGGATTTTTGAAAACAGGCACAAAAATAATGGCATACAGAGATAATTACGGGAAGTTGGCCTCATGGTCTTAGTCACTCTGTGTGACTTGTTTCAGCCTCATCATGTATAGTCAAACTTCCTGCAAGTCAGTGCACTAGACCGTGGCAAGTTGCACAGTGGGATGCCTACCCATGGCATACCACACTGCACCTACACAAGCATTCCTAGTGAGTATGCACAGTGCCAACACAAGGAGCCAGGTATGCACGCATGCAAGCAATATGCTAACTGCGGAAGCTCTATACTGATGTACCTTGAGTTGATATAAGTTTGTAGTGTAGACCTGGTTTAAGAGTAATACTCTGATATTCTGAAGAAGCTGTTGTCTAATGTTTGTTTAAACTGTAGTGGTATTTCATCATTAAATCACAGCTGTGATTACTCCAAGTACTTGAGGGCTTGAGTTCTGATTTCTTGCATATATCTTTGATGGTCTCCTTTTTCCTATTCTGTTTTCTTTGAGTTTGAGCCATTTGATGTAGAGCTGAAGGGACGGTTTTTGTGGATTGAAAATGCCACTTGGATCAAGCTTACAGATCAAGACATGGAAGAAGCTCTAACTTTAGTGTTCCTATGTCAGGTCCAGCGTGACAGTGTACTGAATCTATTGACCCACTGATCAGTGTTTCAGTGGCTTTTGATTTTCTTTTCAGATTAGGTATAATTTAGGTCATGGTGACAGTGCATGATGAAGAATATTTTTTTTGTAGAAGCTCCAAGTAATTGCAGTTTAAGTGACTTTTTTTATGCATTATAATCTGTTACAATTAATGATGAACATCTGGCAAATAAATTGAATGTAATGGAGAACCATAGCAGCATGAGAAGTCAAGGTTAGTTCAAGGGGGAAAATATATATAGTATCAATCTGGTATGGACAGAAAGTTAAAGATGTTTAAGAATTAGTGAATAATCATGACAAAAATTGCCTATAATCTGAAAAATAAATAGTTTCTACTTGAAGGTCTCCAATAATGCTCCTCTACTTAATCTGGGTGCTTCACCGGGCCTGATGGAAGATTTTTAATCTCAGCTAGTAACCCACCCTTGCTAAGAAGTGTCCTGTCTGTAATTTTCCATGGGTTAGATGCCTCTGGTTAGCTCCTCAGAAGAAACCCAGTAGGCAGCACTTATATGGAACAGTCATGTTATCAATTATAATGGGCTACTTTGCCCTTCTTACCATCAGGACTCTTGTCTCTCAGGAACAGAAATGTATGCCATGGTTACCTTCCTTCCCCTAACCAGGGTAGATGTTAAGAGGGCTCCTGTCACAGGAGCTATTGCTGGATCCCAGCTAGAGCCTCCATCACCTTCCCAGCCAGACCTGAATAACCATGCAGCTGAAAGTTTACTTTGAATGAAATGGCAGCAGAAGTGAATCTTTCTTCTCTTCATTTTATTCACTGTAGTCGAGCTTCTAAACCACAACATGTAATTTGTTTTATAGTTTGTAGATGGACCCTAATCATTACAGGCAATTTAGAATTAGCAAAATAACTTAGTTGTAAATAACCTCTAAATGTTTGTCTTAAATTATGTTTCGACATCCAAGAAATTTTGTTTTAAAAAGTCCCTCAGGTGTACTTTCCTGGATTTGTTTCAGGACCGCCATTAAAGTTACATTCTAGGAGCATGGGCTGCCAGAAAGGAAAAATGTTCTTCCTTTTTTTCTTAACAGTATTTATATAGCACATTGTTTTTAAAAACATTGTACATTTAAAGCAAAAACTTAATGCTGTGCAAATCATGGAAACTCCACTAAATCTACATATTTGACTATTTGATAAGACACACTTTTTTCAAATAATATCCCCCACATTTTATGTTTCAGTTTTAGAAGTGTTGAATTTTTAATTATGTTGATTGCATAATATAATGCAAATAATGTAATTATTTATTTAGTATGTAATGTATTATATTCAGTTAAAGCAACAATAAGAATTATTTAAGCATTAATTTTACTTAGAGTTAACCTTTTAAAAATATCCACAACAACTAAATATTTTCTTTTTAGAGAGAGAACTATTTTCATGCCAACAAGGGAGGTCTGTAATTTAATGTTTGGGAAGCCTCTAATCCTGTGGTCTTGTCTTCACGTGCAGTGCTGAAGCGGCGCAGCTGCACAAAGTGCAACCTGCCACTGTAGCGCTTCAGTGAAGATGCTGCTGTACCAACAGGAGAGCTTCTGCTGTTGGTTTACTTAATCCACCTATGTGAGAGGCAGTAGCTATGTTGACAGGAGAAGCTCTCACATTGACAGTGTTGTCTACACCGGAGGTTAAGTCAATATAACAGATTTAAAATTTTTATTAAAGTTAACGTTTAAAATCAAATTTACACAAGTTAAAGAGGAAGGTATTGTACATCTGAGATCAGGCTTGGGTTATGAGGGATTACAAATGTCGGTTACAAGGTTCATGAGATATATACATAGTACATAACCAGCATAGACCCAGATGGGGGTGCAGGCATTTTTAAAGCGTCAGTGGATAAGTTGTCTAGGGTATGCCACTCATAGAATGTATTTAGAGTCCAAGTCAGTATTGGTGTAGAGAATAAGTAGATGGGTGGGGTGCGTCCCTTGTTTCGTCAAGGAAGGAAGCAAGTGGGTTATTTCCCTGACTGGCGTTCTTGATTACTCGGCCTGGTACTGACAGTGTCCCATGATGTGCTCCGTGTATATATCTCTGGACCACTTGATGGTCCAGAGACGTATACCATACTTGGTAGAGAGATCCATTCTTAGAAATAATTGTCAATTATTGAACCTGTTGGTGTGGTAACCTACTGTGTCAAAGCATCTTGCCTGCAGAGAGCAGTACGTTCGTGAGGGGATGATCTTAATGTTGGAGGAGCCCCCTTGGCAATGGAGATATGCTGTCAAGCAGCTACAGGTGGATGTGGGGCCTTCTTAGTGTTAAAGAACTGCTTGGCTCTGAAGAAAACTGCTCTTAAGCAAGAATTAGCTTGTGACATTGGAACAAGCTTTGAGGATTGTTTATTTGGTGCTCGGGGTATAGGAGCTTTGAGTTTGAAGGGCTCTTCCCTCCCTCCAGGTTTTTTTTATTGCATGCAGACTTTCTTCCTAAAAAAACAACTTGTTTTAGGTTTGTTTTGCAGAGAACTGAATTGGTGAGATTTGTCTTTTTTAATTCTTACTGGTCAAAATAGAAAGATTTTGAGACTGGAGATTTTTACAAGCATAGGAGAGAATCGGAAGGTAGCTCTAACCATAACTCCAAGGTTGAAATAATTATATGGCTTGATTTTTTTTTAAGTCAAAACAGTGTTGAAAAATACATTAGTGTTTTGGTTTTGATTTTGTAGAGCGCATCAAGAAAAGAGGTTTGAGTTTGTCAGAAATGATGGTGTGTTCCACTTAGCCAGCCTTTTTTATTTCAGGTTGTTATCTGAGTAGTGACCTGATTCAGTTGTAAGATCAAGGTCATGTTTTATTCAATACAAGAAAATGGAAAATCTGGCAAGAACCAAGTGGTTTTATTTAGCCCTTTCTGCTGTAGCCACTGTCAGTAGAGAGATAAAGCTGATGACAGAATACAAGGGATTGTTTATTCATTATTCATAATTGGCTAGAGGTTAAAGGATATTACGTGATTCTTTTATGGTTTAAACAGCTGCCTCACAAACTGGATGGAGTAACTAGAAAATCATTTTTAAAAGATGCATATATTGTTGCTCTATTACCATATGAAAAAACAAATAACTTCTTTAATTGAAAAAAAAGTCCATTATATTTTGAGTGTAAAACCTCTATGGAGCTTCATCCACAGAGTACTCCATTAAGGACTAATGCAATAGGTGTTGCAGTGGTACTTTGCAGGACTGCACTGACATTTTGTTTTGTCAATATTTGAATAGACCTTAAACTTCTTTGGTTAGATGATATCTTGCAGTAGTGCAGTCCACAGCTTTAGCTGAACTACCCAGCTCTGCAGTGGAACTTCATTCATCAAGAATAAAAGCTCCAAACTGGATTTCTAAGGATGACTCGCAGATCCCAGTGGTGAAGGAGCTACATGACTGCAGCAACATCTTTTGAGGATAGGGGCGGTGGGTCTCGGGCTTTTGTCTTGCTAGGAAGTAGCAAATACAGGAATAAGGTTCTCTGGCCCTTTTATCTTCAAAAGACCATGTGTGGTTTCTGTCATGGCTTGGGTGCTCCATTGATTGCTGTTGCCTGCTGGTCTCTGTTAGAGGATCGTTTTACCAGGAGGACTGCTGGAAATTCCAGTCTCCACTTTTCCCTCCTCTGATTCATAAAATGGGCAAATAAACTTTTTAGCCTCTGAGGCAGAAATCCCTGAATTTTTGGTCTCAGGAGAACTGGTACTGGCGAAATAGGTTTCCAGGACTGAAAGAACCATTGGGCAGAAAAGAGTGCTCTCCCTATGTATCTGAAAGACAAGAGTAGAAAATATTTATTTTTAAAAAGATGTTGGGGTAACAATTGAGCAGCATGCATTGCTGAAGTAGCACCTGACAAAAATCTAATATTGAGTGAGGAAATTTGGGAATCCTACCTAGCAACTGTTATATAAATCCCTCTCTAGTTAGTTGTACTAAATCCTTAGTTGTAATTTTCTTAGATACAGATACTTCAGGGGATGTTCTGGACCAGATGATGCAAACGGCCTTAGGGATTTTCAGATGTGTAGAGACTCAGCCAGAAGCGGCTATTAATGCTGCATTGTTCTTCAAGGAAACCGTGGAATAGCTTGCCCAGTTCCATATGAATTTTGCAGTACAGTCACAGATAACTAAGGAATGGTTCAATTCCTGTATTGCTGTTACAGTCCTTATTGAAATTGCCTATGTTTCTGTTGTATTAGTCACATATATAATCAACTCCTTGGTGTCAGGGTTAAATTTTATCACTGTACGAAAGCTTCTGTAGGAATCTTAACTTTTCATTTTAATACTCTTTTATAGCAATTATTCAATCTGATCCCTACAGCCAGCTCTCTCCCTGTTGTGAATAAAATCCAGATTTTGTTTAAAAGCAGAAGCAGGAGTAAAATCCATTATTTTGACTTTTCCTTCCTCCAGCATTTAATAGGAGGGAGGTGCCACTTTCCTAACAGTGGTCTATGATAGCAGAAGGGTGTTATCTACAATAAATGATGGTTACTTCATAGAATTTCTGACTCTACTTTCAGGTGGTCAGAGAGAAATATTATGAGGAGTGCAGTGTCAGAGAATATTTTTATGAATAGTTAAGTGTTTGGTTTGTCTCATTGTGTGACTGGAGTTATCAGGCAGAGCTGATAACTCCCTGTTTACCAGCCACCATGCATCAGTCAGTGGTTAAGATGTCTCTGACCGGTTTTAATCACACTGATTTTACTTGTTAATAGTGGTCTCACCACTTCCCCCCAGTCTCTTGTCATCTTGTGGCTTGACTGTTGTAGTTCCTTTTACTTGGGGCATTTTTATCACCCTGCCAATTGGACCTGCTCTGGGCACATAAGGGCAAGAAGGCTTTAAAAATGCATGTGGCATTACTGCTGATGGAGCCTGCAACAGTGAGACACTTCCTTAAAAGTGCAGAAGCAGCCAAAGTCATACTTCAGAGTTAATTCCCCATTGAGTTGAACAGAAACAATTAGCATGTCTATATCAAGATATCTTTCTTTAGACTGAGGACCACACACAACCTTTTCAGAGTGTACCTATGCAGTGCTTATCTTCACAAGCATAAGGGCTAAAAACGGCAAGAGTGCATATATGGGAGCAAGCTTCATAGCCATAATTCACTACCTGTGTAGCTCCACCAGTTTTAACAGTACTGGAAGCTGAACTGAAGATAGTGTTCAGACTTAATATAGTTATATAACATGGTGAACAAAATATCTGTGTCCTGCCTCTATTTACTGCTTCCACCATTGCTGTTACTAGGGAATTGCACTAGTGATGTATTATAGCTGTGAAATTTGCAAGTGTACAGAAGGCCAAAGACCTAAAAAAGGGTGACACAGCAGCCCTTGTCACAAAATAGCACTGTGAGTTCTTTGTGGTTTCTATCTACTTCTGCCCATATTTGCTTAGTTTAGAAAGGAAAAAAATAGATTTTTTTAATAACTGCCTGCCCTGCACACTTTTCTAGAATCTGAATGTCAAGCTGGGTCCTTTGCTTTGCAGATATTACATCAGTAATATAGATTCTGCAGACCAAATTCTACATCTTGTCTATTCTGTGCAACCTGTCTTTGGTACACTTCCATGGGTGTAACTTAAGGGCAGAAATTGGCATGTGGAAGACGCCTGAAAGCCCTTACAGTTCTGGATCCAAAAACATCTTACAAAGTAGATATGAATAAAGAGGAGAAAATGGTGGGGGGTGTTAATTAGGTATGGGGCAGAAGTAAGATTTGAGTGACTTAACTACATTTCCATAGCTTCAAATGCTTTGGTTTCTTTTAAAGTTAAGATTAGTCTGACTGTCCTTGATTTTAATGACTGGCTTTTAACCACAGTGTTTTAGCAGTACTTAATCCTTAAATCACTGACATATTGTTAGCCTTAACTCCAGCTTAACCACATTTTTGGTCTGGTAAATTCTTAAGCTGGAGAGCCTTCATATTTTGTCTGCTTTTTGAAAAATCCTGTAGAACCTTTAATTTAAGGATGAGCAAAGGGAGCTGGGTATAACCTTTTGAAAGCAATGTACCTTATTGCAGCAAAAAAAGAATGAGCATTGGGTGCGAGTCAAGTCCGTATATGAAATTTGAACTTGAAGCCTTCTAGCCCGCAATTACAGGTACCACCTCTTGAGGCATTTATCAGGCCCTGATTACTGTAATTTAATGTGAGCATACAGTTGTGTGGCAAATCAGTGCATGCCGATGCATCCAGCCATGTCTGTGTGCAGATACCTAATTTGCGTGTACAAGTATGTGCATAAACTGAAAACAACTCAAAAGAAGGGAATCTTTTAAAAAATATTACCCTGTCCTAAAGCTTGATTGGGTCATCATTTTACCCATTTTTTTATTTCTAAATCCATGCAAAAAAGGTTTTCCTGATTTACTTGCAGGAGTCTGACTTCCTAATTCTGATTCTACCCAAAAAGCAATATGACCTAGTATGCTAGGTTGGAAGTAGCGAACTATGGCAGGTTGTAATTTTCTCTTCTGAAAATTGAATGAAGGGAGCAAAATTTTCAGAAGTTGGATTGGTTAATATGGATAAACACACAGGACAGTGACATGAACCCCATCTATCCAAACATCTGGATCTAAGCCACAGATGTTAATTATCATTTTAAAGGCTTTACCAGGCATTATTACTTAGGTGCTCAACCAGCAGTTCAGGATCACATACAAAGAGCAGACAGATTGGGTGTGGCATTAAACTATGTTAAGGTGTATCGTGCATGCTATCTATAATACATATTGAGTGTATGATCCAAGTAAATGCAGTATTAAGAAACGAAGAGTAGAGACTTACATATTTTAAAGTTATTTCACCTGCAAAAGTGACTTAGTATCTGCCTATTTAATTGTTTTGAGACCAAACTTTGGGAAGCTGGCATCTGCTTATAATTATCTTGCATTGGTACATTCATTTTTGATTTCCTACATTGATAAATAATCTGTGGCCCTTCAGAGTACAAATAGCTGCACATTTAGGAACTGCTGACTATTCTAAATCTGTTCTTTTCTGCTTTAAGCAATAATACCCATATGATCTTGGGGTAATTGCTGTGTGGAACATTTGATAAATGAATTCTGTTCAGCTGCAGAACTGACAGCAGTGACTGATATAGCTAAGGTGCGCTAGTGGTTTAATTCTAGTTTGGTTGGAATATAAAAGTAGCATTTATTCACTGTTTTAAAATACTGCTTTATGTACATGATAGGTTTTCTTATTGAACTGAAAGTATCTCTTTTTTGCACTATACATTTTCAGTACTTTGGTATTTTGGAGGCAAAAGTGTAATACCTCAAGTTGTTTCCTCACACCAATAAAACATTGTTAATATAATTCATTCATTTAGTAGGGAATGGTTCTTTTTAAGTTAAATTTTAGTTGGCAAATACAAATAGTACAATCTAAATGTCTAAAAGAATGTGGAAGAAAATTTATTATAGGTGGCACAGGTAGCAACACCTATAGTTAAGGTAGCCCAACATTTTCCCTTAAAAGATGCTGGTTTTTGTTAATTATAATTTTGCCAAAGTTAAACAGTTTGAGCTGAAATTTCCTATTATGCATATCTACCTCAGACTAGTTTTTAATCTAAAATGGTTCAACCGTTTGAGAATAAGATTAAGGAAAAATAATATATTTGCTTATTTAAAAACCAAAAGCCTTGTATCCATCTAAGTGCTTTGGAGCATAGGATTGCCTTCGTCAGGGACGTACTTCTTGCTATCTCAGTGGAGAAAAAAACCTCAAAATTTGTCCAGGTTATGACTGAGTCTCTGAAAAATCTCAGTTCATACGAGCAGTGTGGAGACTTTGTTAGTTTGGTAGCTACATTTTTTTTATGATTCCATCTCTACTGAGCATACTTCAGTACCACACAGCTCCTACAATCCATAAAAATGACATGTGCACCTACCTCACAGGCCTCGGGGTCTGCGTAGGAGTTTCCCTGCAATTGCTCCTCCCAGCTAACAAGGGCAGCTGTGATACCAAAACTGAGCTCAGGGAAACTTTCTCCTTTGCTCTCAATGCTTTCCCTGGCTCTTCCCCAGGCAGCACAGCAGGGCATCTAAAAAGCAATGATTTTTTTTAAAAAATAAGAGAGATTGGATTTTTATTTTGTTTAAATTATATGCTTTTCTGTTTAAACCTGTTTAAGATGAAATCAGTTTAATATAAAATGTTAAGGCCTAAACACATAATTTCTTAAAACATTTTAAATAAAAAAAAATTAATGTGGAATCCATAAGTCTCTATCAAAAACTTTGTGTTAAAGGCTGTTTTTCTGTGTAAAGAAATAATCAGGGAGGAAAAATCCAACATTTAAGGTCAAGCTTTATAAATATGGCACAATAGGGAGATAGGAAAAAGAGGCAGGAGCTGGAAGGGGTGGGGGGTGTACAGGAACAGAGTCCATAATAACCTAGAATTGAACCCATTAGTCGTGAGTCAATGTTCCTTTGCTGTCTAGCAAATAGCTGTGCATCTCATGGGCAGAGTGTCTCCATTCCCCTCTAGTGGCAGTTGTACACATAAGAAGACTTTTACTGCAGCTGTTTATTCAAATAGAGGATTTTACTGTGGATAAAGATCTCAGCCTTGCCCAGGACACACATTAGGGGTTAGTATGGTACCACATGATTATTTATTTATTTAGCTTAAACACTGAAAACTTAGTTACTAACATTAAGGTTGCAAAGGTAAGCACTCAAAAGCTAGGAAATGCCAGAAATAAGGTTGCTTATGCAACCTTAATTCAGACTCCTTGTGCATATGCATTAATCTTTAATTATGTAATCAAGATTGTTTTTTTTCCCTACAAAATCCCTGCCTCATTCAGCGCACAGAGCAAGTAATTATAATCAATAAAAATGTAGTTACGTTAAAAGTGAGTAAACAGCTGAATAAAATGAATGTGTTTTAAACAGTTTAAAGGGACACTAGTTAATTATACTTTATTAGAACCATTTTAATAACTTAAGATGTTAAAATCCTAACTTGTTAAAATTAATTTATCTTTTATTGCTCATTAACTAGTGTTTACCTTTTGGTATGCCATTCAGCTGCTTAGACAATGTAAACTAATTATTTTTTCCTTTCTGGTTCTTGGGCACTCAATATTTGAGTGCTAAATATAGCAGAAGGATGTTTCAATTAAACAATATGCAGTAAAACATTTCCTGAAAACACTTACGTTCCACAGTAATTATTTAACAAAATTTCTTTTTCAAAATCTAATTTTGGAGCGTAAGTTTTGAGAACACCATGGATATCTCAAATTAGACAATGATAGTGCTTCTTAAAATCGAGATGATGGGGGAATAATTTTAATGAGGCCACTGAAAGGTTTGAGACTTTTATTGCAATTATTTCTTAATAGTAGACTTCTAGATAGTGAACAAGCAGGTAATTACTCATTAAATCTGAAATATTTGTAGACTCTGTTTTTAAAATTAATTAATATATGAAATGAGGCAGCAAAAGTTGGTTCAGTGTGAAACAAATCATGGAGTTGTTGTTAATTTTGAAGTTTTAGAAACACTTTAAGCCAGAACCATGTTTCATATTATTTTGAAAACTATATCCCAAATGCCTAGAGACAAAGTGCATTAGTGGTTAGAACTGGGACTGGAACGTGTTCTTTTCCTTCCTATACAGATCTCATAACCTCTCCATTCCTTAATTTTGCCTAACTGTAAATAACGCACCCTTTGTAAAATAATTTGAGATACTTTAATGAGAAGTGCTCTATAAGTTCCAAGTATTGATACTATATCCAGATAACACTTACAGCATTGTGGTTATTTTTGTAACTAAAGTGTGTTTGGTGCTTTTTGTAACATTTTGGTGATAGATAAGTGGGATGCTGTCATACTAAAATGCCTCAACCCTTCTCCTTGTTGGATGTTTAATACCAATGTGATGCATTACACTTTGTGTTAGTCTTCATGACAAACACACAGTGGTTTTGAGTTTGTTTTGCAAGGACTGTATTTTTGGCATAGCTGTCTGTTTTTGATTAAAGCAGACAGCAAAGCATGTGTTTTGCAGCAGTTCTGAGGTGGGTAGAGGCATGGATAATACATTAAGAACCTGTACTTTGCAAATATCTATCAAGTGATTCTGATTTTGAATCTACAACTTTGACATTGACTAATTGCTCAATTATCAAACTGAATTAATAGTGCTTAATGATTCCAAAATATTTTAAAACTAATATTTTGCTGACAGAAACATTATTGCATTATTAATAGGAAAAGTTTGCTCTGCAAAGGAAGTAGTGGTGTTCTTGGTGATACAAGGAGTGATGAATGTAATTGCCCTCTCCAGGTTCAAGGTTTTTTTTGGTTTGTTTTTAAACTGCTTTACATGTAAAAATATTATCTGTAAGTGTTTATATACATTGGTACTTTTGCCTGATATTTATTTGTTTTAATTACAGAAGTTGCTGGGTGTGTTTTGCCACCGATGAAGATGATCGAACAGCGGAGTGGGTGAGACCTTGCAGGTGTAGAGGCTCTACAAAATGGGTTCACCAGACTTGTCTACAGCGTTGGGTGGATGAAAAACAAAGAGGAAACAGTACAGCTCGAGTTGCGTGTCCTCAGTGCAATGCAGAATACTTAATAGTATTTCCAAAGCTAGGTAAGCAATGTGCTGTTAAATTCAAATACAGTGTAATTGTTTCAGTATTTATACTCTACTTATTTTATACAAAACTTCCAGTATCTAACGTCTGTTTGGCATGTAAACTTCTGTGTTGTGAAATAGACCAGGACTTGCTAACTCATCATTTAAGTTGTTGGTGCTCTTTGGAAAACTGATGCAGAAATTTGCAAGTAATGCATCTGTCTTGGTTCAGTTCACTGCATCCTGGAAACTTTAGACAGCTTCTGCCCTATAGATGAGCAGAGATCAATTGCTCACTATAAGCATACCCCAGAATCCTTTGCCAGCCTGTAGAGGAGACTGTTTTTAGTCAGCTGAGGGGCAGAGAAGGGAGCCTGCCTGCAGATTTGTAACCACGTCCCTAATATTTCCTGAAAGTATTTTTATATTTAATTTGTATAGGACACCGTGAGTACTGCTCTGTACTCAAGAGAGGACAGTATTATAGTTGTGTTATGATTAGTCAAAAAAAGAAAAGAGGAGGGGATACTGTTCCAAGCTCCACCCACATGAGTTGCCAAAATAACTCCCAAGAGCATTCTGCACCTAAAAATTGTGTATCAAAAAATTTAAAAATTCTTCACACAATATTTTAAAATTCTGCACAATTCTGTAAATTTTATTTGTCAAATGAACGTGGAAGCTCCAGCATGGCGTGGGAAGCACAGGCCACTGTCTGCATAGAACTGAGAGATCACTGTGCCGTTTACCCCAGGACACGGACTCAGTGATGAGGCTGCACCCAACCCTGACACAGCGCAAGAACTGGGCCTGTCCCAGAAACGCCCCAGTGCCGTGCCCCTCTGTACCAGGTGCACCAGGTGTGGGCTGGCAGACTCAGCAAGGCAGGATCCAAGTGTGGAGGGGCTTAGTGTGGAGGGTCCAGGGGTGGGTTGAGAGGGGTCTATGTGGGGCAATCTGGATGTGGGTGGCTCACTGGGGGATCTGGGTGACGGGCGAATCTTGATGCATTGGGGGCTTGTTGGAGGGTTCTGGTTGCAACAGTAATGGGACTTGGCAGGGGGATCAGGTGAAGGTGGTTGGGGCTTAACAGGAGAGTCTGGGTGTGGGGCTCATTGGGGTGAGGATCCAAGTACAGCTGGTTGGGGCTCGGTAGGGTGGGGATCAGGGTGTGGGTAGCTTGCTTGGATGGTGCAGGTGCAGGGGGAGCGAGGCTTGTGGTGAGGTTCTGGGTGAAATGGGGTCTGGATATGAGGGGGTCTGGATGCACAAGTGTTGGGTGGATGGGGGAGCAGCTCCCTGTACAGAGATCACGCCCTCTGCAGCTGAGGAGCCATGGGTGCAGGAAGTCTGAGGGCGGGGTGGGAGTTTGCAGAGCTTCCTACAGCTGGGGGAGAAATCTGGGGGTGGCTGTGACATGGCCCCAGATGCCATGCAGGGGAAGAGAAAGTCCAGCCCTCCCCAGCCCAGCTGGGACTAGCAGCTGAGGGTAGGAGCCACCAACTGGCAGTTTAAAAATCAGTATTGCTAACACTTGTGAATTAATCATGAATCCCAGTATTTTGGTGCTTGCAAGGGGATTTATTGTGAAAATATGACGGGCAAATCCGTTCCCCACGATTCACGGGTCTGGATGCATGGACAGAGCTCTGTACCAGAGCCTGTGGGAGTCTACACTGCCAAGAAAATCCCACAGCACAAAGTGTCAGCGGAGGGTCAACAGACTTGGACTCGTGAGTCTCTGGCAGTGGGGCTGAAAATAGCAGTGTAGATGTTTTGGGCTTGGGCTGGAGCCTGGGCTCTGAAACCTGGTGAACAACTACACTGATATTTTTAGCTCTGCAAGCCTGAATCAGTTAACCTAGGTTCTGAGATCCTGCGCTGAAGTTCTCTTATTTGCAGTGTAGATATACCCTGTGTAGCTGAGAACTTGGATTTGACCTTGCCACTTATGGCTAATCCCTTCATGCAGGGATTAGCCCTATCTCAGTAGTAGCGGAGAGAGAAGGTCCTGGGGCAGTGGGAGTCAAGGGAAGGGTGGAGTCACAGAGAAGTTGCTGTTGGGTCCAGGACACCAGAACCAACAGTAACGCTTCCCTGCCTCCCACTGGAGTTCTCCTCTGCCCAGAACCCAACAGCTGCTCATTCTGGAGGAGTTGGGGAAATCCTGCAGCTGCAGTCCCGGGCAGAGGAAGAAGCTTCCGGGTAATGTAAGGGAAGGATAATTAAAATACACATTATTTTTAGCTATTTGGGTACTTGAGATATTTTTAAAAAACTAAATTGTATTGCAGTAGGATGACACATGTAGCTGATCAAAATTATACAAAAAAGTAGACTGACCTATTTTTGAAGTGCTTTGAATATGAGAATTGATTTGTAAAGAATTAAGGATTATAAATCATTACTGCATGTCTCAGATGGATTATAGCAATCCAATACCTGGGAATGAAGTCTTCAGTGCTTTGGAAACTCCAGCTAGTACAGAACATTGCAGTGCATCTTCTCACCAATGAAGGCTACTGTGAGCACATCAAACCTGACCTCCATTGGCTTCTCATAGGATTTTGAATCAAGTTAAAGGTCTCAGGCCTTACTCTTAAAGCACTCCCTAGCATTGGCTCTCAGGATATCTAAGAGACAGCCTCAAGCTTCAGGATGAGTACAGTGGTGGAAAGCTACACTCCTGTGGCACAATGGAACTCTCATTGATAAGATTAAAGCTTGTCTAGTGGGGAAACAGAACTTTACCCAGGAATGGTTTGAGATTATGAAATGAACTCCCTCCAGAACTGAAGACCATCACTTCTCTCACTATTTTCCACTCCAAGTGCAAAGCACATTTCTTTAACATTGTCGTCTTTAACAAACACCTAGAAACAGGTATAGTTCGTTTAAAAAAACCCCGCAAAAAACAAACCCTACTAAAACACCTAACTGCACATGCTTGTCCCCTGGGAGAGGATGAGAAGACAAATACCACATGACAGATGTGTAGCCATGTTGCTCAATGCAGTACTGGAGGGCACTCAGATATTATGGCGATGTGTGGTGTAAGAACCTATATAGAATATAATAGGGTTACAGAAAGCTCTGCTTGGGTTAGGGTTTTTGCAATTACCAAAGGTGGTTGCTATTGTAAAGGCATTCTTCCATACAAAGATTGACTGAAAAATAATTAGAAAACTTGATACATAGAGTACTTGGTGCTTCTTGGATGTTCATTGTTCATTTTCTAGTTCCATTTTATAGTCCTCCTGCATGAGGAGAATATGGAGGAAAGATGGGAAACTGTGAGACAAGAGAGTCAAGACAGTAGGAAATGGATGGTAGTGCCCCATCTGAAGGAAGAGAGAGGAAGTGGAGCATCCAGGGAGAAGTGCACATTTGTGTGCATTAAAGGTTGACTTTTCCACCTGAAATCAATCACATGTACACACTGGCAGAGGTATCCAAGGGAATTAGTCAAGACACGATGATGATAAAGTCAACTCAAATTTAAAAAAAAAAAGATCTCATTACTTTCAGGGAATTGACTCTTGATGTTTGATCATCAACGACTTAGATGTTGGCATAGAAAGTAGGCTTATTAAGTTTGTGGACGATACCAAACTGAGAGGGATTACAACTGCTTTGGAGAACAGGGTCAAAATTCAAAATGATCTGGACAAATTGGAGAAATGGTCTGAAGTAAACCGGATGAAGTTCAATAAAGACAAATGCAAAGTGTTCCACTTAGGAAGGAACAATCAGTTTCACACATACAGAATGGGAAGAGACTGTCTAGGAAGGAGTATGGCAGAAAGTTCTGGGCACTGCATTTCAAGAAAGGATGTGGAGAAATTGGAGAGGGTCCAGAGAAGAACAACAAGAATGATTTAAAAAGTCTTGAGAACATGACCTATGAAACGAAGGCTGAAAGAATTGGGTTTGTTTTAGTTTGGAAAAGAGAAGACTGAGAGGGGACATGATAGCAGTTTTCAGGTATCTAAAAGGGTGTCATAGAAGGAGAGAGAGAAACTTGTTCACGGCCACCTTAGCCTCTAAGGATAGAACAAGAAGCAATGGCTTTAAACTGCAGCAAGGAGATTTAGGTTGGACATCAGGAAAAAAGTTCCAACTGTCAGGGTAGTGATAAACCACTGGAATAAATTGCCTAGGGAGGTTGTGGAATCTCCATCTCTGGAGATATTTAAGAGTAGGTTAGATAAATGTGTATCAGGGATGGTCTAGAGAGTATTTGGTCCTGCCATGAGGGCAGGGGACTGGACTCAATGACCTCTCGAGGTCCCTTCCAGTCCTAGAGTCTATGAATCTCTTGAGATTGGCAATACTGATAAATGAACGCTAAGATTCAAAATAGTAGCTTCAGAGAAATGGTATGATATATGGGCATGTACCAACTCTTTCAGAACCATGACTGTGGTCACTAAAGTAATGTAGAATCGTTTGGACATTTTGTTACATGCCTGAGTTCTGCATGCAGCAGGTAAGAGTAGTTTTATTACAGGCATATTACAAATTTTAAGGTTTCCTGAATTCTCCCAGTAGCCAGACATAGAGCATCATCCTGATGCAGCACATCTAGTTTTAAGCTTTTTCCTTAACCTTTATATCTGTATGTTGAATGTTTCTCTTTAGCTGGCTTTTGGGAGATTCATTATTTTAGTTATTTATGTAGCATCAGAGGTAAGAAATAGTGTGTTACTGAAAAAAAATATAGTTCCTGCCCCTAGAAGCTTAAAACAAGTGTGAGTATGACAAAGAAGGATGCAGGGAAAGATAATAGGAAGAGAAGGAGGGAGGAATATACAAAGTAAAATTGTGTGGTTATATGTTTGGCCCATTATGCTAACCATTTACATTAAATTTTACGAGGCCAGCTATTCTGCACAGAGGTGAGGATCATAGTTCACTGCTATATTGAAGGCAAATTTATAAAGACTTGCAGCTCCATTTTTAAAGTGCCACTTGTCACCTTGGTCCAGTACAAAAATTGGGAGTGTCTTATATTGTAAGCTCTTTAGAGCAGGATTCTGTCTTATCTGTTTATACAATGCCCAGTACAATAGGGTCCCAGTTATGTTTAGGCAATTGTATGTTGCCCTAATATATGTCTTTAATAAGGAAGATGGATCTGGTATGTGTCGAGTTGTCTGGTAAAGGTTGTACCTAAGAAGGAAGACTGAGCAGTGTGCTAAATTGAATTCAGTTGTACAAATAACCTGTTAATACAAAATTCTTCATATGAGAAGAATCATTTGGCTCCAAGAATGGGGAAGAAGAATCTTTTTCTCTGGATAAAAAGGAGCCTCAGGTTGACGCAAGTCAACAGCATTCAGATAAAGAATGACGCTATATGCTAGCATTTTGCATTAGGTTTTTGAATAAACTGCTTTTGATGTTTGAAGCAAGTTTAAAATATTGACTATCTTTTATGGGATAATGAAGTAGTGATTAGGACTGCATCTACATTTTATCTTAGCAAGGGGAAATCAGAACTCTAGAGCATTGTCCAGGTGTGCTTTTCCTATCTAATTAAATTTTATCTTGCATTCTTTCCTGATTTTTTTTAAATCTATTTTATTTGTAAAACCCACAGCTGGCTGCTGAAAAATCAGTGTAAGGGACTTGTATGGCCCCCATCATCTCAGTATCTGAGTACCTCAATCTAATGTGTTTATCCTCAGAACACCCCCTATTCCCATTTTACAGATGGGGTGCTGAGGCAGAGAGGGTGTAACTGACTTGCACAATGTCACATGGGAAGCCTGTGGCAGAGCGGGGAATTGAACACACATCTCCCAAACCTCAGACCAGTATCCTAACTATCAGACTGTTGTTCTCACCACTATAGCCCTTATTACTGACAACCCTAGAAGGCAGTCAAGGTCACATCATGTCAGAGTTAGACGAGAACCAGTCTTCAAAGGATCTCACCAGCAGCACTTTTTTATGCAGCAGTAAGTATCTTTTTGGAGGTATTGCTGGTAGTGATCTCCAAGAGGCACAAGGATTGTCTGAGGGAGGGAAAGGCAACCGACAGATCTTCCCCATGTGCCACAGTTAAAACTTCTGTACGTCAAGAACTCAACTCCCCCATGCTACTAGAAAATATTGTTCCAAAAAGCATTCGCTAAAGCATTAAGTATGAAAGCTAACTATCTTTTTCTCAAAATTATGATTGGTAATATAAATTAGTTTCAAAATGAAGTGGAATCCACAAATATTTCTACATGCAAGTGACATGGATGCTTGTTTTATGCAATCCATTTATATATAATGTAGACTTTCAAAGTAAACAAAAATTTGGATGAGATGACTACATTATGAATGGACATTCTTCTCTGCCATTTTAGATTTTTAAAGATGAGATTTTAGAGATTTGTTTGAGCATCAGGGTAGCTTTCATCTTATCTTTAGTGTGTGTATTATGCCAGATCCAAGTCTGATCCACTTATTCATACTGCCTCCCAGATTGTGCTCAGTATATGTTTTGGTCACCTCATATAATTTAACCACTAAACAACACTGTCTTCTTAGAACCAGGGATAGGCAGTGGGGAGCTGCTGGAGCCTTTCATTGCTACTTGTAGCTACATACCACAGCAAAGATGCAGCCTGCCTTTCATTGCAGCATGCAGCTACACATAGCCTATGCAAGCCACAAGTGTAAACAAGAAACCATCTTACAGCACTGAGTGAGTAGTCAACCCCAGCTTTCACACAATGGAAATGGAACCCAACTGTCCAGGATCTCTGCTGTACTCAGATGTACTGTGGACTGACCTGCAGATTGAACCTTCAAGTCTCCTGCAGTAGGAAAGGTTTTAGTTTGTTCTTTTGCAGCTTTGGGGAGGAAAATGTACAGACACAGTTATAAACTGGAGAGAGAGGGACCTTCCCAGCCACACGAGGCAGTGAACGTGTGAGTATGTTACATACCTTCTTCTGTCTCATGTTTGAAAACATGCCTCCTTGTCGGAAATCAGACATTTCAAATGAAAAAGAGAAATAGAGGCTATATAAGCCATTGAACAATACCAAAGCATAAACTAGAGCTTTGGCATGCAAAGAACTGAACACAGTGTGTGGTACCAGGAAGTTTGTGGAAACAGACCTAGTTACAAAAGACCTAGTACGTAAAAGATAGCAGCAGTCATTGCAACACGCTGCTTGACACTCAGCTAGCCAAGTAAATAAAAATGGAGGCCAATTGGGACCACATATTTCTTGATAGCTGCTGGTCTGTACATTTGGTTCCATGAAGGGATTTGCACAAGCCGTATTGGTCACTGTTTTTCTTGATGGTTCCAGGCTCAGCGCAGATGTTTATGTATTCTACAAATGAGGATATGCCGAGCCAGTTTTCACAGGAGAACAAATATTTTTGAACACGTCAGTGAAAGGGTTTAAAAGAAAAGTAATATAAATTTGTGAGAAATAAAATTTAGAAGAGGATCACTTGTTGAAGAACACGGATACCGTAAAGGTAACTTTTCATTCTCCTCTGGACCCCACCTCAGAGGACTGACCTCTTCAGTAATCCATTTTAACTCCATCTGTTGTGTAGTTTGTTTTGCTATTTCTCCTCCTTTTATACCGTCACATATTTGAAGTCAGTTTCCCATTATTTGGACCTTCTGTATACTCCATTTATATATCCAAATATAAATTAAATGCATGCAGTTGAGCATAGCTATCAGACATTAACAATGAATCTATAAGGTCTCACTAGGCACTTCGTTTCCTTACTATCAGTCATTCTGTTAATGGCACAAATATTGAACAGAAACATACGCAGCTAAAATACATGATTATATTACCATCAGCCATGCAAAATAGTTTTTCAAGTGCTGCGCGCAGTACAATGAGTTATAATCTAATAATATTTTAATACCGACAAAACATTTGGTTTGTTTCTTACAATTTTAAAATCTTAAATTCACTTTACTTTTACTTAAGGTTGAAAACAATCTGTGTTCTTCTCATTCACATTAGGATGAAAGGATTAGGATGTCACTTTTCTTGCAACCCAGGTATTGTAAAGTACTATTAACCATTTGCTGCACTGCCAACCGCAAGCTTTCAAAAATCATGATTTTAAAACATTGGATTATTTTTATTTGCATTCAGGTTACTGAGCCTATAGGGTGCACACTGTTCGTATATTCAGGCTTTTCTCCATTATCTTGGATTCCATTGTCTGCAATATGCAAGTGTCACATATCATCTTCACCACATATAAATTACTACCACCAAGATGGCCCAGTGCTTGGATGAGATCAGCTCGTGGTTTTTCAGTCCAATGAAGGGAGAGGTTATATTTGGAGACAGAGGAAAGCTCTTTAATTTGCAGGCACAGTGCATTTTCCGTTGGGTGAAGATGCAAACCTACAATTTGTCAATTCATTCCTTAGGTTTAGGAATGTTCCTGGATTCCTTGCTGATGCTAAGTTAGCTTGTAGCATCTGCAAGTAATGCTTTCTATCATCCCTTTTTGGTAAGGAAACTGTCCTTTCCAGGCAGATGATTAACAGGCCTCAGTTATACACACCTTCCTCGCCTCCCATACAGTAAATCAGTACACCTTTGCATGAAGCCATCGGCAATCAGGACACTTCAAGTAGTACTAAATGTTCCAGTGTGGCTGTCCAGCTACACAGGATATCATGAGCATATCAGACCTGTCCTCTGTTTTGCGTATTGGCTTCCCATATAATACTGAGTTAAGTTCAAGGTCTCAGTCCTTACCTTCAAGTCATAGACTGCGCAGCCCAGGATGTCTGAAGGATGACCTAAAGTTCCAGGATGAAGACCATGGTTAATAACTCTGCTCCCCAGGCTCCTTGTACCACACAAGCAAAATTAGTCTGAATACAAGCTTTTGAGAGCCAATCCAAGACTTCCACAGGAACAAAAGCCAATCATAAATCTTACCGTCTGCCACTCTGAGTGGATAGCATGCTGCTTTGATCTTGCCATCTTTCATGTAAACACATGGAAGCATGTACTTTAAAAAACAAAAACCCTGCAAAACAAAACAGTATAGTGTACGCACAATTCTATCCCTTTAGGAGAGAATGAGAAAGAAAGGACAAACCGCACATAACAGATGTAAGTTGTATTGCTTAGTGTACGACTGGAAGCCACCTAGATACTACCATGATAACTGTGGTATAAGATCTGAATAAAACAGTATGGGCTAGAAACTTTTTAAAAAAGGGGGAGTGATGACACAAGAATTCAGCTCTCCTAAGAGCTGGGTCTTTCTGAAAACACCAACTATTGCAAGACTCTATAACAATATCAGAGGGGTAGCCGTGTTAGTCTGGATCTGTAAAAGCACATGCATCTGATGAAGTGGATATTCACCCACGAAAGCTCATGCTCCAAAATGTCTGTTAGTCTATAAGGTGCCATAGGATTCTCTGCTGCTTCTATAACAATAGCAAGAGTTGGCTACATTGCATTTGTAGTACTTTCTTAGAAAGATCATATTTCACTTTTGAGCTGTGGTTTCTCTTGTAATATTATGAGTTACCTTTCAGATTTACTGCAGTCTGGATGCCCATTCTGTTACCTCAGTTTTCCCTATTGTTGCTGGGCAGGGGTTGAAAGTTTTGGGACAGGAGGAAGAATCTCAAATAGTCTTGCATCTGACGAAGTCGGTATTCCCCCACGAAAACTCATGCTCCAAAACTTCTGTTAGTCTATAAGGTGCCACAGGATTCTTTGCTGCTCAAATAGTCTTGAAACTTGCTTTGATTTATGATGAACGGGGATGTAGTAGTCCAGATTGTGAGGTGGTAATTGCCATCATTTTCACAAATATAGTTGCATGCACAGAAAGAAGGCTCAATTTAGCAACCAACTTAAAACTTGTAAAGGTGTGATTTTTCAGAGGTGCTGAGCATGTGCAGGCCCCAGTGACCTCAGTCAGAGGTTTAGGTACTCAGCTGCTACAGAAATCGGGCCATAAGTTTTCAAAATGACTTAGTAGCAAAATAAGAAATATTTATTTTGCTAAATCTTATAGTAATTGTCATTTAAGTAAATACTATGCATGTGTACACATTAAAAACCTCAACCTACAGATTCTTAAACATTCAATAAAGATGAACATCTAGTAAGCTTAACGACATGTTATGTTGTAATGCTGATTTTTAAAGCACATTTAGAATGACTCACCGTGTATTAATCAACACTGCTGCACAGATGTAGCAAAGGACATTAAAATTTACCATTTTAATACACAGTTTACTCAAATGAGAATTTTTAAAATACAGTTAACAGTCATAAGATGGTCTTGTATAAAGCATAAGATAGAGAACCAGGAGATCTGTGCTCTCTTCTCAGCTCTGACATAGATATCATTGTGACCTTGAGCAAGTTTTATGCCTGACTGTACAAGTGTATTCTGAGGTTGAAATAATTACATGTGTGAAGTACTTTGGTTCCTCGTTAGAAGGTGCTGTAGGAGCATTGTCATAAAGTTTGTTTTAAAAATAATTTGGCTTGATGTGGCTCAGCCATTTGCAGTGAAGAATAGAGCAGGATTTGTTGATAATATCATCTGACCTTCTCTCCAGCCAACCAACTTAACAACCTGTTGCAGGAACCAGCACTGCCCAGTCAGGGCACTCTTACTGAGGTGTACTGCCATATTGGTTCATTGTTGCAGCAGGGCAACTTAGAGGTGTGCAGTGCCCTCCTGGCCCCCACCTTGTGATCTCATGTTGGCAAGTAAAGCCATTGTATTAAAAAGAATTCTGAACTGGATCGTACAGTGGAACCTCAGTTACGAACTGACCAGTCAACCACACACCTTATTCGAAACTGGAAGTACGCAGTCAGGCACCAGAAGAGAGAAAGAGACACGCACACACGTACAGTACTGTTAAATGTAAACTACTAAAATGTAAACGGAAAGCAGCATTTTTCTTCTGCATAGTAAAGTTTCAAAGCTGTATTAAGTCAATGTTAAGAAGCAGACTGTAATATTGCTTCCTTCCTTTTGTGTACTAATCTATTGAAATTATATTTCAATTGTGACAGAAGTCTGAAAAGATATATAGTGCATTAACTTAATACAGTTTTTTAAAAGCTGCATTTCTAGGAAGATGAAGGTTTTATTTTACAAACTTTCAAGCTACAAAACACTCATTCTTGAATCTTAGGACATTTTTTATTGAACATGATAAATACTGATTTTATGTTTTAGCATTTATGTAACAACAGATCTTACATTTTAAGGTAATGTTTCAGTCCTACACTGAAAATTGTTCATATTAACCAGAGGGAAGGAATGGTAGTCTTCAGGAGACTCGCTCAAAGTGAGGGACACAGTAACAAATGAGTTATCATAGCAGTATTTTCCTTCTTCCATCACACCATTTTTCTCTTTAACAAGTCCGCTAGTTCTTTTTGTCTCTTCAGTTTTAGAAACTGAAGTAGTTTATATTGTTAAACTTTTTGCTATGTATCAATGTTTGGACCAAATCCTGCCCCCACTGTGTTTGATGAAGGACTTGGTCCTTTATTTGTTCTAGATATTATTTTAAACATCACAGTGTAAACGAGAGAGAGAGAGAGAGTTTAAAAGGTCCAAAGGGTGGCTAGGTGCCCAATTCCCATTGAGAGGTGTCTGTGTTGCTTTTTTTTTTTTTAAATCCTTTGAAATAAGATGTCAGGTAGTTCAGGCCCAAACATTAAATTTTATATACTGGTATATTCTTTTGGATAAAACATAGTAGTAAAATGTTTGCACTCAGTCATTTTATTTTAATATAAAAATTCCACTGCAGTATCTAGAACCCAAATGTTTCTGTATTGGCTAGTCCAATAAAACCAAAAAGTTAGATTAATCTATTGTCATTGTCTAAGCTGTATGCAGTGGAAAAAAAAAACCCCAAAACAAAACCCCCTAAATGGTGAAAAGTTAAAAAGGTTTTAGGCTTAAACTTTTTTTTGTTACCAGTACATTAGATTAATACATTTTTTAACCTGACATTGTCCCTTATATTTAAAAAAAGGGTCAGGGTTATGACTTTATAGTACAGTATTCCAGTTTATATTAGTTCTGCTTTAAAACGTGGGTCTGTTTGCCCAGATTCTTCACATCATCACCAATATTAAAGATTTTCAGAACAATATTTAGCTCTGTTGCTTCTGTTTATCCCATTGTATTCAGCTGAGAATTAACAGTTTTGTTGATATGTTAGGCCATGTCTACACTACAAACTTGGGTTAATGCAGATAAATTGGCTTAAAGCTGCTGCAGTTAGTATATCACTTGTGCGTGTGCATACTTGTCTCCTTTTGTCAATGGTGCATACACTCATCAAAAGTGCTTGTATTGATGCATGGCGCAGTGCACTATGGATAGATTTGCTAGTGTGGACCCTGCCATGGTCCAGTGCACTGTGTTTTGGCAAATGCATGGTGGAGCAGAAACAAGTTGTGGCTGGGAGCAAGAGGTCAGCTTCTCAGTGTGCAATTGTCTCCATGCCATAATGTCTTCAATATCAGAGGTTCTCAACCTTTTCCTTTCTGAGCCGGACTCTTCCGCCCCGCCCCCAACATACTATTAAAAAAAACTCCACAGCCCACTTGTGCCACAATAACTGGTTTTCTGCATATAAAAGCCAGGGCTGATGTTAGGGGGTAGCAAGCAGGGCAATTGCCTGGGGCCCCCACAAAGCTACATTGCTCAGGTTTCAGCTTCAGTCCTGAGTGACTGGGCTGGCCCTGTTTGGAGTCCCCTTCCACCCCCCACAAAAAAAACCTGCTCAAGGCCTCCTAGGGGGCCTCGGACCCCAGGCTGAGAACTACTGATCTATATCCCATAATTTTCATGTCTTTTTTCAAAATCGTACAAATCTGTACGGCCCTCCTTACTATCCACCATCTCTGACAGCATCATGTAGCCTGCACAGCTTTGAACTGTTGTCATGAATGTTGCAAGCACAGGACATACAATCCTCTGGTATTTGGAGAGTTGCAAGAAGAACCAAATCAGTGGAACACAACTTTTTGGAGGTAGTTGATGGTGTTCACGGAGCAGCTTAGATAGTGGAGTGCTGCTTCTGGATCTGAGAAACAAGCACTGACTGGTGGGATCGCATCGTAATGCAGGCTTGGAATGAGAACAGTGACTGCAGAACTTTTGGATGCACAAGCATGCATTCCTGGATCTGTGCGCTAGGCTCATCCCAGCCATCCAGCACAGGAACGCCAGAGTGAAAGCTACACTGATAGTGGAGAAGCAAGTGGCAATTGCACTGTGGAAACCTGCAATGCAATTTTGCTGGCAATCAGTCAGAAGTTATTTTGGAGTTGGAAAATACATTATGTGGGTCATTGTAATGCAAGTGTGCAGGACCATTAATTGCCACCTGCTATGTAGGACTGTATGTCCTGGCAATGTGCAGGATATAGTGGATGGATGTACAGCAGTGGGGTTCCTGAACTGTGGTGGAGCAATAGACAGCATGCATGTCTCTATTTTGGCACCAGACCACCTTGCCACAGAGTAAATCAACAGAAAAGGCTAGTTTTATCTGGTTATGCAAGCATTAGTGGACCCCTGGGAACGCTTCACAGGCATCGATGTGGGCTGATCAGGGAAGGTGCATGATGCTCACATCTTTAAGAACATAGGACTTTTCAGAAAACTACAAGCAGCGACTTTCTTTCCTGACTGGATTTCGATTGGGAATGTTGAAATTCCAACAGTGATCTTGGGGGACCCAGCCTATCCCTTGCTCCCCTGGTTCAGGCTCATGACAGCACTGAGATTCAACTATCACCTCAGCAGGAGCAGAATGACAGTTGAATGTGCTTTTGGTGGATTGAGGGGTTACTAGCATTGTTTGTCCACAGAATTGGGTCTCAGTGAGAAAAATATCCCAATGGCTATAGCTGACGGCTGTGTCCTGCATAATATCTATGAAGCAAAAGGAGAAAAGTTTTTTCACCGAGGTGGAGTGGCTGTCTGGGTTATTAAGAGAGTTCAGTGCGGAGCTATATGGCTCAGGGAGGCTTTGAAAGAGCACTTCAGCAGTGAGCCACTGTAATTCATTGTGGTGTACTCTGCTCTACCTGGCCCTGCTGTTTTGTGGTCTATTAGGGATTGCCTATCAATAACCCTGTCGATGCATCTATTAATTTTGCTTGTCACCGATCCTACGACTTGCCACACTGTACAGTAACAAGTAATTGGTTGCTTTCAGAACGGCTAGGGCACTTGGCAACGTATGTTTTGAACTAATAAATAGAAATTATGTTCAAAGCAATAGAATTTTAATGTGTAACAAAATCAATGAAGAGAAATCCGTGCAGTTTTTAAGCAAATAGATTAAACTTAATGCATTAATACAACAGAACTTATGAAGGGGAAAGAACATTCATATCCATTGTAGCTACACATACACCAGCCTTTCACAGGTCATTATATATGAAGCTGTGGTTCTTTCATGTCCCCTGGGATGGCATGGTGGGGATAGTGCAGTAGCCTCTGAGGCCATGTGGAATGATGAGGGAGACTAGGGAGGTGCTGCAGTGGAGTTCTCCATGGACTGCAGAGGGAGGTGAGCTTGGGATTCTTAAACTTGTAGGTCCACCAGAGTCTGCGGCAGCTGTGTTTGCTGGCCTGGTGGATCTCCTTCTTCTTTCCCTGCTGGGACCCTGGGGCCTTTCTCCAGGCTGTCTGCGTTGTTCAAACTCCAAGCCTGGTACTCACTGTCTGATGCAGCACTGGCTTGCTCTCTCTAGAGTGTGTGTGTGTGTGTGTTCTTATTTTATTTATTTTGTTTTTTGCATTAAGATATATTTGAGTATGTTGAATAAGGACATCCTTTCAATTCTAAAGTGTCACAGTACGGGAATCCATAGTCAAGGCCTGGTGTCCCATGCAGCACATTAGATCTAAAATGTATATATTCAGGATTCAGAATTTCTTCTTTGAGTGCTCACTCATGTAAATTCCATTCTAGGTGTGTGCGCGCCCATGTGCACACTCACTGGAGATTTTTCCCTTAGCGATATTTATAGGGTCAGCTGTGGTGCCCCCTTGAGGGCCGCACCCATGTGCTGGTACAGAGGTGCTGCCGACCCTATATCCTCTCAGTTCCTTCTTACCGCCCATGACAGTTGGTCGAAGCAACTTGTCTTGCAATCGCAGGAGCATTAGTGGTTCTTCAACAGCCCATTGTTTGTCGTCTTTGTATGTAGTTTAGGTACTTAATTAGCCTTTAAGTTAAGTGTTAGGTAGTTTGGTAGTTGAAGGCCCGGCTGGTACTTTGCCCCCGAACGGGGCATGCCTCACTCTCCCAGCTTCAAACCACGCTCATCATGTAACAGGCCGATGGCTATTAATGACCCCCAGGACAGTTGTCTGAACTGCTTGGGGGAGTCCCATAGAAAGGACAAGTGCAGAATTTGTAATAACTTTTGCCCTAGAACCCAAAAGGAGCGGGATATCCACTTGAGGGTCCTCCTCATAGAGGCTGCACTTCGTTCTGCATCAGAGCTCTCCCGCCCGGATCCCATGCCGAGCACCTCAGCATCGGTGTAGAGCACACTGCTGGCACCAGGCTCTGCCCAGCACTGTTCCCCCTTGCTGGCGCTGAAGAAGTGAAAAAAGAAGAAAAGCCTCTGACACTGGAAGGGAAAGGGGTCTTGGGCAAAGGACTTGTGTCAGGCCATGTGCCTGCCCCGGGGCTTCACAGGAGTACCTGTGAAGTCTGAACCCCCAGCCCAGCCAGGGATACCTGCCTCTGACTCCCAGGAGTGGCAGGGGACCCGGGCTTCTCCTAGGGCCCTTGTTGCTCGAAGCAGCCCCAGCGGCTAAAGAACAAGCAGGCCAACCAGCACCACAGCCACTGCGCCAGGCGCCTGACCTGGCTAAGGCCCCAGTGCCTAAGGGCAAGCCAGGCATGGGACCGCCCCATAGGGCAGTGGAGCAGCCTCAGTCCTCAGAACACAGGTGTAGATCCCCATCTCCACAGCCTAGAACCCTGGCACCACATTCTTGGTCTCCGGTCAGAAGGCCCACCATACTCTTCCCCCTACGAGATATGGGACACCGGAGTTGAGGCACCCATTCTTGTACTACCAGTACCGGTAAGCTTCCCATCAAAGATCTCCACAGCGCAAGTCACATTCGCCCAGACGGTCTCGCAGATGGTCCCCACTGGGGCGAGATCGCTCCTAGTTGCAGCACCAGTCTCCATTCCACCAGCTCTGTTTGTCAGGGAGACACTGACCCTCACCTTGCTGGTCACTGACCAGGGTCAGTTGGCAGACTCAGGCCTCGACGGCTCCACTCTGGTCGCTGGAAGAACAGTGGTTGGACTTGGATTGGGAGTTCAGCCCCTCACCAAGGAGGGGTGATTCGCTGCTGATCTGCGAAGCTAGTGCAGCGACAGCATGCCAGCAGGGACAGTGGCCTGTTCAGTGGCCGTACTGCTGATTCCATATTCCCACCAGTCCTCCCTGGTTGCCTCAAACAAACTACCACCGACACCAGAGTCTGAACATGGTATCGAATCTGACATGGAGGCAGCACATCAGACTCCAGCACCTAAGGAGCCATCCCCAGAGAAGGAAGGGGAACCCGCCCCTCCCCCCCCCCCCTCAGCGGTGCACTCCTCCTCACCGTCTCTGGACAAAGCGGTGGCGGGTCCCTCCGAAATGGGCAATCCCCCAACAACTTCAAGGAGCACCAGGCTCTACTCAAAATGGTGGCTACCAACTTGAACTTAAAAATTGAGGAAATTGTGGAGGAGTCCGACAACCTCTTTAATGTTATATCTTCCTCCACCCCGGCCTGGGTTGTGCTATTTGGGCCTTCCAGAAGCCAAGAAGGTCAGAAGCAGTCATTCTGAGGGTGGGCTTGAAGATGCACCCTCCTACTCTTTCCTCAACTGCCTCTGCCTCTTTCAGTCAGCCTGGTCTTGGCTGACCTCAGACTGTTGGGTGCTTGAAGTAATATCCTCAGGTTACACCCTGCAGTTCGTGGCTAACCCTCCCTCTCACCCCACTTCACCATCCCTCTTTAGGGATCCTTTTCATGAGCAACTCCTTATCCAAGAGGTTAAGAATCTCCTGCGCCTTCCTCTCCTTCCTGATCCTGAAAGAAAAAGGGGGCCTTTAAGTTTAGTGCATGTAAGCCCATCTCACCACCGCTCATGCTTGCCTGCGATTGTTGGGCCCCATGGCGGCCTGCACTTAGGTGGTCCGATACGTGTGGCTCCATCTGAGACTCCTGCAGGTGTGGCTGGCATCAGTCTACGTCCCCAACAGACACAGCATGGACTGCGTGGTGAGGGTCTCAGACTACGTACTAAAAGAACCAGGAGTACTTGTGGCACCTTAAAGACTAACTAACTTAGTCGTTCACCTGGTGGCAGAATCCTGCATTTGTTTTGGAGGGAGTTTCCTTTGCAGCTCCGTCTCTGTTGGTGACTCTTGTCCCCGATACCTCAGACTTGGGGTGGGGAGCCCACCTGGGCGATCTCAACACGCAAGGGTGATGGTGGAGTCAAAATTGCTCCCTACACGTCAATGTCAGGGAGCTCAGAGCAGTTCACCTGGTCTGTCAAGACTTTCTAACTCACATAAAAAGCAGGGTGGGCCAGGTCCTGATAGACAATACGGCGGCTAAGTTCTGTATCAAAAAGCAAGGCGGAGCCAGATATTGTGCCCTTTGCCAAGAAGCTCTCCGGCTCTGAAACCTCTGTGTAAAACATGGCATCCATCTCGTAGCCGCACATCTCCCCAGGGCCAGGAACGATTTGGCAGATTGCCTCAGCAAGACCTTCTTGTCTCGTCACGAGTGGTCCCTCCATTTGGAAGTGGTTAGCATCATCCCCCAGAGATGGAGAACTCCCCAGGTGGACCTGTTCGCATGCAGGCAGAACAGAAAATGCCACATTTGCTGCTCGATTCGGGGGATCGACCGAGGCTTCCTGTCAGATGCTTTCCTACTCCTGTGGTCAGGGGTTCTGTTGTATGCCTTTCCCCAGTGCTATTAATTCACAGGGTCATCATGAAGATCAAGCAGGACAGGGCAATGGTGGTCCTCATAGCACCAGCACTGGTTCAGCAGGTTCTGAACCTCTTGGTGGCTGTTCCATTACAGCTACTGCTCAGGCCACACCTACTGTCCCAAAACAGCAGCAATCTTCTTAATCCAAACCTGGCTGTGCTGCACCTGATGGCTTGGCTGCTGCGTGGTTAAATGCAGAGGAGCAGGAGTGCTTGGCCAGTGTCCAACGGGCCCAGTTGGGCAGCAGAAAGCCCTCCATGAGAACAACCTACCTGGCCAAAAAGAAACAGTTTGCTTCTTGGACCTCAGATAAAGGCATTCAGCCTGAGTGGGCCTCTCTGCAGTTAATCCTGGACTACGTTCTGCATCTCAAGTTCCAAGGCCTGTCCCTTTCATCTACCAAGGTCCACTTGGCCACTATCTTGACCTTCCATCAGCTGCTTGAAGGTAGGTTGGTTTTCGCCTAGGACATGACTGCCAGGTTCCTCAAGGGCCTCGAGCGCCTCTACACTCACATCAGGAAACCTGTCCTTCCATGGGATCTGAATCTTGTGCTGTCGTGGCTCACTGGGCTCCCCTTCGAGCCTCTGGCTTCCTGCTCTCTCCTTCACCTTTTCTGGAAGGTCGCATTCTTGGTTGCAATAGCATCTGCCTGCTGGGTCTCTGAGATTAAGGCGCTTATCTTGGAATTGCCCTATACGTCTTTTACAAAGACAAGATCCAGCTGCAGCCTTACCCAACTTTCCTGCCCAAGGTAGTCTCACAGTTTCATATGTGACTTTGGAAAAAAGATAAGTAAACATCCTGACCTATAAGTCGGAGGAGCATATGTTGCATTCCTTAGACGTCAGAAGGGCGCTAGCCTTCTACGTTGAAAGGTTCAAGCCATTCTGCAAGTCGACACAATTGTTTGTTGCCAACAGGGTAAAAGGTCATCCACTGTGCGCTCCAAGAATTTCTTCTTGGATCACCGCTTGCATTTGCTACTGCCACGATCAGGCACAGGTGTCACCTCCAGCAGTTGTCATCGTCCACTCAGTCAGGGCACAAGCCTCTTTGGCAGCTTTCCTAGCCCAAGTGCCTATCTAGGACATCTGTAGGGTGGCCAGCTGGTCATATGTCCACACGTTCACGTCCTATTATGCACTTACCTAGCAGGCCTGGGACAATGCTGGCTTTGGTAGAGCAGTACTGCAAGCTGCTAAACTGTGAATTCTGAGCCCACCTCCACTGATAATACTTGTGAGTTGCCTAGAATGGAATTGACATGAGCAAGCACTCAAAGAAATAAAAAAGCTTACCTGCCTTTTATAACTGTTGTTCTTCGAGATATGTTGCTCATGTCCATTCCATTGCTTCCCTCCTACCCCTGTGTCAGAGAGTTGCTGGTAAGAAGGAACTGAGAAGTCATAGGGTCAGTGGTGCCTATATACCAGTGCACATGCGTGGCACTCAAGGGGGCGCCACAGCCGACCCGACGGATACTGCTAAGGCAAAAATCTCCGAGTGTGAATGGACATATCTAGAATGAAATAAGCAATACATCTCAAAAAACAGTTACGAACAGTAGGTAACAGTTTTTTATATGGTGCTACTTCCCCCCCCCACCACTTTCCTTTTATTTAGAGCTCTCCAGTTTAGACCAACATCACTTTAGTCATAGGAAGAACAGAAGGAATCTCACTATAGCATACTGTAAGAGTGGGAGGTGTTGTGGCTGATCACCAGTTAAGATTCCTCTGAGCCATTGTTTCAGTCTTTGTGCATTACTGTGCTTTGTATTGGTATGTCATTAATCTGCTTGTTGTGCAGATTTTATTTTAAAGAGAGCCTCAAAGATACTATAAAATTGAAAGGATAATTTTGATGGAACTTTCACTTATATCTATTGAGCAATTTGGAAAATTTCATCTTGGTATGACCTGCTGCATAGTAAAACCAGATTTCAAAGACTTGATTGGCATTCTTCATCTAGAAGTTTCTAGAAGACTTTACAATATACATTGATATATTAGTGCTCCCAGTGTATTTCAATAGAATTTTTAAGAACAGAATTATTGTCTTCAAACCACATGCAGTTACTACTGTTAAAAATATTAAACCAAAGGCAAATTGACTACATTCAGTAGTATTTGAAGAGTAATTACAGCATAAGTAATCTTTGTTTAGTGTGTTAGAAACAGAATGATTTATTTGGGAAAGTCCTCTTACATGCTTTTAAAAATATATAAAATGTAAATTTAGTTCTAGTTAGTTTCAAACATGGTGAGTCTGAAAGCAACACCAGATATTGTCAGAAACACTTCTCCTTTCTGTCTGTGCACTATAGCCTCTTTGAGTGTGTATACGCAGTGATAAGATCTGTGGCACAGCCATGACAACCCCAGGTCAGCTGATTCAGGCTCAGATTGCAAGCCTATAAAATTGCAGTGTAGGTGTTCAAGCTTGGGCTGGTGTCTGGGCTTTGGCACCCTCCCCCCTCATGACTTGAGACTGAATGTCTGTACTGCAGTTTTGTAGCCCTGTAGCCCGAGCCCCATGAACCCAAGTCCGCTGACCCATGCCAGCCCACAGGCCTTTTATTGTAATGTGGACATATGTTTAGGTTTAAGTTTCAGCTTTGTTCTGGCTCTTCTTGATATACAAACTCTTGCAGGGAGGAGAAAGTGCACATGAGCGCCCCCACACCTTGAACAGTGCTGGGGAACAACATTGTCATCAGTCTGGAAATAGAGTTGACCATCAACAAAATGGTGAAACAGCTTATTCACACAGTGCTATCAGAGGCACAAAATAAAGTGGGGGGGGGAGGTGTTTCTCCAATCTTGGAGTCATTATTAACAATAATAAGTACAACATTTTCCATTTGTAAGGAAATTTCAAATTGACAATGTCCTTCTAATTTCTCCTTGAGAATAGGATAAGGTTTTAGTAGAACAGTCCTCTCAAATTGAAATAGAAGCAGTCTGAGATCAGTTTGAAACACTATTTAAATTATATCTACGGTAGTTTCCTTCCTCTGAAATGCTAAGTACATATTTTTTAAAAAATCCCAGTCCCCAGAAATGGCAGATGTAGCTGTACAATTAGAGGGTTAGATCATTAAATATTGTTGCTCGTGCACATACAGAAGATGTCTGCCAACTGTATTAAAGCATTTCCAAGGTAACACTTTACTGGAATTATATACTTCATTTGATAATCAGATGTAACATGTTTTATCAGGTAAAGTTTTGTGTGTGTGTGTGTGTGTGTGTGTGTCGGTGTACCCATTACTGTAACCAGAGATTCTGTTAATACTATTAGAGCTATTGTCCCCTTGACTGAAATTTCCTTCTTTTTAAAGAATATCTGATGTGTTTTGAGTCTGACTTTTTCACATGCTCAGGGTCTAACTGATGACCTTATTCAGGGTTGGGAAGAAATTTTTCCCCACGTCAGATTGACAGGGACTGAGGGTTTTTTAGCCTTCTGTGACATGGGGCAGGGGTCACTTGCTAGGATCATCTGGGTATATCTCACGAAATCAGTTCCTTGCCATTTATGGGGCCTCAGGGACTGGTGTACCTCAGTCCCTCCTGTTCTCTATCTGTGGCACAGAATAGTCTCCTCAGGGCTGTAAAACTTGGGTCTAATTCTGGTTGTTTGGCTTGCTGTGGGGGTGGCATTTAATGGCCTGTGATATAGAAGTGGTCAGACTAGGTGTTCCCTGGCCTTAAACTCTGATTGTGACTCTAAAGTCTGCTAAATTAATCAGTTTACTAAATAATGTACAATTGTTACTTTTTTATTACAATATCCTTATTGAAACATCCTTCTCCTTTCTATTGTAGGTCCAGTTGTTTATGTCTTGGACCTTGCAGATCGGCTGATCTCAAAATCGTGTCCATTTGCTGCAGCAGGAATAATGGTGGGCTCGATCTACTGGACAGCTGTCACCTATGGAGCTGTGACAGTGATGCAGGTTCAAATACACTTTTTTCTTACATGTTTACTACATTTGAAATAATTTTCTTAAAATTCTCTTCGGTCCAGAGTCATTTAAAAAAATTCAGAGCACTGGAAAACTGAAGGATTGGATGGCTTATAGGGTTAGTAATAGAATATTGAGCCTTTTGAGTTGCCTGCTCAAATCCAGTGCATGGTCAATAGTGACTGAAAGCTGTTATTGCTGATGGCTGTTTTCCCTTTGTGAAATAAGTTATTCTTGGCATCAGTCTGTTTCCTACATTAAAGGTGTCATCTATAAAATTAGTAATAATTGGAAGTCTATAAAGAGGCCATTGATTGAACAGACACAAAAACAAAACTTCGTATTTACCTATGGAATCCTTCCTCTTTACAACTGAGACATGGTGGAAAGCCATGTTAACTATTATAGTTTCTTCCTGATCTGACCTGTTTTTAGGTAGAGTTGCTGTGCACTTTTAAAACAGTTACTGTGCTCCACCTCATGAGGACGAACAATTTTGTTGTCATTGCTGTTTATGCGTGTAAGGCCCTTTCAGGATGGAAGGTGCTATTTGCATACAGTAAATGGAAGATTCAGGCCCCAGTTTTGGGTTCCGTGTGATCCCTTTACTGATAGCTCTGCCAGTGTAAAGGGCTTGCATAAATCCAGCAGAAATAGCTACTTGGAAATCCCCTGATGATGGCGGTTGCCTTAGATGGCAGAGAAATGGCAAAATTCCTTTTATGTTGCTGACCCTTTACCTGGCTCGCATATTTTTGGCTGCTGCTATGGCCTTTATGAGGCCATTGCAACTTGGATTACATTAGTTAGAACTGTAACTTTATTAATAATAAAGCTGTTATTTAGTGATACAGGTACCAGCCCCTGCCTTTAGGTCTCTGTGCTGATGTATACTGAGTCGTCTTTGCCAGATATAGTAATGGGCTTTTTATTAGTGACTAAACTTGGAGTTTATGAAAGTGGATTCTCAGTGCCATATCTGGATGGAGGTGGGACAACATTAGGGAAGTTTGTTTAACGTTTTCCAGCTCCTCTAGAACTGCTTGGTGAAAACTTGACAGGATTGGCAGTTTATCCCTCAATTTTTTAATTTTATTATTTTTTTAAATAGGCACCTGGCTTGAAGGAAATAAAAATTATGGATCTATCAAAATCAGCATAGTGGTAATCCTAAGTATGCACCACTTAATATGAGTCTAATCCGTAGGAAATTAGCTAAATCCCAGGTGTTTAATCTGAGCTGGCTAATTTCTTAAGATTTATTGTGGTCCTTGACTGGGAGAATGGCAGGTTGGGGGCACTATACTGGGGAACCAGTGTGGTTTTTGCTCACTATAAGGTGAGGCAGGCTGGAATTGTATGAAGAGTGAATTCACACTCACTCCTGTTTCCTCTTCCTAGGCCCTGCTTGGTTATGGATAGTGTAACCTCTCTCCTGTTAAGTGTCAGATCCCTCTCCCTCTGTCTGAGGGTCAGAGGAGAGAAGCACTAAGGGTAAGTCTACACCTAAAACGCTGCAGCGCTTCAGTGTAGACACTACCTATGCCAACGGGAGGGATTCTTCTGTCGTCGTAGGTACTCCACCTCCTCAGGAGGCGGTAGCTGAGTCGACAGAATTCATAAGGAGTTAGATCTGTATAGCTACGTGCCTCAGAGGTGTGGATTTTTTGCATGCCTGTGAGACATAGCTGTACCAATGCAAGTTTGTAGTGTAGACTAGGCGTAAGTTAGTTGCAGATATTAAACTACAACTGGGCAGGAATCAATATGGAACAGATAATGCTACTTCACTAGCTTGCTGGGCCAGTAAGAGAGAAAGCAGATAGGCACTTCGAAACTATTGTGGCCACAGGGGGAAGGGACATAGTGGGCCAGAAGAGAGAGAATAAGAGGGTTGAATCCTTGGGGTGGGGGAGGAAGTTGTGGAGCAGGTTAAGTGTCTCCTAGTTAACTCTCAGTTGGGAGGAGGTTGGTGAGGAAGCTGAAGACAAATTCTGCATGCATTGTCTTTGCAGCTCTAAGAATTAATTTACTCATTTATTGTGCCATAGTCACTTCAGCTAATACAATCAGTATTACAGGCTGTGTTGAACGATGCACCCTTCAACAATTTTGGAACAGTAAAGTAGACTTGCCTACTTAACTGGGGAGTGGGGGGTGGGAAAGGGTCCAGAAGTGCTGTTGGGAGCTATGCTGTGGCTAGTTATCTTCACAATATTTTCTTACCTGCCATCACACCCATTCTACTGAAGCTCTGTTTCTGTTTTGTTTTTTTAAGTGATCTTAAACAGTCTGTTCTGTGTTGTACCAAATAAAGCCCATGCTGCTTGTTTTGATACGAACATATTAAGACAACCAATGTCTAAGACAACCAGTGCTTGTTACATTTCTCACTTTTGCACTCTACCTGGACTTGTCATTTGAAGGTCATGCAAAAGTAAATTCTTTCTAGAATGCCTCAGTGATGATAGCAGCCTTGGTCAGTTTTGCCACACAAGCCTAGAGGACAGGTACAATTTTCAAAATTTAATGTCTCTGAGTTCTCAACTTATCAAAAGTCTGCTCTAAAGACTGTCTACAAAACTGTGTATTTTGAACATGTGCCTGCATTTTAACAAGTATTTAAATCTGAGTAGAGATTTGAGCTTTTTGAATGTATAGACCATTTCAAGTCTCTTTCTTGTTTAAACAAGATAAGAGCACTTAGTCTGACAGTTGGCTTGGCTGGTCTTGACCCCCACCAGTTAAAATGCAAGACATTAAATACAAGTCAACTGTCCCTATTTAAGAGTGACATTTTGCTAAAAACTTTACCATGAGGCTTAAATGTGACCTTAATTGTAGTTTTGACAGTGCAACAGTAAAATCTGATTTTTTGCAGTAAGAAATTATCTTAAATAATTTGGTAATAAAATTATGAAGTCCAGCTAAAGATAAATCTTTTATTTTAGATTAGTATGTAGCATACAGAATTAAAGTATAATTGCTGTTTTTGTTGCATGATATCAGATGTTGACCTTAGTCTTTAAAAAAGGCTCATTTGCATGAGAAGCTGCATGTGCAACTGGTATTGTCATAGTGGGGAAAACAGATTTTTTTTTCTAATGATGCACAGAGAAGAATACACGTTACTAGTGTGCCCTTTCTCATGCTCTACTTCTAACCATTATTCAGAAAATTCAGCTATTGATTTGTATTCTTGAATCATAGCTGCTGAGCAATTTTTAATCCCAGAATTAAAATTAATCTTTCCAAAGTTGTGTAGTGTTCTGGGGATTTTAGAAAACATGCTATTGTACTATAAGGTAGCTTTAAAATATCTGAGACTTTGCATTATTTATATGTAAACATAACTAGGAGTAAGTACATAGGGAAGCACATCTGCCCCTTTCTGGGTAAGAAAAAGTTAATTATGTAATGACTCACTAATGCAGGGGTAGGCAACCTATGGCACACGTGCTAAAGGCGGCACGTGAGCTGATTTTCAGCGGCACTCACGCTGCCTGAGTCCTGGCCCCCGGTGCGGGGGCATTTTAATTTAATTTTAAATGAAGCTTCTTAAACATTTTAAAAACCTTATTTACTTTACATTCAATAATAGTTTAGTTATATAATTATAGACTTGTAGAAAGAGACCTTCTAAAAATATTAAAATGTATTACTGGCATCCAAAACCTTAAATTAGAGTGAATAAATGAAGACTCGGCACAGCACTTCTGAAAGGTTGCCGACCCCTGCACTAATGCAAGATGAGTCACGCAAGAACTGGAACTGGTAACTCACCAACAGCAAACTTGATAATTAGTGAAGGGCACCACATAAGAGATTTAAGCTTCAGGTAAAATTTAATAGGATTATTTTAAAGTTTAGGTGCCTGGACAGTTCGATACAAACCAGTAAAACAGGGGTCGGCAATCTTTCAGAAGTGGTGTGCCGAGTCTTCATTTATTCACTCTAATTTAAGGTTTCGCATGCCAGTAATACATGTTAACGTTTTTAGAAGGTCTCTTTCTATAAGTCTGTAATATATAACTAAACTATTGTTGTATGGAAAGTAAATAAGGTTTTTAAAATATTTAAGAAGCTTCATTTAAAACTAAAATGCAGAGCCCCCCTGGACCAGTGCCTAGGACCCAGGCAGTGGGAGTGCCACTGAAAATCAGCTTGTGTGACACCTTTGGCACACGTGCCATAGGTTGCCAATCCCTGCAGTAAAATCTTTGCAAACTAGATACTTAAAGTATGTTCACTATACAGTAGCCATCTGACACTAAAACTTTTTGAACATTTCACAGGTTGTAGGTCATAAAGAAGGTCTTGATGTCATGGAGAGAGCTGATCCTTTATTTCTTTTGATTGGACTTCCCACCATCCCAGTCATGCTGATACTGGGCAAGATGATTCGTTGGGAAGACTATGTGCTCAGACTGTGGCGCAAATATTCTAACAAATTGCAAATTCTGAATAGTATATTTCCAGGTAATGCAATTAAATCTAAATGAAATATGAAGTCTGTGCTCTGCCCATGCAAGGTGGGGTGTGGAGGGCAGTTTCCCTATCTTTAAATGAGATAATAATGCTCCCTTCCCTCTGACCTTTTGTCTAGTTTATTTTGATTATCTGATCTTAAGGGCAGGGACTGTCTCTTACTGTGTGATTGTACAGCGCCTAGCCCAACAGGGTCCCAAACTCTGTGGAGGCCTCTATGCTCTATTGTAGTGCGAATATTAAAATAAAAGAACTATACATGAAATTTTAGTGTGAGAAGCTGTAAGTTGTTGCCTAAAAATAATTTCTTCATTAAATAGAATATTTACTGGAGAGAGGGATGCTTTATAATAAAATTGTTAGATTGTAGAAAACTAATTAGATTTGAAAGGCTAGATTCATAATGAAAACAAAGTTTTAAGTCGTCTTCAGTTTGTTAGCTGGCAATATGATTTTTCTCTAGGAATTGGATGTCCTGTTCCTCGTATTCCAGCTGAGGCCAACCCTCTAGCAGATCACGTCTCTGCTACTCGTATTCTGTGTGGAGCTCTTGTCTTTCCAACCATTGCCACCATAGTTGGCAAGCTGATGTTCAGCAGTGTTAATTCTAATTTACAAAGGACAATCCTGGTAAGATGATTTAAGAATGTTTGTTTTTCAGAAATGGCAATAATAATGGTATAAGGAGTTGTAGTAAATATTCTGTGTGAGCAGAAGGTAAAAGGAACAGACATGGAAGTAGAATTTAGAATGGTATTTGACTGATGTGCTTTTTCATAGGAGAGTATTTTCAAGATGCCTTGTCTGGACTTCTCAAACTGTCAGTCGGGACCCAAAAGTGGGTCGAGACCCCGTTTTATGGGTTTGCCAGAGCTGATGTTAGACTTGCTGGGGCTGAAGCTGAAGCCTGAGCCCCACTGCCCAGGGCTGAAGCCGAAGTCCAGGGACTTCAGCCTTGGGTGGCGGGGCTCAGGTTACAGGGCTCCCACCTGGGGTTGGAGCCCTTGGGCTTCAGCTTTGGTCCCCCCCCACGGAACAGTGGGGCTTTGGCTTAAAGCCCTCTTGTCCTGGGCGGTGGGGCTCAGGTTTTGTCCCCCCCCCTCAGGGCTCAGGCTTCGGGTCCCTCCCTTCTGGCGTCATGTTGACAGAAGGGGATCGTGGTGTGATGAAGTTTGAGAATCCCTGGTCTATACAGTGGGCTGGAATCACCAATGTAATTTAATTTAAAATGGTAAATTAATCTCGACCCAGAATCCTAGACAGGACTTAAACAGACAAACCAAAAAAGCTACAAGTAAAGATCTAAACAAAGTAACCAGAGGGTGATGTGGGAGATGATGAGGAGTGGACCCACCAGTGATTTCCAGGGGAAAAGCACTGGTGAAGGACCCAGTGTGTAGGGTCTGTTCACAGGAATGTGTCTCTTTCTATTTGTTTTCTGAATAGTAAGTGTATAAATTGTCCAGACACCAAAACAGTGAGAGAGAGTCCAAGAGAGAAAAGAATCCCTTCCCCCACCTAAAGCCTGCTGACTGCTGCTAGGGGAGGGAGAGCAGGGAAGCTGAGGGATCCTCCCTCATGAATAACTCAGGTGCCTGCTGCTTCAGCTCCCCAAAAGCAGCTGTGAATGAGACTGATATGCTTGTCTGTTTCACTGGTTCCTCTGCCACATCAGCAACTTCCTTTCTCACTACCAACAGTAAAGTCACTTCAAAGCCTTGTCAATTTCTGTGCTGCTACTTCGGTTTGGGAAAGCTATGACCAACAGCAGCAGAGCCACTAGAACAGACTAAGACTTTATCTACACAGGGGGTTTAGCTTGCACTGAGTTGACATGCGCTATTTGTTGTACTGTATCTAAGCCATACTAATCATGTGCACGTGGCTGTGCCCTCTTTCAGTTTGAATCGTTGTCCACCCGTGGCAGTTAATTGCTGTGTAGCGAGTGCGTGGCATACCGTGGTCCTGTGTTTTTGCTGCTGAACAGTGTCCATTCTGGGATTTGTCTCACTGCACAGTGTGGGATGCATAGCAGAAATCAGGTGGAAGCCAGTAAAATTCTGGGGCTTGAGGTCAGAATAAAAAACAGTCCCATGATTCCACACTCTCCGTCCTGTGCTTTGTCTCTTTGTGGGTAGGCTAGTGCCATTTTCAAATTGCTGTTAGCCATCATGGACCTAGCAATGCTCTGTGCCACAATGCTGACAACCACAAATACACAGAGGCTGCTTAGGCTTTATTTTGAGCTCTTGAAGCCAGGTGGACTTCAATTTTGGACTTCACCAACCACACCACTGAGCAGATGATGGGACAACAGTAGCTTCAGCAACAGTAGAGGAAGAGGAGAGGACACTGAACAACTGCTACTACATGAGCTGCTCTTGGAGCAGCTTCGCACAGTGCAGCACCATTGCTGGGCTGGGGAAACAGCATCAGTCGGTGGGAAAGGATTGTTCTGCAGATCTGGGATGACCAGCAGTGGTGAGAGAATTTCAGGATAGTGAAGACAATCTCCAGAGCTACAGCAACACTGTACCAACATACAGTGCCTTGTACCCATGGAGAAGCCGGTCGCCATTGCCATCTGTAAGCTGGTCACCTCTAAAGGTTATTTGTCCATAGCCAACCCAATTTGGTGTAGAGAGATTGACTGTTAGGGCTATTGTTGTGTAGGTATTTGATGCCATGCGTAAGGTACTGTTGCACCAGATTATAAACGTTGGTAATACTCAGGAGATTAATGGCTTTTCACACACGGGGTTCCCAAACTATATTGAGGCAGTTCACGGAATCCATGTGCCTATCATTTGCTCCCTGCACCAGGCCTCAGCATTTATAAACTGAAAGGGTATTGCTCCATGGTGCACCAAGGGCTGGTTGACTACCATGTCAGGTTTACAGTAATAAATGCAGGATGGTCTGGAAAGGTCCACGATGCTAGGATCTTTCAGAACTCAGCTATGTTTACCTTAAGGAATAAGGGATGTTTGCCCCCACTGTGGACATTATCCTGGGAGACCGGGCATATCTGCTTCCCTGGTCAATGAAGGCATTCACTGGCCTCTGGGATAGAAGGAAAACTGTTTGTTTAACTATCCCCTCAAGTTACAGAATGACAGCGGAGCATGCATCTGAAAGGAAAATGGTGCTGTTTATGGGCTAGGTTGGAAGTTGCAAGAAAAACCTTGCCCAGGAAGATTGCTGCATATTGTATTTTCACAGTATTTCTGAGAGTAAGGGAGAAAGCCTTAATGGCTGGTGGGAGGTTGAGGTGCAGAGACTTGCTCAACTTTTTGAACAAGGTATACTCTAGAATATGGAAACAGCGAGCGTTGCCTATTGCTCTTACTTTGAGTCTCAGGCCTGACAAAGTGCAGCTGTACATCTAGCTGTTATCCTGGGCAGGAGTGAGCACAATGGACTGTGAGAATTGCAGCCTCTTTGATGGGTGGTAGAAGTGGCATGTTGTGGAACTCCTTATTGTATCTTGTGTGTGCACCTTTATACTTATGACATGCAAAATTTTTGGGTTTTTGTGTGTACTATGCATTGTGGACGCTCTATGAATGAATTTTTAATGGGTTGTATTAAACAACTTGTTACATAACAACCATAAATAACTTTAATTAAAACAACAATGAAACAGATCTTTAAAGCAGTGGTCTCCAAACTTTGAGGGTCATGAACCCCCCCTTACTCTTGTGCCACTGCTCTCCCCCCAGAGATGGGGCTGGGAGCAAGGCTACAGCTGGGGAGGAGAGGGGAAATGTGGACAGGGTAAGAGGGCCGAGGCTGGAGGTGGAGCTGGGTCTGGGGCCCAGAGTGGGCCCTGGGATGGAGCAGGAGCCACAGCTGGGCTGCAGTGGAGGCAACAGCTGGGCCCGAGGCTGGATGCAGCTCTGCTCCCCGCCCTCACCCTTGGCCGTGGCCCTGTGCCAGTTTTTAAAGGGGTGTGTGTGTGTGTATGTGTGTTGCAGGGCAGGGTATCCAGTCAATTTGACCCTAGAGCAGTGGAGAGCACTCAGATAAAGAGACATCTCCATAAGAGACACCTGCAAAGGAGTGCGGGATTGTCAAAGCAGTGCACGGCCCTAACTCAATTCACATTGAACTCAGTATGGTTTGAAAGAGGACTCCAAGGTTTGCATTAAATGCAAAGTTAGTGTGCTCTAATGAATTGCATCTTATGTATGCAGGCCTTTTCACACCAGACTAACTCGAGTTAGTGTGGACTAAACTCTCTGTGTGGACAAGACCTAGAGAAGACCACTTGGGATCTGTTCATGTGTTTGAAGGGTTTTCACAACCATGAGGACTAAAAACATATATTTAATGAAAACTTAAGTTTTACAGAAATTGATGGTTTTTGATCCTTTCTGTATTTGCCAGAGGAAGTTCCCAAATTACCTTTAGCAAGTGGATATTTCAAGTTCTGATTAGCTTTTAGTGGGGCTATTAATTAGTGTTATATTCTGGGAAAATGTCTCATTTTTGTTATTTAATATGATGGGTTTTCATTTTTTGTCAAAAGTCATAAGAGAATAAAAGCTTCCAAAATGATTTGTAAACCCAGCATGTAATCTTTTTATGTAACATGAACATCTGTAGTACTCTATTGTGACAGAAAATTTGCCTCAAATATTCATTTGTAATTGCTCTAATTACCCTAACTTCAAAAGAAATACTTCTTGATAAGAAAACTGTGAGAAGATGTGATACTGAACTTCTTCTGTAAGTCTTAAAAATGTCTCTCTTTATTTCAGGGTGGAATTGCTTTTGTTGCTATAAAAGGAGCTTTTAAAGTTTACTTCAAACAGCAGCAATATTTACGTCAAGCTCACCGCAAAATTTTAAATTACCCTGAGCAAGAAGGAGCATAAGGCTGTGATCTCCAGCTGTCATACAATCTCATCTACCAGATTGTCTTGTTGTATAGATTCCATCGTTATTGCACAGCAGTGGAGAATTGTGATAAGTTGCTGCTCCTATTTTTTCTTCAAATATAATAAAGCACTTTCTTGTGGCAGGGTAAATCTGCTCAGTAATTACTGAACCTAAGAATGATTTGTTTTCATTTTTGTGTATTTCCTTTATGACAGGCAGGCATCTGAATCCTACCACGTATGCTGAATTTAAAAGAAGAGAAAATGAAATTGTGCTGTTACTCATCAATGCACAGACTGTATCCAAATCTCGTTTTTGTACGTTTAATAAAGTATCTGCACAATATTTGCATACATAGACCATCCAATTAAACGCTAAGGATACCATGGAGGGATATTTTTTAAAGAAATTTCATTTGAGTAGTTTATTGCCAAGGAGAAATTTTTCTCGAATTTTATCCAATAAGAATTCCTTTGTTCGCAGCTGAAGCTCTGAAATAGATGTAAAACAGGAGGCCTAAAATGTATACAAAACATTGGATAGACAAGCAGAAGACTGATCCTTTTCTAAAGGGTCCACATAAGCCAACTTTGACCACCTCGAGTATGAGCTAGTACATGACTTCCAGCTAATTTTGCTACTGTCTAATTATATTGTCTGCAGTGTCTCATATTGCTATGTCATGACTCCTTTGCTGTCTTGTAACTATTATTATTCCATCCACCTCTAGAGAAATTACTTGGGAAAGTGAATTTCAATCACTTATTTTTGTAATTAGAACAGCCGTTTAGTAATACGAGATTGTATTTTGAGAGTTCCTTTGTGATTATGGAATTAACTACTCAAATAGTAGTAGAGGCTAGAAAGCATTGGACAATGAGCAGGTAACTTGATTCTCGTCTCAGTGTACAGACTAAAATAATTAAGCTTTATCCAATAAATTAAGATAATTTAATAATGAAAACAGTAAAAGCCTATTGTAAAAATGCAGATTTTAGTGATATGTCAAAAGGGGAGACACTAGCACTTAAATCAGTAATTTTACTTGTTCATAAACCCACATTTTTCAATGGAAATTAGCAATTACTATACTAATTTTAGACAATTCTGAGTCCTGTTTGACAAACAATGTGGCCATTTGATATTAATGCAAGACTTAGCCTGGATTTACAGTAATTGCTCTTCCCAGTGCATAACAATTGAATAGTTTTTTTAAAGTTCTCATTCTTAAAGTTGTTTCCTGTTGTTTTTTTTTTGTTTTTTTTTTGTTCTTGATAGTATGTCAAATGCATGAAGAAGGGTAAGCATTCCCCATAGTGAAGTATTGGTAAGTAAATGTTGCTTTTTACCACAAATGAAGCAACTATAGAGTGGACTTCATGTCTGATTGCAATAATGTATGTTAGTGACACTTAAAAATATGGTACCTTTTTATGTTACCTTAAATATTGAGAATGTAATATTTTAGAAATCTATAAAAAGTATATACAATGGCCAACTAGTATTCAGAAACTATAGTTGTTGAAAATTATACATGCATAGCTGATTTGAGAACCTTGCTAAAATTATTGATGAATTACTATAATCTCATAAGTCTGCTGATTATGTTGGTCTCAAAGATTGGTCTGACTTTTTTATATATTTATGTACACAGCGGTAGCCTCTGATTTTCTGTAATATAAGTTTTCGAACAATGTAATGCATATTTCTTGCAGAATTCCTCTGCAAGGAGAAGGCTTTTCAGTGGTCTTCACTGTATAGATTTCCAAACACTTTATAACTGTTTGTTTTTTAAAGTCTCATGCAGAATTTAATAGTGCAAATTATTTGTTTTAACATTTTGTTCTGTAGGAAAGCTAACTGTCTTCTTTGAAAACTGAACCTGTTGTACATCAGATGATTATATGAGTATAAAATGATTTAAACTTAATGGCAGAGAGTTATTACTTTTGTTGCTGTACTATAAAATCTTGTTTTTAGTATTAATTATAACCACATGGATTAGGTTGAATAAATATTTTTACATTCTTTAGGTGTATTTTGTCTATTGAACAAATAGTGCCAAAGCCTATGACAGAAGTAGGTTTTAAAATTGCTAACTATTGAATCAAAAAGTAGTATACCATATTTTTTTTTTAAATCAACATCTCATGGTTAACCTTTTGATTTTTTTAATAAGTTCTGTTTTCTAGGAGGGTGGAGACCTTAATGCTCCATTTAGTTTGTGATTGAACTTTAAGCATTACTCTCTCTCTCATTAATCAGTTATCAATAAATGATGAGTGCATCATCTGAAATCTGCCTATTTTTTTATTAAATCAAAGCCATTACTATGATTTGAAGGACTATGATTTGGGATTGGGCAGGACCGGATGGCTCTAGATTGGTAGTTCAGTACTGGTAGTTCAGTACAAAATATACCTGGAAAATACACAGGAGGATAGTGTGTGAAGATCTGAAACCAATACTAGCTAGTGATCCATATGCATCCCACTACTTTCAGAGCAAGGAGAACTGGCCTACGCTATTCCATCACATAATTTGTATCTTGGTTTGTCTTTGCCCTCCATAACAAACATTTAGGTGTGCTTTTTTCTGGAGACTGGTTCAGTGATTTGCAAGCAGAATGTGTGTCTGTCTTCTACATCTTAAGCCTCATCGTTATTGAGAGTGGGACCTTTCTGTCCTCTTCATTCCTATTTTTGGTTTGAAGAGGTTTGTGCCAACACTCTCGCTGTGCTAACTTACTTTTCTGAGTTTGTGTTAGGGAATCTGCCTATCTCAGTATATCCTTGTAGCTTTTTTTGAGTCATCTCAAAAGGCAGCTGAAGGTCAATCCTACATCTTTGTTGCCGCTGCCCATCTTTTCACTTTTTGAGTTCTGATTATCACAGCACTTTCTAGCCACGTACCCAGCAGGGAAACAATGGTTATGTCTGCACTGCAGTTTGGAAGTGTGATGCTGGTGCAGTTAGACAGACTCACGCTTGCTCAGCTCGAGCTAGTGGGTTAAAAATAGCAGTGTGGATGTTGTGGCACTGGCAGCAGCTTGGGCAAGACACCTGAGCTTGGACCCAGGTGGCCAGCCTGAGCCAATGCCAGATATGCAGTGTTCACACTGCTATTTTCAGTGTGTTAGCGCAAGCTGAACTAGCATGAGTTTGTCTACCCAAACTGGGCATCACACCTCTCAACTTCAGTGTAGACATAACTTAGTTTCCTGAATTTAGGTGTGCTTAAGTGCTGTGTAGGGATGCTTTTTTGAATTGAGACCCTGGTAGGTAAGGACAACAGCAGAAACTTGGAGGATCCCTTTCCCCTCTGTATAAATTGTTTCATATTGACCATAAGTCTTGGGAAAGCTTTCTGAAGCTGAAGATCCTTGAGCTTTGGTTTAATTAGAAAATATTCCTATTATGGCATTTTATCCTCAGAGCTGAAAATGCACCTTGAGCATTGGTTCTCTGCTTGCATAGCTATTAAACTGATGTAGATAACGAGGAGGGGCATATAATTATCAGCTAGGTCATGGTCTGGCTAATGACACAGTGAATATACCTTTTTGGTTCCTATACTGGATATCTTTCAGATATGACAAACAATGAGTGCTTATTTTCTTCTAGCAGGTCACTAAGGGTGGAAATTCAGAGAGCCAGGGCAGGTTCTGGAGCTGCCCTTTTGGCTGCTTTCAGTTACACTGAACTTATAGCCTGTTTTCTGGGAGCTCCCATCCTGGATTGTAGTCTTCTTAGGATACATTTCTGAATGATGACTCCTTGTCTCTTTAGCTTAGTGGACACTTTAGTATGGGCAACATATGCAAAAAGGATTGACTGAAGCCAAAGAGTTGCTGCAGTTCCTACTGTCAGAGGTACTTTGGATGAGCTATAATGCTAAAGCTTCCACCTGTCATTTGCAGGTCAATATCTACGTTTATGATGATCTTTTAGTTCTAAAGGTCGTGGCAAAGAGCAGAAGGCATTTGATTTCTACACTCTTCTAGATGATTAGGAAGTCTCAATCACTTAGAGGTGGATCTCCCCCCTCTCCTCCCCGCAAAAAAAAAAAAAAAAAAGTGCCAGAAAATAACACAGGAGAAAGTTGAAGGTACGTAACTACTTGTGGAAAATAAGCAGTTAGTCTCTGCCTGATGTGTAGAACACATAGCTCTGTTTTTTTACTGAATTTTCAGTAGAACTGAAACGCATTATTTTGTAATGCTGCTATCTTCAATAAAAGTTGATTTTCTCTTATTACAAGACATTTTTGAATATTGGTATAAACAGCTATAAATATAAACAGAATGACTAATAGAGAGAATATTGAAAAACTATACATAGGAAACCACTAACATGAATTGCTTTTGCTTACATATTTCCACAGAGGATGTTCATTTTAGTATTTTGTAAAAGCTGGTGTAGTGCACCCCTTGTGTGGTCAGATGTGGCAGCACAGGTGAGCCCAGCCTTGAATTCCCCTCTGCCCGGATAAAAACAATCTAAGCAGGCCTTTTGATATTAGAGTACTGTGACGAGGGAAGCCGGGGCTCAACCCTCCCTGTGGAGGAGGGGAGCCACACCGGCCTCGTCCTGTTCTCACCGGGTCCTGTCCCTCGGGTCCGCGGTCCACTGTCCGGGCGTTGGTCCCTGTGGAGTGGACTGGGACACAGCAAAGTCAGTGGGGCCCTGCCTTGGACGCAGGTGGGCACCAAACACAG
>NC_133783.1:34662718-34747271 GCF_003597395.2 Chelonoidis abingdonii | reverse complement strand
GCTCCTCCCAGTCCGGGTCAGGGGGTAGATCCGGTAGTACCTCTGGGTAGCTGGGCCAGGTCTGGTCCGGAGGCTCCTCCAGGCCGTAGTTGGGGCTGGGTAGCGGTGGTAGTTCCGCCCTGGGGGAAGATGGACGGGGCTCAACCCTCCCTGTGGAGGAGGGGAGCCACACCGCCTCGCTACAAGTACCCATTCCAGAGGGTTTTGTTTATTAGCCGAAAAGGCCAAAACAAACAAAACCAGTATCAGTGTGTCCTAGCGGGCATCACATGATGCTTGCTTTTTCCACCTCATTTCCAACTGATAAAGACAGCTAAAAATTACACATTTCCCCCAATATTACTTCTACAAGAACAGGGGAGGTGAGTCAGTTGGACTATTTCTATTAGAAATATGGTCCAGCCCCTGAGAGAGTTTGAGAATCTATAGCCTATCCATGTCTATTGGTAAGTTAAAGGTGGTTTGTATGCTCTGAACATTTTATTGCTTCTGCCCCCCATTCAGTACCCTTAGCTGAAAGGAATTATTTCTGCTCATGCCATATCAACTAAAAGAACAGTAGAAAAATTCAATTTTAGAAGCACAAATAACAGAAATTGCTTGAGATTGCCCCTGCACAGCAGCACCTGTTATACGTTTCCTGTAGGCATGTCATTTAAAGCTGGCAGACTAAGCCAGGGAAAACAATATGCCTCTCCAAGTAGTGGGCTTCCACACAAAGCATTTATGCTTACAATTTTTTTTCTTTTAAATCAAACCCCATTACTGGTCTTACAGTTTCCCAGTGCCTCACAGTAACATTTATAGTCCGTGGAATCCATACAAAAACCAGACAGTATATTTTCTGTTTTTTAGATGCCATTCCATCTAAGCACTGTTCTGATCTTTGACTCCACCTAAGAGGCATGCACAGGGGAACATAGGAGCAGGGAGGTGCTGTCATAAACAGATAGTAGAAGTTCATAGAACAGAAGTACTTTGTTAACCCTTTACAGTCAAAAGAGAGAAATTCAGTAAGCCTGGCCGTCACCTGACCAGAGGACCAATCAGGGGACAGGATACTTTCAAATCTTGAGGGAGCGAAGTTTCTGTGTGTGCTGTTAGTTTTTTTGGTTGGTGTTCTCTATGGGTTCTGAGAGTGACCAGATGTGCAACCAGGTTTCTCACCGATACAGGCTCTTAAGTTCAGAATAGTGAGTACTAGGTAGATAAGGCGAGTTAGGTTTGTTTTCTTTATTTGCAAATGTGCATTTGGCTGGAAGGAGTTCAAATTTGTATTTTGCTGAAAGGATTTTAATTTGTACTTGTATACTTGGGCTGGGAGGGTATTCCCATTGTCTATAGCTGAAAAACCCTGTACCTAATCTATCTTAAATTTACAAAGATAATTTTTACTCTCTCTAATTAAAAACTTTTCTTGTTTAAGAACCTGATTGTTTTTTTATTCTGGTGAGACCCCAGGGGACTGGGTCTGGATCCACCAGGGAATTGGTGGGGAGAAAGGAGGGAAGGGGGAGAATAGGGAGGTGAGAGCAGCAGCCGTTTAACTTTCTCTCTGGTGTTAGGTTACTGTAAGTCTCTCTCGAGGAGAGTCTGGAGGGCGAGAGCAGGACGAGTCGAGCCCGGGGAAAGTCAGTCGAATTTTCCTCTGTTTTTGTTGATTCAAGGACGTCTGCCTCACTATAATCTGTGGCCAGGTAACCCCAGGTGACGGGGGAAGCCTGGGAGAGGCAGATGCGTTGTTGCCCGGTGGGGGAAAGGGTTTACTTTCCTTGTGTTAAGATCCAGAGGATCTGGGTCTTGGGGTTCCCTGGGCAAGGTTTGGGGGGACCAGAGTGTACCAGGTACTGGAATTCCTGGTTGGTGGCAGCGCTACAAGTACTAAGCTGGTAATTGAGCTTAGAGGAATTCGTGCTGGTACCCCATCTTTTGGACACTAAGGTTCAGGGTGGGGAATTATACTATGACAGGTGCAAAGGCAGCTTTAGACTTGGGGCCATCTGTGCACTGCTCTAGGACCTTACTGTAAGTTAGAGAGACACGGGCTGCTATTTGTCAGTGTCCCCCAACACATAGTATTACAGTAGCCAAGATTTGCTAGCATGTAGTGAGGCCCTACTCATGCTCCCCATTCTAGAAACGGGGAAGTGGACTGGTGTGTGAGCCAGTACTCCACTTCCATCCCACGGGAAAAAACTCCCCTGGCCAACCATGCCAGTTTTAGAGTCACTTTGCACTGGGATCCCATCCCCCTACACAACTGAAAAGAAGCATCAATATCTTTCAACAAAAATGAAATGAAATACAGTGAAACCCTGCTATAACGTGATGCTTGGGGTGCAAAAACTTCCATCATGCTAAATGAGGGGTTGCGGTATAGCGGGGTTTCAAACCAGTCAGTTTGTCAGTAGTCCCCAAAGCGATGCATTGATGTGCGCTGCCTAGTGCCCAGCAGGGCAGAGGAGCCACGGCCCCCCGCCTACCGGGGACAGAGAACTCAAGGGCTCTGGGCGCTGGTGCGCTTTGTCTCTGGCAGGCGCGGGGCCGCGGCATCTCTCTGGCTTCAGGAGGAGCCACGGCTCTCCACCTGCTGGGGACAGAGAGCACTGGAGCCCGCAGCCTTGGAGTTCTCCATCCCCAGCAGGCAGGGAGCTGCGGCTCCTCTTGAGGCTGGAGAGGAGCTGTGGCCCCGCACCTGCCAGGGACAGAGTACTGGTGCCCACAGCCCTGGAGAAGCCGGAGAGAAGCTGCAGCCCAGGCCTGCTGGGGACAGAGAGTACCAGTGCCTGCAGCCTCGGAGTTCTCTGTCCCCAGCAGGCGCAGGGCTGCAGCTTCTCTCCCCTGCCATGGTGTTGGGGACCACTGGTACTGTACAGTACTGTGAAAACATTATCTAAGTTGTATCTGCCTTAAAGGGGAGCCAACCTATGATCGCGTTATATGCGATTTCATGTTATAGCAGGGTTTCACTGGATTATTAATCAGGGTGCCAACTGTCCTCAGCAATACTATAGAGAGAAGCCTCCATAGACTTTCTTTCCATTAGTGATGCTCGGTTAAGATCTATACCTTGAGACTGGTTTATATATTGGTAGTGACCTATGTCCACCTCGCAGCATTCAGGTTTTTGGATGAATTTCATATTCATACTTGGGCCCACTTTAATATGCAAGGTCATCACATTTCTTTTCATTTCAATTTACATACCTTAATCCTTCTGAACAAATTAAGGGTGAAGGGTTCATTCCACTTCAGTTATGTGGTGTGTGTCTGATGTGTGTGGCAGGAGAGAGATTACCTGTTAGGTTCACTCCCTCTAGGGCACCTGGCATTGGCCACTGTTGGTAGACAGGATACTGGGCTGGATGGACCTTTGGTTTGACCCAGTAGGGCCATTCTTATGTTCAGACCAAAATAAAGCAAGTTATTGTTTGTCAACCAGAAGTGGAATGGAGCTGTTCCACCACTAGTTTGGGCTGTTTTAAATACTAAGACTAACATTACACTAATATATCTGACTTACAAAATGGCATTTGGTTACCTCACATCCACAAACAGATAGCATTTGCTATCATGATTCACAACACAGATTGTGAGTAAAATTTTCAAGAGAGAGTGTAGTAACGCAGGATCCTGAGTCTTAATGCGTTTTAATGAGTTAAACTCTTGAGTGCCTCTGTCTCTTTTGAAAATGGGACTTAACCACTTCTGAAAATTTTACTTTATGCTGAATTCACAAATGCCTATTTAGGAACATGCTGATTTCATGAAACATTAAAAGTCCAACTTGCTTTTGATCTGATTGGTTTTTTTTCTTGTGAGTTGACTTCTCTTAAAGCAACACACATCCTCAAGCAAAGGAAGCTACTCTTCTCAGAGGCTGGGCAAGCACAAAATCAGATGATTGCTCTATGACTACCTTTATTGTCTAATCAGAACAAAAATGTACTTGTACTCTTACTGTAACTGGAATTCTGGAGACAGTATCTGGCTTGGTACATGCATACACATTACTATGCAGCAGACACTTCCTTATGCATCTCTCTGGATGAGAAGGGAGTTTCTGCTGCAGTTGCTTCTTGGAAAGGAAGCTATGGGATAACAGCCTTTGCTGAACATGAGGAAATAATTTTTCAGGATCATCTCAGACTTTCAGTGGTAGGACAATGCACCATCACGTAGGGAAGATGAGTTTAAGGCTCAGCCCTGGATCCCAAACTCCCTGGCCAGCAAGAGCTGACAGTACTACAACTAAGTCATGTTCAGCATGACATGGCTTATTTGAAGGTGGGAGTGCTGAGAAAGGAAAGGCAAGTGCTGAGATAAATTTAATTCAAATGTGCATTGTCCTTAGAATGACCTGAACTTTCCTTTCTGCTTAAACATTTTCTTTTAAAGAATGGAGGACATGGTTTTGCTTTTCTCAGGGTTGGGATTGAGCCAAGAAAAGAATCTTAATTGCAGGCTGCCCAGAGGATTCAGGGGGCCTGGGGCAAAGCAATTTTGGGGGCCCCTTCCATAAAAAAAGTTGCAATACTATATTCTTGTGCGGGCCACTGTGGGGCCCAGGGCCTGGGGCAAATTGTCCCATTTGCCCCCCCGGACAGCCCTGCTTAATTGTAGGGTCCCTAGCCACAGAATCTACTTAAACATATAAAAGAAAAATACAAGATTTTTCTTAATAAATTAATTAGGATTTCCTTTTGTCTAAGTGTGTATTTTTTAGCTGTGGTATGTTCACAAGGAATTCAAGTGCATGTGCACTGGACTTGCAGAAGGTTAAATTAAAACTGTTTGGCTTTTCTTTCCCAAATTGTCTCAGAGCTGAAAATGCTGGCTTTTGATAGAGGGTGAAACACTTGAAACAATATTTTCTAAATTGATTTGATGTCCTGTAACAACATTTAAATACAGCTCCTTTCGTGCTGAAGGATAAAGTACTTTATAGACTTAGATTTTAAGGCAAGAAGGTAACATGATAGCTCCATAAAACAGGCCACAGACTTTCATACAGTAACTCCTGTATCAAATCCATAACAACTGGCTGAGCTAGAGTGTGTCCCCACTATATCGGAGTTATTTTACCAAGCAATGTAGGAGCCATTAACAGCACACAAACACGACAGAACAATTAGGCCAGAAGTACAGCATGTGCTAGCTCAGTGGTCCCCAACCTTTTTCGTCTGGAGGGTGCCAGACGAAGGACTGTGGCAGCAGTTGAGCATCCACCAAAATGCCGCCAAATTTCAGTGGCTGCTCGACTGCTGGCCAGGCCACGGGCGCATTTAGATGCCCCCTGGGCGCCATGGCACCCACGGGCACTGCGTTGGGGACCCCTGCCCTATATAATAGAAACTAGAGGAATTTTAGGTAAATAAAATAATTATGCAAACTGGAATTCAGTCCAGTGCTGGGTTTAACATCTCTACTCTTTAAAAAGAGAGCACCATGGGCGAAGTATGAATCTCAAAATTACATCTAATTCAAAAGTAAGCAACGCAGTGCAGCCAGTGTCCCATCAGGATAGTGTCGTCCTCTGATTTAGAAGTCCTCCTACTGGACCATCAATACTCCTCCTTGTAGCACCTATTTGTCTCTAAGAGGCTTCTCACTGATGTACTAAACTAGCCTGCCCATGTTTAGCTAGGAAAAACTGACAAGATCATAGCTGGAGGTGCAGTTAGTGTGCCTTTAGGAAAGGGTTAGAACTGGATATAAACTTTTCCAATAATACCATGAAATAACAAAATATGTATCTATTACCTTGACTTTACAGGTTCCTTATTTTCATATTGAGTGCTTAGATCCTTATTGACCTGCTGGCACTCAAACTGATAATCAATAAAGTTAACCCCCCTTCTTCTGTCTTTTATATAATTCTCCTGTCTTAACAGTGTCTGCTTTCGCATCCTGTCTTTGATGCAAACAAACATTTGTGGCATCCACATCTTAGCTGTATGAAGAATGTCAAAAATTATAATGTCTAATAAACTGGACACCTTCAGAAGTCTGTACTGCAGTCAGCTTCAGGAGCCTCATCACAGGATAATTAGTTCTGCCTGATGATCCCCCAGGTAACTAATTAACAATGCATTCTAAAATGCTCTGCACAACATCTGAATTTATCCCTTTTGACAGCTGCATGAACAGCACATAAGAGAAGGAAAAACACACCAATTCCTTTTCTTATACCTACTATATGTACCTATGAGGGCCAATCAGTGAATAGCATGTATGTAATAGGGTGTTGTGCATGAGTCTGTATATCTAAGTTATAAAATACAGTATTCAGTTTGAAGGATACAGTTTCCCCCATCCATGTCAGTGTATTGTGAGTCTACCTGATACAAGCAATCCACAAACAAATATGTTTTAGTATGGTCAGATATAGTCATACATCTAGAAACAAAGAATGTAGCCATATTTATAGGATGGAGGAACTCTGTCTTGGAAAGCAGTGGTTCTGAAAAGGACTTGAGGATCATGGTGGATAATCAGCTGAACATGAGCACCCAGATCACAGTGTGGCCAAAAGGGCTAGTGTGATCCTTGGATGTGTAAACCTGGGAATACCAAGCAGGACCAGAGAGGTTATATTACCTCTGTATTTTTCACTGGTGAAAACCAGTATTGGAATACTTTATTTAGTTCTGGGGTCCACAATTCAAGAAAGATGTTGAACAACTGAAGAGGGTTCAGAGAAGAGCCATGAAAGTGATTAAAGGATTGGAAAACATTCCTTATATTATTAAACTCAAGGAGCTCAAACTATTTAGCTTAAGGAAGAAAAGGTTACAGTTGGATGATCTGATCATATTTCATAAGTACCTGTATGGAGAACAGAAAATTGATAAGAGGGCTCTTCAATCTAGCAGACAAAGGCATAACAAGATCCAATAACTGAAAAGTGAAGCTAGACAAATTCACACTAGAAATAAGATGCACATTTTTAACAGTGAGGGTAGTTAACCATTGGAACAACTTACTAAGGATTGTGGTGGATTCTCCATCACTGGCAATTTTTAAGTCAAGACTGGATGTTTTTCTAAAAAGATATGCTCTAGTTCAAAAGGAATTAATTCAAGGAAGTCTTAGGGCCTGTGTTATACAGGAGGTCAAACTAAATGATTATAGATGTCCCTTCTGGCCCTTCATTTATCAGGTTCTTCCCACCAACTGCAGTTCCTAAACACAACTTACAGTAGTTGTGTCCTATCTCTAATTAGTTCAGCTTTCAAGTTGCAGGCAAACAAAACCTTTCTAAGCTGAATAGTAGCCAGTGGTTCAAACTGAACCTAAAGGGAAAACATCTAGTTATAACTGTCAAATTAGCAAGAACAGTTGAGTCTAGAAATTAGCTAGTTTGGTACTGTTGCAGGGCTCATGAAGACCAAATCCTGGGGTAAGCTTTGGCATTCTTATTTATTGCTTGGATGAAGAACCCAAATGAAATGTTTTAGGGATGGCTTTAAGGACAGTTGTCTAGTCTGGGGACAAGAATCCTGGAAGAAATCTGGATTTCTTCTTGGTAGATGCCTTAGAGTTGATGTCTAAGATGGCTTTCTAAATCTGGATGTCTGCCAACATCAGATCTGGGCTATGAATTTCTCTCTCATGGCTTTTACTTTTTGTATTCTTTCTCCTTTCTTGACCTATGCCATTTTCTGAGTTAAGAGTTCAATTAATTTTTTATTTAAAGCTTTTTAATGATAAGCTCCTTATTAAAGAGCTTTATATAAATATTAAGCATTACTTATCTGCAGTTTGCAAGTCAAAAAACAATATTCTCTCTATTATGGAATGGTTACCACCAACCATCTGGTGACTAATTTGAACACATTTTATTCAGTGACCTCTTGTGTGATTTGTACTATTTAACTTACTGATTTGGCATCTCAGTGAATGGTTTGAGCTTAATGAATAGCCTATAAAGAGTAAAAGATGCAAGAACTATGGCTCTGATCCATAAGAAGTGTAAACCTTGTTCTTTGGTAGTAGGGTACATACAGGTTTGGTGTAAAAGTGAGTGTCTGTTTTATTAAACTGAAAATGAATGTCTCACCGTGACTGCAATAAATTTCTCAATCTAGAACTAGTAACGACAGATAACATCAAGGGTGGAACATTTTTAAGCGTAAGGAACCCAAGTAAAATGTCACTAATAATCCATAAAACATGCTGTGTGATAGATCTGTTTATTCATATCTTAGTGTATTGATGAGGTTATGGTACTGTATAGCACACACAGAACAGCATGGAAGCATAGAACCTTGAAGTCAAATTTGAGCTATAGATTTTGAAAACAAGGGGCTTCTCCTGCTCTAACCCTAAATGACCCCTAGTTCAACAAGACATCACTTAAACCTGCATCACAAATTATGTCTGTTCCCTTGGTTATCCACCGACCGGTGTTTGGGTCTCCAAAAACTTAGTGCCCTGCTCTCCTATCACCATGCCGTACTGTATATTAAGACAATTAAAAGAGGCAGAAAGCAAACACATTCGGGTTTAGCCCCTGAATGCCAAGGAACCTGAAAAAGGTATGACTCTCTCTTCCTTGTACACATATGCTTCTATCCATACTGAAACTGTGCTATCTTTCCTCCTAGACAATGTATATGGCAGGAACTATATCCCTCTTTCCAAACCAGCAGCTCTTCCCATCCTCATACTTAGGTTATTCTGAATTATGCCAGAGACAAATAATAAAGTTAGAGAGAGAACAGCACAGAGAGGAGTTACAAGATACCAGAAAGGGACAAATATGTTTTCAGCTGAGATTTGGAATGTGATGGAGAGACAGCCAATGTCGTAAAAAAAATCTTCACGGCTATTACTAATGTTTAGGCAGTCTTTAGATTTAACAATTCAAAAGTGGGTCTGAGTCAAGAGGGGAGCTAGAGCAACACTTTTTTGTGGCCCTCTCAAAAATGTCGAATACACCAAATTTAGACTCCTTGTAAACTCCCTTAGATTTGCACCCACTTACCAACATGCAATTTACATGTCCCCATATACATCACTTCTGAATTTGTCCACTGATTATAAGCAAGGGTTGTAAGGGCGTCTAACCAATTCTTAAGGAAACCTAGTGCAAGTCACACACCAAGTGGCCAGAAGGGAGGAATTTAGCAAGGAAAAGCAGGTGCAATTTGGAATAGACCTTTAATTTTCACCTTTTTCTGACTCCTTCATATGCTAGTTATACCATTTTAGACACTCTTGAACAATGATAAGCATCAAAACATAGAAATCTCTATCATCACTCCTGTATTGGGCTCACATATTTTAAAGGAATCTGCTAAAGTAAAACTGACATGAGAAAAGACAAAAGGAATTTAATAAAATGTCATCATTAATTCAACATTTTAAATCACCAACCACAATGTTATCCAATTACAGCAAATGAGAATTTAAATAATTCAAAATGTTTCAAATCATACAGAGCAATTATTCAGTTGAGAGCTCAAATTAGTCTTCAAAAGTATGTTTATAAAGCCAATTTCTCTCAAGCCAAAAACTCTGCATTTCTTTTTCCACCTTCCAGTTCTGAAAGGTACTATTTATTCCTCTACAGTATTTTTATACTCTTGCCAGAGTATCAAATTGGGTCCAATTTCCCCAAACCAGAAAAAAAAATCTTTATATTTTCGTGGAGCAAGCAAGCTAAATTAAGTTCTCAAATATGATGACCATGAAGGCCATCAGATCACTGAGCCTTTTAGTACTTTGTAGATCAAAGCCAATACCTGAAACTTCACCTGGAAACTAATAGGCAGTCAGTTCTGATTACTGAGAGACAGTCCACATAACCAGGCAGCTGCCACATTCTGCATCAGCTTCAGTTTCTGAATGGATGAAGCTGTAGCCTCTGAAAAGCTTAACACAGCAGTAAATTGTTTATCTGCTCTGCATGGACAGAAAAATGCCACAGTGCTTTCCAGAAGACGACTTTCCGCCTCGTATCCTAAGCAAAATTTCCCACTGTTTTATGTGTCTGGCTCCTGATCCCCACTAGTGGAGAGCTCTTTGAGATGAAAAGCACTATAATTACCTTAGAAAAAACTAACACTTTTGCCATTTAGATTAAAATGCATTAAACATATAGAGTCTTCACATACAAAGTCAAAGCACTGTGGAAGCACACTAATGAAGAACCCTTTAGTGCATCCGATGAAGTGGGTATTCACCCACGAAAGCTCATGCTCCAAAACATCTGTTAGTCTATCAGGTGCCACAGGACTCTTTGCTGCTTTTACAGATACAGACTAACACGGCTACCCCTCTGATCCTTTAATTCAATGGTTCTCAAACTTTTTTTTTTTTTGCGGACCACTTGAAAATTGTTGAGGGTCTTGGCGGACCACTTAATGACCCTTTTTGTTCTACAAATAAAAGCACAAAACTCATATTTTAATATCAGTAGTCTTACCTTTCTAATGCGAAGGATGTGCCCTCTCCCCCCTGCCGCGGCAGCCCCCAAGCTGGGGCTGGGAAGGAGGAGGGTCTCGCCCTCTCTCCTGTGCCACAGCAGCCCCCGAGCTGGGGTTGGGAAGAAGTGGGGGGTCACTCCTTAGCAGCCGCAGCCCTGGAGCTGGGGAAAGTCACTTCATTCTTGGGCTACTGCAGCCCTGCACATCCCAAATTCCCCCCACCCCCTCTACTCACCCCACTGCCCCTCCCACCTCCCCCCTATTCCACCAAAGCCACCACCTCACCTTACATGTGCATCTTCTCCAGGGTCCAGGCACCTAATTAGTGGAGCTACACCTGTCTTCATTCTCTTGTGGCAGCCACCCAGGCGTGCACCTTAGAGGGAACTATCCGCAGACCACCTGAATGAAGCTTGGTCCACGGACCACAGTTTGAGAACCTCTGCTTTATATTATTTACACTCCCTTTCTTCTCTTATTCTGGCTCACCTCAGCTTTTCCCTGACACACTTCCTTTACACTTTTTCTGATTTCTTTCATTAAAACACCTTGCATCTCTATTCCATCTCTTGCTCCATTTCCACCTCCTGGCTCTGTTTCTACACAAACACGGGGAGGCTAAGGTAAGATGAGGCTCACTCTGCAGCAAGTTTAGTAACAAAAATTATTCAGCTCAAACTCTTTGGAACAGGGACATTGTCTCCCAGTTATAAGCACCAGACACACTTAAAATAGCACAGAAAGCTACATACACAAAGCTGGCGTTCAAAGTAACCCTGGAATTTCAGTTTTGCAGCTTTAGAATACACTCTTCTCTGATCCTCTTCTCGCCTTGTGTCTGATTGAAGTCTAACATCTGCACTTGCAGTTTCCTTTTAAATGTGTCCCTGCTTCCCCAGAACACCCTGCTTTGAAGAAGAAAAAACATTATATGTCTTGATTCAGCCTGAGTCCATGCAGTGCACAGGCACCGCAGCTCTGCAGCATTCAGATCAGGCAGTGCCAAACTGTGCCTCTTGCAGAATCCATGTTCACAGAGGGAAAGAAACAAACTCTGTGCTCTGGAGAAGGCTGTGTCCATCCATGCTTCCAACCTGGCACAGCAGCAGGGTGAGCGCATACTCCAGGCCATACTGTCCTTTTGTGTGTAAGTTAGTTATACTCAACCATCATGACTCCTGGGCTATAGCAAGGCTGGAAGAGGAATGTACGCAATTTAAACTTTTTTTTTTTTTTAAACATTTTCTACTCCCAGCTCTCATGACTGCTACAGTCAGATGGTATTTAAGTGGATGGTATTTGGGGGTTTACTGCATTACAAGTTTCTACTTCCTAGAAGGCTGAAAATGTTTTGTGCTGGGGTTACAGACCCCATCCTGTGCATGAGAGGGGAACGGGGCTTAGGGCTGCTGCAAGGCAACAGCTGGAATAGCAGGTACCAATCAGGGACAGCAGGCCTTTGGCAGTGGGAGCAGCAGACACTGGGTTTCCTCTATACTCAGCTCTGCCCCAGCTTCAGGTGCAGAAGCCCAGTATTGAGTGGGAGCAGGCAGCTGCTGCTGTGGTGAGGGGACCTTCTGCAGAGCTACTTCTGACTTCTAACTGGAAGTGGGGATTTCTCACACTCCAGGTCTCTGTGACTTAGTGATCGTTGAGATGAGGAGTGGATAAAGGTAGAGGATCTCACCCCACTTCCTGCGGAGTCGTCCTGCCTCCTCAGGAGATGGCAGCTAAAATCAGGAGTCTCCCAGGAAAAGCGGAAGAGTACAGCACCATAGAATCATGTCCTGGCTGTGTTTACCTTTATGTAGTGGTGCTGCAGACCAAACAGCCATCCTCTGCAAAAGTCATTTCTGTGAGGATTGTCATTAGTACTAAAAGGTTATTTTCATTTTGGTGGAACTGGTGAAATGATTTCAATCAACTGCATAAAAGAAAAAGGTTTTCAGGAGCCACAGGCTTATAACCCTGCATCTCAGTTAAATCCCAAACTGGGAACACGGACCCAAAATGAGGGACACAAAATTAATAGCACAAGAAGTTTTAAATGAGGTTGGAATTATTTTATTTACCACCAATGCTTATGCTAGCGTCAGCTTCATGATTCAACATTTCCGATGCCAGAAATTTATATGCTACAGACAATGAGACACCCCAAGCTTCATAGAGTTGCCACTATTCAGCAGGGAGAAACTGGGCTATGCTTACACATTCTGTAAATGAATTCAACCCCTCAAACTCAGCACAGGTGTAGAAATGGAAGTAAACTCAACTACATTTCCATGGATATGTTCAACATCTTTATTTTGTACTAAGCAGTATACTGATTTATGGCATCAAAACAAACAGAAGTTATATAAAGAAAGAGGATAAAAACATTAACAGAATTTATATTATGTGGTAGACTGTCAGGACAAAGGAGACAAGAACACAGAATAAGTAACAGACTTTTGAGAGAGAGAGAGAGAGAATCAGTTTAGACATACAAATGACAGACACCATAACAGTGAAGTTGTGAAGACACAGAACTTCAGTGGTTGTACTACTTATAAAATAACAACACATTCCTCACAAGTGCAGCGTGCTGTGATTGTAAACTAATTCATTATCTCAAACATTTTAAATTTTCTTCTTAAGATTGCCATTTATTTTTTAAAACCATACACACCTACTCTTAAGATTTTCCTCATGAAAACATGAAGAAACTCAGTTCATGCACAAAGAAGGTGACATGCACAACTTCTTCAAGCGCTTCACATTATTACGTGGAACAACAACAAAAAAAAATGTTCCCTCAAAGCACCAAGAAGAATTTTAATCACAATTGTGTGTGTGAAGGAAAGATACCAAGAAAGCATCACTATTCATAGCTGATTTAGGACATTTTTATACAGAATTATTACATTCTTGTCCAAGCAATTAAATTAACCTTTCCATTTAAAAAAAATCATAGCTGTTTAAAAAAAAGTACTACTTCTATAAAAGAAAGTATGTTTTAATTATAATCTACAAATTTTAATATTTTTTTTTGCATAGCAAATTTTCTTTAAACTTTGATATATCAAAAAAAGCTATAAATGAAACCCTCCAAAATTATGTTCATAGACTCACTGGGCTGGAAGGGACCTTGAGAAGTCATCCAAGTCCAGCCTCCTGCACTGAGGATGGCCCAAGCATACTTAAACCATCCCTGACAGGTGTTTATCTAACCTGTTCTTAAAAACCTCCAGTGATGGGGATTCCATAGCCTCCCTGGGAAGCCTATTCCAGAGTTTAACTACCCTTATGGAAAGCTGTTCCTAATTTCTAACCTCAATCTCCCTTGGTGCAGATTAAGCCCATTACTTCTTGTCCTACCTTCAGTAGACATGAAGAACAATTAATCTTTATAACAGCCCGCAAATGCTAAAAACATGCTAACAGAACCTCTCACAATTTTAACTGTGAACAGCACAGAAGACATTTTAATTTTATGTTAAATTCAGAAAAGTGTTAAAAATTCCATTAACAAGGTTCTAAGTGGCACATAATACATAAATGGAGTGGGGCGGGTGTTTGTTGTTGGTTTTTTAACAGTTTGAAACTATAAGGAGAGAGTGTGACATCCACAGCTGGCCCAGGGAACAAAGAACCAAATGTACTACTGCTAGACCAGTTATTCCCAAACTTTTTACTAAAGCAACCCACCAACTGTATGATGTGCACCCTCCACAACCTTGATCTGGCCCAGTGTGGAGGGAAGGGGGTTGTAAAGCAAGCCCGCCCACACACACCCTGTAGCTGTGGCTTGGGTAGTAAACAGTCATTAATTGTCTAGGCCACAAATCTGAACATTCCTCCTCAAAGTATAATTTAAAGTGTAGTTCTGTTCTTAAAAAAAAAAAGAAAAAAAAAGACTATAAAATGGAACTGTGAGGTCCATTTGTCGTCTCGATTTCAATAGCAAATTTGCTCAGTTTATAGGTAAATGGATAGTTTTCTAAATGCCAGTTCAGCAAACTCAGCATCGGTTTTGAAAAAATTAAACTGTGGTCTTTCATTGTCCTTCATCATCACCAGTAGAAGAGTCTGTGGGTCACATTCTGCTCTTTTAGACCTGTGAAGCAAAAGTGCCTGCAGGATTAAGGCCTAAATTTGGCACAGGATTAAGTAAACTCAGAAACTGCTAATATGCACATGCTTAATTTTAACCATGTGAGTGGCTGCACTGATGTCAGTGTTAAAGTTAAGCACCCATGTAAGTTTTTCCAGGTTTGGGGGTCACATTGTATCCAGTGATTTTGTAACCTGATTATCTGTGCAACTGGAAAATTTAACAAGCACTCCTATTAATGGGGCAAAAGGAGGAACAGAATCAAAATCCCTCCTTTTTAATTGCAGGGCTAACAATTAAAATGTAGTAAAAACTTGTCACTAAAATAAACTGATATTACTCTAAATTTGCATAGGGAATAGAATAGTTGACTAAGAAGATCTGGTTTAATGCAGTTATTTTTCAGAGTAGGACTACATTTTAATTATACTATGCTAAGGAATGAGCTCAAAACTTTACTTACTGGACATTAAAAAGAAACCCAAGATGCAAAATTTTATTACGCAAACATTAACTCTCCCTAGCCATCAAAAGCCATCATTCTTTAGAGTACATTAGAAACATTGAGAATGGCAGGGAGCCAGTGAGACTGGGGGAAGGCCTCCTCTGCTCCTCCTCCCTCTCATTCATTAACCAATCCTAGAACTAGGAAGAAGCACTGAGAATTCATCAGTGGCAGCTCTTCTAATACAGGAGAGGTGCCACTGGCCAGCAGATCCTGTGGTGCCACCCATTGGGGCTAGCTCCATTACGTTCTGCAGCTACAATTAAATAATACTCTTCTGAGAATGGTGCATGTTTCTGCTAACACTGGTATTTGACATATGGTATCTCTAATATCACTCAGTGATTCATCCTAGGATCTTCAATGAACCAGGAATTTCCAATGGACTGGGGGAAATTATTTTCACTTTATTTAAATTTTCTCTACTGAGTATCTCCTACATTTAGGGTGACCAGATGTCCCGATTTTATAGGGACAGTCACAATATTTGGGGCTTTTTCTTATATAGAGTCCTATTACCCCCACCCCCTTCCTGATTTTTCACACTTGCTGTCTGGTCATCCTACCTACATTCTTGTTTAGTGGGGTACTCTCACATAAACCAAGACCCAATTCAATTTTAATTTTTGCTTTGCCTTCACTTTCTAAACAAGTTACATCATCCCAAACTACTAGGTCATCAGACATTTAAATTTAGAAGGGTTTTTTAAAAAAGGATATTTTACAAATGTAGACCAATTTCTTTTTTTGTTTTTTTAGCTCTGTCTGTAGACAGGAGTCATTGTATGCTATTGGGACAAAAGAGACTCATAGGTCTACAGAGCTATTACAAAGTTAGGGCCCAATCCTGCAAAGTGGAAAACCAGTGCGACTCTTTGTAAGTGTATGGGTCTGTCTGCACAGAGTGCTTTCTAATGGCTTGGGTTCTAATCTGGTCATTTGAAAACATATGTTGCATATATTATAATGCCAGAGCTGTGACACTATTCAAATATTAGTAACTCTGCTATATTAAACTGCTCTTTAAAAGGTTTTTAGGACAAAAATAAGTTTACTATCTCCATATTTTGGAAACTATGGGAGCAGAAGAGGAATGCCACTATTTTTAATTATCTTTAGATACTATGCAACAAATTAATCTACTCCATATATTAGGCATCTTAATTACACAATATAGGGAGGATTTAATTCCCAAACTGAATGATTTTCTTGATTCCTCTATTCTTTTGGCTTATTCCAGAAGGAATGACAAAGTTAAAAAGTGGTAAGAGATCCTACCATGTATCACTCTGACACTTTCAAAGCCCAAAGAAACTAATGCTCATAGGATACTAAGAGTTGCAATAAAGACAGGTCTTCTAGTCTCTCAATTACTGGATCCAACATTTAAAACTGTCTAGTAAAGATTATTCGTTATGCTGTGGCGAATTGCTGGCACTATTATGATGGGTCCTGCGCTTTCTCCTCTTGCGGGGATTCAGGGCGCCGTTTCTCACCCCGAACTGGGGTATCAACTGTCCCACAAGTGTCCCAGAAAAGGGGAGTAGAGAGGGAGGGACCCGGGCCCACCCTCAACTCTGGGTCCCAGCCCAGGGGCCCTAGGTATAGCGGTGAACCACTTGAACTAGTGATTCATTCCCCTGAGCTACTTCCCTCTCCGGCCCTTCAGCTTGTGGGGCTTCCTGCCCTCTCTACACTTGGGCCAAGTTTCTCCTAACCCCTTGTGTCTGTAGAGTCCCTCTGCTCTGCACAAGCCGGGTTTCCCTTTACCTAGGGTCTTGCTCTTCTGGCCTGCCACAGCAGTTCTCCAAACTGCTCTCCACTCCAGTACCAAACCACTCTGCTTCAACTCCAACTGTCTAATTGAAGCAGAGGGGTTTTATCAGGTGATTGGCTTCAGGTGCTCTAATTGGCTTAATTGGTTTCAGGTGCTCTACTTAATCTGTAGCAGCCTCTCTTCCCTCTACAGGGAATAAGGCTCTCATTATCCTGGGGCTTACATATCTCCATTTATCACTCTCCTGCTGCCCTCTGGCCATGCTATATCACAATGCAATGCCATAGAAGTGCCTGACAATTTGTAAACATCACACATGGTCCCTTCCCCCAAAAGTTTATAATATAGGTTAAACTAGATATTATATGAGTGTTATCATAGAAAGGGGTACAATATATCCTGCAATTATCTACTTTCAACTTATACGTACAGTATATGCACAGTATTTATGTTACAGTAATTCAACTGTTAATTTTTTAATTGTATTTTTATTAGGCTGGTGCAGGGTGTAGGCAAACACCATAACAAAGTGTACATTTTGTAGACATTTAGTTAGATATGATTGTTTATATTTTAAATTTCATGACAGGTCTAAGCTAGTAATTAGGTTTAATTCCAAAGTAGGAATTCCAAAATACAAAGCCTTATGCTACATATACCACTCCACCCTTAAGTACATTATAATCTGTACCCCTATAAAGGATGCTTAATGTACATTCTTATTAGGTTTCACATTACAACATTACAAGTCATGCGCTATATACTTCAGGTGATCTGTTCAGACTCCAGTTCTGGTTGGGGAGCTCCTGTTTTCAGCTGCTTTCTGAACTGTTCCTGCCTAGCTGTTTACATTTCCTGACTTGGAGAGCTGAGGAAACACTCTAGGCTGAATATTCTTGGTTAGCATCACTTGTTCTAGGAGTGATATTTATGGTTACAGCTCACCAGGACCCAGCCAGGCTAAAGCTAAGCACAGAAACATATCCTGAAGCAAATGCACGCAATCCATCGTAGCAATAAACTAGTACATATGGCTAGAATGACACGCCAGAGCCCTCTCAGCTAATGAGCCAGGGGGAAGAAGCAGCCAGAACTAGGCACCCAGCTTGGAGAGATGCTGAAGTCAGCTACAAATACAACAATTCCTATATGCCTGAAGCTCATTTGATGCTGCAGTCCTGTCAGAGTTAATTTTTTTTTCCAATTATTTTAAGAAAATTCAGATTAATCAAATATGCAAGATATGGCATTTTCATTTGCATAGAGTTTTCAGATTTCTGAACCTTGAGCTTTAACAGCTAGACATCAGTGAATAGTAATGGAAAGAGTGTGACGTGAAGGTCACAATGACCACATTTAAGTACCTCACAGTTGAGCCCTCCTGGAACTCCATGTGCCTTGTGAGGAACAATTTCCTTCCGTGAAGCTGAAGGCTCAGAATGTTGGTGTTAGCAGACCAGACAGACATTTTCGTAAAGACAAAAGGAATTGCAGAACTGGTTGACATCTCACAGTGACTCCAAAGCTGGAGGAACTAATACATTATGACTCTTTCTAGCTTGACCAAAAGGTATCCATTTGGGTTGATATTTCTCATGCTAAATTTCATTCATATCCAAGGCTATTTGGAAAGCTCAACAGCATCCAATAAGCCATTTTTGAGTTATGTGGCTGCAAAATGTTTACGAGTTCCTGGTGTTTTAAACTGGCCCCAGCATTTCCAAATGAATTCCTTTAATAGCTTTAAATCTGAACCCTGCTGTGCAGTTAGTCCTCACTAAGGATGTGGGCTCTGAACAGGTTTGAAAATATTTGTATTGAATTTAAAAATTCATAAATACTTTAAATACTAATCTTATTTAGATGCCTGAGTTTAGCTAAATTGGAGCTGGACGTAATCTCACAGTTTAAGATGGTCCAGTATGATTTTACCATGCTTAATATTAACATTTCTTGACTCTCCGGGAACCCTTGAGTTCCTACTCAGGCTAATTGTTTCTCTTTACATTTTAATTCAAATTTAACCTACTTTGTGCTTTATGCCCCAGAGTACACACCTGTCACCTATCAATTTCAAACTGTATTCTGGAGCACTGCAGACAGACTCATATGCTTGGCCTCTTCTGAAATCATATCAAAGGTAGGAGAGGTAGTTAAGATTCATATTTCTTCTACCTTTAAAATAACATAGGAAAAGGCCTGTAGATCTGAGGTCCTGTCTGTTGAGCTTCCATGAATCGTACATTTAAAATATCTTATATGTCTAGAAGCACTGTGTATTCTGTGGCTCCAAGCCCCAGAATGTGCAAACTTGATTTAAATCTGAGTAATAAATCTGAAACTGATTTGAAGAATAAATGAACTGTGTTGACTCAAAAAAGAGACCTGGTCATTATTGTAGCTAGCTCAATGAAAGCCTCCGCTCACTATGCTGCGGTCAAAAAAGTGCATAGAAAACTCTCATATGAAGAGATTCAAGAAAGGAGATGAATAAGAGGGGATATAATTTAAAAATTGGTTTAGAGAAGGTAGATTGAGACAGAGAGAAGAGACGTTTCCCGTAACACAAGAATGATGGGACAGTCAATGAAACTGAGAGGTAGGAAATTCCAAAACAGATAAAGGGAAATAGTTTTTCACACGTGTGTTTAAACTGTGGAAGTCGTTGCCACAGGAAATCTTTCACGCCAAGAACTTAGCAAGATTCAGGAAAACTAGACACTTTTGTGGATATCAAGAATATCCAGACTTATAATTAACAATACATTTTGCGAAGAGAAATTTAAACCTAATGTTTCAGGATTTAGCCAGTCTCTAATGATTAGAGATCAGGATAAGACCTAATGTTGGGGGGCAGATTATTTCACCTCTGCCTTCTGGCAGAGCTTTTGCTCCTTCCTCTGAGACATCTGGTGATGGTCACTGTCTGAGACAGGATACTGGACTAGGTGGATCTTGGGTGAATGAGTGTTCTTCAGAGTTCATTTCTCGAAAGTCAAATCCTTTTGGCATCCTCCTCCCCACTAATGACAATCCTGTAACTCCACTTCAGGTTCTTCTAATCCTTCTTCCCAATAGCAGCTGTCACCCTTCAGACTGTTTCTCCTTGCAACCTAAAAGACGTTTTTCTCTAAGAGTCCCCCACCAGCAGGGGCAGCAAAAGAGGGGGCTGACACTAAGCCTTTGCACTCAGAACTCTCACTATTTATAGTTTCAGCAGTAACCTCACTAATCTCTAACCCTAGTACCAGGTATTTTACTTTATACATGTGAAAAAAAAAAAACAGATAAAATGACCACAATAGCTACCAAAGATAAGCTCCCGAAGTAGAACACTATCAAACCACAGTGATGGTCTAATAGGCTGCTCCAAGGTTGCCAGTTCAAGATTTAGTAATTTTAAAATTCTCCTTTATAATTACTTTAAAAAAAAAATAGAGAGACATCCGCCTAGATATAAATTCTGTATATTAAAAAATCTTCTAGTATTTGTGTAGGGAAGTCATCAGGATATTTATGCAGCATGCAGCACTGCCCTCTGGCACTTCCCTAGCAGAAATGAATTGGAAGCACCCAAAAGCAATCACGGCCAGTCCAGACAGCACTACTTTACGATCAATGCTATAGAAAAACCAACACTTCAGCTGATAGATACGTTACCAGAACAGAACAAATAAAAATAAAACAAATGAAGAACTCCAAAGATTACATCAGATTGTTTATTGTAAACAGGGTAACTCTAGCACTCTGTCATACTGGCTGTGTCACATGCACCCAGTTACACATCAACTGCTCAAAATAGCACTTGCAAAAATTACTGCAATCTAATCATTTATGGTTTGTTACATAAACTTAATTTAACAAGACTGAAACTGAATTACAGTGTATTGTAGGTAGTCTGTTATTGCTTGTAGACACTGCAGCTTTGGATCCATTCAAATGAATCCATTAATATGCCTGAGTTAAACTGTACTGCTATAACAAACTCAGAAACTGTAAAATGCTGGAGAACACTTAAAAGCAATTAAAAGTTGCTGTCACGCTACATGAGTTCCCACTTTCACTCCAGAACTTAAAAATACTAAATGTTCTTTTCTGGAAAAAATGATTTGTGGTACTGTGTTAAATATAACATCACTCCAATTTTTATGTAGAGATGTGTGTGGGGGGGGGACATATATATATAAATTGTTAAAATTTGAGTTCACATCACTTTAATTATATTTTTTTTATACAAAATAGAAGCTGTTTCATTACTTTTCACCATAAGAGTGCTACATTTAAATACTAAATCCCAAAATATATAATTTGTATAGTGTGCAGTCAACATTTATTTTTAATACCTATAATACAAATAATCTTAACCAAAAGGAAATTATAAACAAAAAAAATGCATTATGGGCAAAGAAAACCATAGTGTGTGAAACATTCATGAAGAATATGGTAAAGAGTAAAAAGTAGCAGCATTTCATTTTTTTCCTATAGTGTATTTATATTTTTTCTTTCACACCAGAGAGAAATGCTATTGGCCTTCACTGACAAGTAAACATCACATGGAAACAGCACATTTTCAAAATTATTCTTTGTAAACAGTTTATGCTGTAAATCTTTTAATAGCATTTAAGTTGATAATATTTATTCAATTAAAGCAGCATTTCTTGGCTAAATATAAACTCAGGCCATGATTCTGTAAACACTTAAGCATGCATGTAATGTTACACATGTGAATAATCCCACTGAAGTCAATGTTTTGCTTTATTCATGTGAGTAGTCCCATTAGCCCTTTGAGGCTAATGGGACTACTCATGTGAGTAAAGCTACATATGTATTTAACTATATGCAAGATTAGGGCCAAAGGTTCAGGTTCTGTTAATAGTGGGCAAAGTCTCAAAAGATGTCAGTGGTATTTATGGTATTAAGTGCTATGCCTGATAAGTGTTCACATGATTAGGTCCTTAAGTTTTCAATGATTAGCACATCCTGCCCTACCTAAACATGTACAGTAAATTATACACATTCAAAAGGCAAGATAGTTTAGTAATGTAACAAAATATTTTAAGACTAAAAATAACTCTTTTAAAAATCTTTTTTGTATCTTTTGGCCTAATCCTGCCTTCTTTACTGATGCAGAACCACCAATGAAGCTCAGTAAAGGGTGAAGAATTGGATTAATTATATATTATTCTGGTATTTTCTTTATGAATTAAAATTATGAATTATACATGTGGCTACTGTGTTTCTGTGCTGATCTTGTGATATAACCGGAATTAACTAGAGTGTTGTGCTGCTGTTTTGTTTTGAATGACAGAAAAAGGAGTGTGAAGACTGAGCATCTAAGCCATGTAGCCTTATACAGGAAACTCAATTGATGCATTCATGTAGCCAGACTTGACTTGATCTGTGCTTATGTCAAAAACTGAGGCTGTGATCTAGTAAAGCACTTACGCACATCCTTATAGTTATGCATATTTTTAAGTGTTTTGCTGGATAGAGACCTAATATAACAATATACTGGGCAAAAAACCATTGGTGACCTCATCCAGTTTATGAACTGGAAACAAAAGTGATATCAATTTAAAAATAAAATAAAAATTTATTATTCAACCAGAAGGAAACAACTCAGAGCAACCCTGAGAAATTGAATGAGGTATTAACAATCAAGAGACAAGCAGAGCACTCACAAAAATAAGATGGACTACCCAAGTGTTTCCAGCATTTTACTAGTTTGAATATAAAATGTTCCCAAATTTGTATATAAAGATTAAAACCATGCCAATATATTGAATTACTCTTCTTCTGTTAAAGACAACTCCCTTGTTTATTATTTTGTTACAAAATTTCCTCTTTTTCACTGACCTACTTAACTCTTAAATAGAAAACAAATTGGTTGCATTGAGGATCAATTAAAAAAAGGTATCATTCAACACTTTATCCCTCAAAAAATGTCAAAGCTTCCTTTTTATGAAAAGTTTTGCTCCTCCCTCCCCCCAAAAAAGGCTTAATACTTTTTTTCCTGAAAAAATTATTATAGAGCTATTTTCAATGGCCTTTTGCAAGAATAACATGGATATTTTAAGCAAGGTCAATTTGGCTGGAGGCTTCTTCAAATTCCATTATAAAATGATAATTTTAAGGGATATACTATTTAAAAAATATACTGCATCTACAAGAGCCTTTGATATTCTGCTTGATTTTGGTTTTCAACAGTTGTTTTGTAATATAAATGACACATGACTACAACTAAATTTCTAATTCTCAGTATCCCTATCACACCATTAACGATGAATGAACCAAGAGTGAATCAGGGACTCTCAGAATGGACAGGATTGTTTATCCTAATAATCTTTAAGATGTTTGTTCATAATGAAACCCCTTGAAATTGATCCCTTTGCATTTCTTCATCCATTGGGATTCTTCACAGTTTTGAAGCCATGACATTGACATGTGGTTTCACCAATGGAAAGAGTGGTAGACTGCGTTTGAACTCTGTCATATTTTGAATCACATCAGGCTGCAGAGAAGTTTATTTGGGAAAAAAACAAAAAAAACCCTTTGCTCAGTATCAAATAAAACATGAGAAATTGCTCTCTTTCAGATTTTCTCTCTTAACTGTTCTATCCATACATGCACAAATCCTATTTGCTCTCTTTTGCCCTGAAATATCAGATTATCATCAGTTCCTCAAAAATACATCAGTGTTACTATTACACTCACAACCTAATAAAATGGCTTTTAAGCTTTGAGCCCAATCAGAACTTTCATTTATTCTAAATTATTTCAGACTTTATTTATAATACATTTTTTCTATAGTGTAGGTGCTCAGCATACAATTACCCACTTCCATTTACTGCTTCTACAATGCATTAATAAGGACAAGGGCAACTGGAAAGCCCAGCATGAAGCAGAAGTTTCCTCTTCTGTTTCAAAACACAGGATAAAATCCACACATACAGAAGCAGGCAACATGTTTGTAAAAACTAGAAGCTCTGGACAGTTGTGAGCCTGAACCTCAATTTGTAATGATAATGTCACAGGCAGGATTTCAAACTGTCTGTACCTTCACTCAATGCCCATTTTTCTATGCTATCAAACAATTTTTAGTATCCTTTTTTTTTTTTTTTTACCTGTGGCAAAGGGGGTGCTGGTGCCAGATTTACGTCATTTTGGCTTGGAAATTCTCCAACAACAGGACCTATTAAACAAAATTAACTTAGAAAGACTGCAGCTTCTAAAATATCTTCTCAAAGAAACTACTTCTTAAAAGCTAGACAAATAGCTAAAAGTACAATTTATGAATTTTAAGATCCCTTCCTGTAGTGTTTGCTTAGCAGAACCCACCAACTAATTTATATTATTAAATATCCCGGATCAATAAACAGTTAAGAGGGTTTTTAAATAAAAGACTTTGTGAACACTAGTCAATGCCACTTCTAATCACCTTCTGTAAGAATCAGTATTTAATTGATAGCTACATATACCATTGACTGAATGTGTGTGAAGCAAGGATAACATCTCATGGCCAGTTACAACAATCATACATCTGTGTTCCCTATATATTTTCCAGGTGCTACCCAACATCCTACAACTATTACTCCCTTGGGAAAAGGTGGCAGATCACTCTAATTCAATTTACATTTTAAAAGCATATTTATGTTCTTCCTACTCATGCATTTTATTATCAGCTAAAAGAACTTAATGAAAATCGGTCAGTCATGGAAGTTAGAGATGGGAAAGTTATCTTAGAGCCATAGTGTAACAACACACACACAACCTGATGCAAACTGACAAATGATTTTGCACAAAATGTCATGGAAAATTTGTCATCAGTCTTGCAGATAATTACTGAAATCATTTTTTATTTTTTACATTTTAACTCTAGAGAGGAACAGGATAGTTAATAAATGACAACTCAGTCTGTTTTCCAACTGATTAGTTAATTAATTGGAAATAAAATCTAAGTAAAATTATTAGTATGTGTATTTCAAGTACAGAATAATATGTCTCATATTACCAATTGGAGGTTTATATTTTTCTTTCCTCAGAAATGCCCCAACAACAGACCAACATTTTGCTCTTGATCAGAACAGTCTATTCCATTTCTACATGAACATACTAAATAGGTATATTTTATTTTGCAGAACAAAGTGTTTACAGGTTCTTTTTAGTGTCTTGTTATTAAAAATAGAAGCTGTACATTTTAGGCATACCATTTTAACATAGCCAGACACTTCAGAATGGGCGAAGGAGTGGCAGGCTCATCATCTTTATTGTGGCTGGAAACCCACAACTATCTGAATTTCCCTCAAATGAACTATTTTTAAATATTCTTGTGGAAAATACCTGGGTGAAAATACCTCCCTCCAAGAAGACATAAACCTTTCCAGAATTTGGTTTCATAGTGCATTGGACTTGTACTGCACAACACACTAATGTATTGTCTGACTTGAACAGGAATAAATTAAAAAAACTACGCAATACAATACTTACAGGAATCCATTTCCCTTGCAAGGACGTGTACGGATACCTTGTGTCTCCTGGGAGCATCTACTGCCAACATCTCCTGCAGAAAGCAGCAAGGTCAGTTATTCCACAACAGAATTTAAGTGACAGCTAGCTGCAATCACGAAAGGAAGCTCTATCTTGTCTACATATTACAAAGGGCTGACAACCATTTAATGTGCAACTTTAGTGGTAATTAATGTTATAGTCAAATTTTGGTTCTTTGAACCCATGTTGGGCTTGTCCCTGGAAATTTAACCAAGTTCCAGTCCTTCACAGCTCTTAATGATTTCAGAATAGAGCTGCATGAGTGATGCAGTCTTGTGAAGTTCAGAAGCCCCAAGGAACTAGGGGTGAAATGCTGGCTCCACGGAAATCAATGGGAATTTTGCCATTGATTTCTATGGAATCAAGATTATACATTAGATCTTTGGGCCTACAAAGTTTCTACAGAGCTGTAATGGCAAAGCCCAGCAGCCTTGGGGAAGCACATCAACCCTGAGGACAGATGTCAACGTCAGTTGGACCAGCTCACCTAACTACGTAAATGTTTCTAGTGTCCCCTCCCGCAACCTGGGACTATCATAAGCCTTTCTCCCAAATCTGGACCTTAGCGTCCAATATCTGGGTGCTTAGCATGAACCCTTCTAAGCTTACTTACCAGCTTAGCTTTGATCTCGCTGCCACCATCCAAAAATTCCAGGGTTTTGGCCCCCTCTGGTCTCCCACCCAGACTTTCCTCTCTGGGCTAACCTGATAGTACGGATGCAATCTCTTTACATCACAATACCAAGAAGCATGTCTCCTCTATTCCACAAAGAGACAAACCCCAAATACAAGGAAACAGAAATGATTCTCTCTCTTCCTCCTCCCACCAATTCCCTGGTGCTGCAGAGCTTTACCCTCCGTAGATCTAACACAAAGAGAATTCCCTCCCCTTCATTCCTTAGCCTACCCAGAGAGAAAAAACTCAAACAAGTCTTAAAAAGAAAACTTTATATAAAAAGAAAGAAAAAAGACATAAGAATCTGATCTCTGCATCAAGTGACAATACAGGGCTATTGCTTATAAGAAAAATATGAATAAACAGTCTGATTCAAAAAGATATCCAATTTGAAACATTCCAGCAAGCTACACACATGTAAATACAACCAAAACAACATAAAAGCCTATATTGTTTTTCTACCTGTACTTACAATTTGGAAACAGAAGATTAGAAGATAGAAAGAACATTCTCATAGCTGAGAGACAAACAAAAGACTCAGACCCCAAAAATTCCCTCCCTGACTTTGAAAAATCCAGTTTCCTGATTGGTCCTCTGGTCAGGTGTTTGGGTCCCTTTGTTAACCCTTTACAGGTAAAAGAAACATTAACCCTTAGCTATCTATTTATGACAGGGACAACTGGATAATCATGCACTTTGTATTAGTACAAACATTAAAATAGATAGAAAGAAATCTATTCCAACTGGATGGAGTAGGATTCCACAAATACTGGTACCTTGGACAATCACATAGGTTATCACTTATTAACCATCTGTTAAAGAAATCTCTTGGTAATTTTTTTATTTGCTGTCTGATTTTTAACAGGTCTCTGTGTGTTTAACTAATTGATGTGTATAATGTAGTTGTGTTAGTCGCAGTATATTAGAGAGACAAGGTGGGTGAGGGAGTATCTTTTATTGGACAAACTTCTGTGATGAGAGAGACAAGCTTTTGAGCCACACAGAGCTCTTTGTCAGCTCTGGAAAAGGAACTTCCAGTCTCATCACAAAATGTGAGGCGAATAAATTGTTTAGCATAAACAATCCAGGGACTGGTGCCGCAAGTTCAACCAGTGCCGCAAGCGAGAGCGGCACCAGGAATCCGAGCGGTGCCAGGAATCAGGACAGTGCACCCTTTTCAGTGCCAGAGATCAGTGACTTGGCAGCGTGGAAAGGCACATCATTGTCAGCTTGCTGTGGAAGAAAAATTGTTGGCAAATGTTGGCATCATTGCTGGCTTGCTGCGGGGGGAAATTTCCCGCAACTGTGCACGTGGTCCACGCACACCTGATTTGAATTGACGTGAACAAGCACTCAAAGAAGAAACATGTTTACAATTTCTAATACTGAATATATATATAGTGTTGTTATTACGGTTGTCATGCTAATGTGAGTTGCAATACATGAGTACAGTCATGCAAATCACTGGGGCGGGGGAGCCATACTCCTATTAGATATGCAAATTCCAACTGAAATCATCAGGAGTTTGTAGATGAATAGTTCCACATTAACTCTGAACTGTAATATTAAGACATCTGGACCAATCATGTGTACTAACTTGTAATTCACACAAATAATTCCAAGCATATTTACCTTTAGTGCCTATGTTTCTTAGTGATAAAGTTCTAAATATTTGACTAACTTACCTTATAGAACTGTATGATATCATCCTTGGTCAGGGTCTTTAGATACGCCACTTCAATGTTATCTGAACAATAAGTTTTAATTAAAACAAGTCTGCACATAATAGCTAGTTATTATCATGGTATTTTTTCAAAGTACTTTTCTTTCAAATTTAGACAGTGCAATGGACTGCAAATGATACGCTTTTCATTCTTAACTTACAAGCTACTATTTGAGTCTATGAAAAATAAATAGCAGTGGAAGCTTTAAAGAATTGCACAAAATGAGCCTGTTTTGATTAAATGTGCTATAAAAGGACGAGAAAACAGCACACGCTTAAATAAAAAAAAACAACAAAAACAAAAAAAACTGAATAGTATTCAGTTTCCAAAAAGGCATATCTATTTCTGAACTCCATCTTCAAAAAAAGAATGAATCAAATTCATAACAGATACTGATTTTATAAATGGCTTTTTATTCACATTTACTATACTTAGGTAACCTTTTATTTAGGAAACAACAAGATAGCATGAGTTTTAAAATATATAATAGAAGAAAGAAAATGTGCATGGTCTTCCGTATGCAGTGTGGTCCAAAGTGAACAGGAAGGTCTTATAAATTAGTTTTGCAAAGGAAGTGACTCAGTAGCTACAGTATATTGCTAAAGATAGATACATTTAAATGTATATAAGTCCATTGTATAATGCCACTATAGAAGTGTAATTATTATAGAAACACAGAGCCTGCCATAAGGGGCAGCATAAAAGAAAGAGCAACCTTCAAATGAGGAGACTTGTGAGGCAGGAGGATCCAATTTAAGAATTAAAACATGCAGGGTGATAAATACATGACTAAAAAGTCAGAGGCAGATTGGCATTAGTGCATGGTGAGTTTTGAAAAAACAGAATGGAATTTTTAATTGAATTCAGAAATGATGGGAAGCCAGTGAAAATAACTGAACAGATGTTGCCCTGGTTGAGATGGTGATAAGTAAACATGGGTGGGAAAAAAAGTTTGGTAACAAAGATGATTCAGACTTCTAGCCTTTAGAGGAAAGTTAAGTTTGAATCACGTGGTGTGAAAGAGTAAGAAACATGGGACAAAGAGAGGACCTTTTCCCCCTTTGCATGAGTTGACTAACTTCCATTTTTGTCAATTCTAGTTACACAAAAACTTTCTACTAAATTCTTCTACATCAATGTAGGTAGATGGGAACTAAAAGGATCAGGGAACAAGTCAAGGGAAATAAAGAACTGGGTATCATCTGTATAGAAGAGATGATCAAGGATAAGGTTACAGATAGCCATGAGTCATCCTAGAGAGAGAAGCTATATGAACAAGACGGCTAAGGATGGAGTCATCTGAGGCACTGGAAAGCAGGACAGAAAAGGTGTAAAGCTTCTACCCCAGATGAAAAAGCAGCAGAGAGTAGGAATTTTCATGCTGCTCCCTACACCTGGAATAGTGTCAGAGGGGTAGCTGTGTTAGTCTAGCTCTGGAAAAAGTGACAAAGAGTCCTGTGGTACCTTATAGACTAACAGACGTATTGGAGCATAAGCTTTCATGGGTGAATACCCACTTCGTCAGACACTTATGCTCCAATACGTCTGTTAGTCTATAAGGTGCCACAGGACTCTGTCACTTTTTACACCTGGAATGACATCTCATTGCCAGTATACCAAGGGCCCTCACTCCTTTCAAAAAGTGTTTTCTGAAAGTTGCACTAAGGCCAATGTATAGGACATTACAGGAGTATACACAGTTAAAGCAGTTTCTCACAGGAAACTGACTACCCCAACGAAGCTGAACTTGGTACTGTGACAGGACAGCATGTTGAATGGAAAGCAGTGGAGAAGGCTACAGTGGGAAAGGTGGCCACAGAGTGTACAGATCAAAGGAAGGTTGGAGACTGTACTTCTGAGCAGTAACGTTCAGACACACCAAACGTAAGGCAGAGTAGATCTGACCCTAAAACCTAAAATGTGACAAGTCTTTTGAGAAGATAATACATGTTTTAACTGTCAAATTGATTTATCTTTCTTGTCATAAATTGTATTTTAAAGTGTTTACTAAGTAAATAGTGAACAAAGCCAAAATCTAAACCAGAATATTCCATTCCTTTTCTTTTTCTCTTTACCTTTTGGGAGAAGTGGGAGAGAAACATGTTTTTTACGGCAAAACCAATTTAGCTTTCTCTGTGTCAAGATGTATTAAGTAGTAATAAAAAATGATACTCTATTTAGCTCAGAATATTTCAGAAAAAGATTATGGACTTGCTGGTGAAAAGAAAAAAAATAGTTTAAAAGGATGATCTAGAAGATAAATGTTTCCATATTGATATAAATTATTTTTCATTCATTTTCAGTGAGACTACTATTATTCTCACCCTAAACACCTCTCCTGTAATGTTTGTAACCTTTAGAATATAAGATTAAATCTTAGAGTGACATCTAGGCTTGCTCAGAACAGAGACAGACAACATGGTGGTTCAGACACAAGCTGTGGCCTACACTAGTGCTCCCACTCTTGCCAACACTAGTAGAGCTGCACTGGTAGCAGAAACAGTGGGAAATTTTAGCAAGGAAAAAGCCTATGGTAAAGGCTAAGAATGTTTGCATTGTCATAAGTACTGTGCAAGGTAACCATGACTGCACCTATCACAGGCACTAGGTGCACATGTAGTACAATCTTTAAAAATACATACAAAACAATTCAGGCTGACACAAAGTCAATATATCATACATCCAATCCTTTAACACTGCTGGCCCACTTTATTGGTTCATGGAAGTCTGCAAAAAAGAACTGAAGATCAATAAATGTGGGCTCTGTCCAATCAAGGGGGAGAGTAAATTTCAGAGCATAGGGTCCTCCACTATGAATGTCCTCTGACAAATACTGCAAACCCAGGTATCCTAGTAGATCTCTCCCAGGGTAGAAAGAACAGACTAAAAGCACTCACACCACAAAGAAATGCATAAAATTATGCACAGAAGGCAAAAAATTAGGTCCCTAATAAAATTCACTCCTATTCAGTGCAGCTGTAACCAATTTGCAATCAAATGTTACTTTTAGAAATGAGTGATACGGAACTTTTTAAACATACTTACTTATCTGGGCCTACAGTGTTAATATCAGTGCGGAACCTGTAGGGTGACCAGATGTTAAGGGGAAAATATCGGGACTGCCAGAGGGGGGACATTTTTTTTTCTTCTTCTTTATTACACTCGCCAGCCAGGAGTTTGGCGGCAATTCGGCGGAGTGTAATAAAGACCCTTCAGATCCTTACACCGCCCTTCAGTCGTGGACAGTCTTCCATGGTATTTTGGTGGCGGGTAATAAACCTTGCTGCCAAAAGACAGATGCACTGGCCGCTGAAATACTGCTGAAGACCGTTTGTGACTGAAGGACTCTCCACTGAATTGCGCTGAAGACCAGGAAACAAAATATCAGGACAAAATGGCGTCCCAACCATACTCTGGTCGGGACGCGGGACAAACTCCTTAAAATCGGGACAGTCTTGATTTCATCAGGACATCTGGTCACCCTAGGAATCTGTAAGTTTTCCAGTTGTAAGAGAAGCGTTACCGTCTCTTTTATATAGCTGCATTCATTAATAGCCTGAACAGTCTGAATTAAATTGTTAAACATTCAGAGTGGGGTCCCTTGTGTGGTTTATAATATACTGGGTGAAATAGTGCCTCTGTTAAAGTCAACAGGAGTTATACCATTGACTTCAGTGAGGCCAGAATTCCACCATTATCTTTACTGAAAATGCAAAGTATATTTGACTCCTCTTTTTTTCTTGCCTTTCAAGTTATCGACTGTGTCTCTAAGAGATTCCTGGAGAATATTTCTGTGTAAATTTCTGTGACAAGCAGATAAGAGAAATGCAAGAATTTTCAGTTATTAAACTGTTATATATATAAGTACAAGTGGAACTAACAGTATGTTTCAGCACTTCAGCCCTCAATTTCACATTTTCATCTGACAAACAAGTTTCTGTTTTTCTTACCTCTGTCAAAGTTATATTGCTGGGAAATTATTTCTCCCCAATATTTAGCACACTCTGCAGACAACTTCTTTGGTTTGTCTAGACGACGAATTGCTAAAGCTTGGATATGTTTCTGGAAGGCCTCCTCTGACATGTCTTCAATGCACTTCTCCATAGTTTTTAGGAAAGCTTCAACTCTGCTTTCTAAATAGTGTGGTTGTTTTTCTGACTGAATAATAAATCGCAGTCCTTGTATGCCATTAGCCCGTCGCGGACCACTGAACACAATGTAACCTTGACAAAAGAGAAAAAATTGCAACTGGTAAAATACATCTATATCTATGTCCAGTAAAAATGTTTCAGTTTGCCTTCTCTTCAGTGAATTGTGGCTATTAACAATGTAGGATACTGTGACCATCTGTTCCGTATTTGTAAAAGCAGCAAAGAGTCCTGTGACATCTTATACAATAACAAACGTTTTGGAGCATGAGCTTTCGTGGGTGAATACCCGCTTCGTCGGGTATTCACCCGAGCTCATGCTCCAAAACGTCTGTTAGTCTATAAGGTGGCACAGGACTCTGCTGCTTTTACAGATCCAGACTAACACGGCCACCCCTCTGATACTTGTTCCTTATTTGTCAATAGGCAACACACCCTGTCCCATATTTTAGCAAGTTATTCAAAGTGTCACACACTAGAAATGAATCTATGATTCTACATTTTGTATGATACCATGAATAAAACATTGCAGTGTTCAAAAATATAAGCTATATCTTGTATTTTTGAAAGTTTTCTTTTATTTCCCTGAAATGGATGTGGTTGCCCTAGAGAAAGGAAAAAAAAGAATGAAGAAAGGTTGTTTGTCATTATTAGTTTCTGATACTCAGATAATAACTGTTATTAGGTTGAGCATTCAGAATAATTACTTAGATCTACTATTTATATCTAGTTACTACTTTTCAGTTTTATAAAAACTTTCATTACACACATACAAACACAGAGGAGTGGAACAGTCTCATTTTGAAGTAATTTTTACCATGTTAAACTTTCATCACTGAGGTTTGGTACAACTGTGTGCAATTTACACACAGCAATGCACTGGAATGATTTTGGAATTCATTCTATCGACTATAAAAAGGAATTTTACTAAGTGGTCCTATTCATTTATCACAGTGGTTCTTAAACTTTTGTACTGGTGACCCCTTTCAAATAGCAAGCCTCTGAGTGTGACCCCCCTAATAAATTAAAAACACCTTTTTATATATTTAACACCATTATAAATGCTGGATGCAAAGCAGGGTTTGGGGTGGAGGCCGACAGCTCGCGACCCCCCATGTAATAACTTCGCGACCCCTTCAGGGGTCCCGACCCCCAGTTTGAGAACCCCTGATTTATCAGTTCCTGTAGCCATATTATGGTTATCATTCCAGCAGTTGTTTCCTCTACAGAGCTGTACTACTCTCTCAATGTATTATATACTGAAAAATATCACTATGGTTTAAAACTTAAGATTCTCAGGACAGAGGAAGTCCAGTGATCCTTGTTGAAATCCATACAAATAGGGAAATTCTTAGTAAAACGATCAAATCTCTAATACTTGGCTAATATCTATATTAAACACAATGGACCCCCATCTATAACATTATGCAGCCGTACAGACCTGTGCCTAGATACTAGAAATGTGATCTCTTAATTGTTCATGTTCATGTTTACATAGGTTTAAGTTAGAACTCTAGTGGTCTTTTACTAGCTTTTTTTATATCTCCAAATTAATATTCATTTCCAAGTTGATAACTTACATTATATTTTAAATAGTGGGTGGCAGGTGGGACTTACTCAAAATCTTTACTCAGCCTAGCAAGGCATTTTGTGCTTGGTATTCTGCATTTTCATGCAATATTTCCACCCCCCCGCACACACACCATACTGCTTACATTGTTGGTCACTTGTCCTTCAAACATAGCATTAGTTTACCTAAGAATAAGATCCTTCATAATGAAAAGTTCTATCAACAGGTTTTACTGTTATTACAGTAGCACCCAAAATGTATATAGTTCATGCTCCGAAGAATTATTTGTAGGTATTAAGCTAAAAATAATTGTTTAAAAGGTATGATTTGCAGCCTGGCATGCCATCTAAAAAAGACCATTCCATGTGTAGTGTGTGTTGTGGAAGAAAGGGCAATGACAGTTCTGGGAAAGGAAGAGTGGTTTTACTATTGTAAACACCCGCCTAACAGAGTGACAAGTTTAGTGAATGCAGTTTAAGGAACTCAGCTAGAAGACTGTGAGGATTCATTTTTTTCATTTTGTTGCAATTTGATAATTTAAGCTCTCTCTTGCGTGGTAGTGTCTCTGCCTAATCTAAGAGCAGCCACTGGATAAAGCATGGGCAAACAGTGGCTCTGTCTCTGACATGGGAGAGGAATCAGAGAGTTGTAGAGGTATTGGTGAAAAATTTCATTTGAATTAGCTCTGATACATGTGCAGTCACATCCTTACTAACCATGAGTCATACCTAGGGCTTTGTAAGCATTATTGCTTACCACTTCCCATAAAGGCAGTGTCACTGATCCTCTGTCAGTATTGCTCAGTTTTCTTCTGGCAGTCATTTAGCTTTGGGAAGCTGATCTAATCCACCCTCTCCTGTCATTCACAGCTTTAGATGAAAGAACGAGGTACCTTAGAGACTTACAAATTTATTTGAGCATAAGCGTAAGCTTTCGTGGGCTACAGCCCACTTCATCAGATAGATAGAATGGAACATACAGTAAGAAGATATATATACATACAGAGAACAAGAAAAGGTAGAAGTTGCCATACCAACTCTAAGAGGCTAATTAATTAAGATGAGCTATTATCAGCAGGAGAAAAAAAAAATCTTTTGTAGTGATAATCAAGATGGCCCATTTCGGACAGTTGACAAGAAGATGTGAGGATACTTAACATGGGGAAATAGATTCAATTTGTTTAATGACCCAGCCACTCCCAGTCTCCATTCCAGACCAAGTTAATGGTATCTAGTTTGCAAATTAATTCCAGTTCAATTGTTTCTTGTTGGAGTCTGTTTTTGAAGCTTTTCTTTAGATGAGATGGTTTCTGTACAGCCACTAAGACACCATTTTTTTCTGGAGTGAGGCAGTCTTCAAATATTTCAGTCTTGATCTTAAAAGCTATGCTTTTTTCATCTCAGATTACCTTTGTCAACTGTATAGCCTTTGGGGTTTTCATTAGTTAAAATAACTTTTATTTACCAAATGTCCTTTAAATGGCATTCAGGGAGCAGGGTAGAAGCAGAGCTATAGAAAGTCTATCATCATACTTATCCTTATTTATTACTGAGATATGGAGGATAACTCGGGCAAAACTCACCTAATTGTTCCTTGGTACGCAGAGTGTTGAAGCAAGGCTCTGATATAATTTGACAGAAGAGCTCCAAAAACATATTCTCAGAGGTACTCTGCATATCTGTTTGGTAATATATTTCTATGCCACAGTTGTTATGAACTTCATTCCTCTGTTGATAGACAAACCAACCTCCTAAAAGAGAAAGTTAAAGTAATTAGGCTCTCTCTCTCTCTCACACTCCTTCCCAAATAGAGTCCAAGTAGGAAAAACAGACAGTCTAGCTGCAGACAGAATCTGATTACAAGAAAAAGACAAGATTCAATGCAAATCTTCTATTAATAATCAGACAACCTGTTCATCAACCTGTGGGAGAAAGATTTTTATAGTATGTTCACAAGGTTAACAAATCCTAGCTTGGAGAGTCACATGGGTAAGTGAATTCCAAAAGCCAAGGGTCCTCGCAGAGAACACCATGCCGATGCCTCCTCTCTTATAACGATCTCAAATGCACCTGCTGATTTCCCACTGATTAGACTTGGAGACTACTGCGCCCATCATATCCCTATGGATCAGGGTTGAGGTACATTTGTGTGATTGGAGGGGAAGCTTGCACTGCCTCTCCTGTGCTTTATTTGTTCTGTAAACAGAAGACTTCAATTTCTACGACAGTCAATCCAACAGATTTATAAGCATTAAAAGTAATTCAACAAGTAATACCAATAGCTTCTTTGGTACAAGGCATTTCCTATAGGCTAATGATCAACTAGAGATTATGGCCTTTCGCTGTACATTAGCTATCTATTCGTACATATTCTCAGGAATTGTCCTCAATCTCCGTAGTAATTATTGCTTAAATCTTGACTTTTTGGCAGTGCACAAAAAATTGAGTACTATAAATAAATTCTGTAAAATCACTGTAGGTTAAAAAATAATCAGCTATTAGACATGGCAAGAAGTTATTTGGATAGAAACTACACTTTACTCAATGAAGCGAAAGCAGCAGCACATCACTGAGTGTACAAGTGCAAAAAATAGAAGTTGCTCTCCAGGAGCTCTGGTCATTCAATGTGGACATTAATACCTCGTACAGAATGCGGCGGGGCGCTCACTTTGACTGTGTAGAATAAGGGAGGGCTCAGATTATATTTCACATGCACCTACGCGCTAAACATAAAATTTGTGTCAACTAACACACATGCATGTGCAAAGCAAGGAGAATGTTGGCACGTAATTACAAATATTGTTATACTGTACCAAAACACACTGCAAATGCACAAAGTACATTTAAAAAACCCTTTAACCCTGTCAAATTTCAAGGTTCCACACCAAAACCCCAACACACTAGAGCTATTAGAAAGAGAGAAAGACAGAAAGAAAGAAAACTGCACAGCAGTGTTGGTCCTGATGTGAATAATGGCACCAGAGCACCCTACTGTACTGATGCCAAGAGTGGTGAAAACTGCCAGGGAAGCATGTGTGGTGCCAACTGCAGAAGTGCAGAGGAGGTTCCTGGCACTGCAGTCCCCCAACTGATTCTGATACCATCACTATCCCTACTACTGGAAGAGCTGTGCTGGGATGTGGTGCCAACAGGCATGAGGATTCAGTGGCTCGCTCCATTGGATGTGCTATAGATGGCACAGACCTGGGAAAGTCCTAGACCAGTGGTGAGGTTGGGACCAAAAGGCAAAGGAGGTCTGCAGCTGCCTGGTACACTGACGAATAAACACAGTCTGTATTGGCATCTCCCTCATCGGTAACAGACTCAACGGATGCCTGGGGGTGGTTTCTGACCTTCCCACTCAGTACTGGGGAAGGGTCACAGGCACCCATGTCTTCCTGCCCACCACCACCAGCTCCATGTCAGTCTGCGCTTTTCCTGAAGGAGGCAGAAGTGTTATCCCGAGAACTACAGTGGTCGTGGCTGGTCTTATGTGACATTTCATTGGCACAGTTGACAGGGAACAGCTTCTCCACCTCTTCAGAGAGGCACCTGTTCCCACACACGTTAAGCCTGAGGATGAGGGTAATTGTTGGCCTGATGAAGGCTGCATAGCCTGCTCGAAGTGAAAGTCCCAGGCCACCTGAGTCCTTTTATTGAACAATCTGCAGATCAAACAATGCTCTTCAAGGTGGTCCTTGCCAAGCCAGAGCAGGCACCAGGTGTGGGGATCATTGTTAGCGATCACTCCCCCACATGAAGGACAGTGTTTAAATCCCACTGAGAGCATCAACAGGGAAAAAAACCTAGTAAAGCTAACACTAACTACTAACTACCACTAAATACTAACTATATACAATTAAAAACTACGCTAAATCTGATTGCAAGGATGTCAGGTTATACCACATAGAACTCTGACTCCAGCCATGGGTGGTAAGAAGGAACTGAGGGGAAGGGGGTCAGGGTGGTGCCACCTCAGATAGCTAGGCGTGGGGCCACAGCCATGAGTGCTGTCCCTCACAGCTACTGCTAGGCAAAATCTCTGGCACCGGTGCACTAAGTACACACACCCCTAATGGAATACAAGTCTGCATCCATTCAAAGAACAGTTTTTACTTTAATGTTGTTTTGTTCAAATTGCTGTGCAAGCCACATGTCTGTATTCATCCTTCACATCAACACTCCAATATATTAAGCAGCTAAATATTATTTTACAGTTCTACAAAAAATAGTTACTGAGCATAATAGAAAGATTAATGTCACAGACCTACCTTTACTACTTTTTTCATATAATGATATGTCCCATTTAATTCTGTAAGATTTACAGTGCAAAATCTTTTGAAGTTGATTTCTAGACTAACTACAGGTAATATTCACTTCAAAAGTCATTAGAAGACACCAGGAAACAGCTTCAAATTACTTGCTTTATAACATAGAAAAAATGATTCAACTTACTGTCAGGAAGCTGCACTTCTCTGTATCTTACTAGCTGACTGGGAAGGAGGGGCTTTGTATGAGCATGCTCAATGAGAGTGTCCTCAACCATTTGCATAATTCCTAATGCAGCCTGGAAAAGAAGACATTAATTACAAGTTTTTTTATTTAGTCCTTGACAATCCTAAAGCTGGCAGCACACTGAAGGACAGCAGTTATTGTTGGTTAGATGCAAAATCAGTAATAGAAGGATGGAATGGTTAATTTAAAACAAAGTATAAGAAAGTGAAAAATAAGGTGAAAATAAGTGAGATTATTTTCCCTACATTAGATTACTTTTATTTTGTTTATTTTATTACTATTTATTTTATAGTAACCAAGTGCTACTGGCGAGCGTACCTTTGGCTACATTCATCTTTACACATTTAGCTAAACATTTTGGACCTATTCTTAATGTGCTCTCACTTTCTTACCCTTGAAGTATTTATCTGTGCAAACTTGGAAACTGCATATGTACTCCCCAATTTATATACACAAATGACATTTTGTTAGCTGTTAATTTGGTTTCTCCAAGTCTTTCTATACCAGCACAGCTATTCACCCCATGTTGTTGCATTGGTGGAGTTGGGACTGTTGGGATCAAAGCAGTCCCCTTGTATACGGGGATAAAAGTGACAAGATTTTTTTTTCCTGTCTCCATCTGCTGGAAAGGAGAATAGGAAAAATAATTTTGTCTAGCAGCCAGTGACAACTGTTAATTTGACAGCAAGTAAACTTCACTTGCGTAGACAGTTAACAGTTGCAGGCCTGCACTTTAGGGCTGGAATTTTCAAAAGAGTCTAATGAAATCAGGCTCCAACTCCTAGTAAAAATAAATGAGACGCCTCTAACTCCCTTAGGTGAATCCCTTCCTAAAATCCTAAATATTTCCTTTAGGGAGAGACAACACAAGTTTCTAGAGCATCTTGAGTAAAAAAAAAAAAATTAGGACCACCATATTTTCTTCTCCTAGCCTGGCAGGCTACGTTGGCATACAGAGATGCTGCAGGAAGCAGTTTTTAGACTCCAATTCAACAAATCATTTAAACATGTGAGTAATCCTGCCCCTATTTGTCAAAGCACTTAAGCACAAGCTTCAGTGCCACTGAAGTCAATGGAATTTAAAGCATGTAGTTTACTGTATAGGAATGGGATGAGTCGCATGCTTAAAGACCTTGCTGAGTTCCTGCCTTTGTGCCCACAAACAGAGCACACACAATTAAGAAGTTCACAAAAAAAAAAAAGAGAGAGAGAAGACCTTGTATGTACAGGTATGTGACATGGTAGCAGACCAGCTGTTACCATTTTTAATTGAAAACTATAAACTTCATTTGTTCTTTCAGAAACGTTATCAGATTTTTTTTTAAATACACTGAAGTATACAACATACAAACATCAATACATGGCAATTAACATGGCAGGAAATGCTGAAGTAACGTAGTTTGGATGCAACGTTGATCATAGTTCTAAAGACAGAGAGTAAAATTTATAAAAGTGCCTAATCGACTTTCCAAACTGGTGGGGCGTGTTGATGTAAGATATGCAACTTCAGCTACGGGAATAGCATAGCTGAAATCGACATATCTTATTTTGACTTACCTCCCATCCTCACGGTTGCAGCTCCCCTGTCGACTCCACTTCTGCCTCTCGCCCTGGTGGAGTTCCGGAGTTGACGGGAGCGCATTTGGGGGTCAATTTATCGCATCTAGACGAAACGCGATAAATCGATCCCCGATAGATCAATCGCTACCTGCCAATCCAGCGGGTAGTGAAGACATACCCCTACTAGACTCCTAAGGGCCTAAGTGAGTCTTGAAAAAGAACCTTAGAATCTTAAGTCACTTGGGCACTTCTGAAAATTTTACCCAGACGCTTCAATATGTGAATATACCCACAGATGTAGATTACATTGCTGTGCTTTAGTTGTGGATTAAAAGTGGATGTTAATATTTTAATTGAATAGGAGTTCTTAAAATAGTTATTTTAAAATGATAAAATTTAGATTTTCTTTTAATGTCAAATATAATTAGCTTTTTATAAATACACAATACAGTGTTTATTCCTAAGCAGTACTAAAGTTATAGACATTTTCAGTAAATCTACAGTTTCAACCTAAACAGCATCAAATACATAGGATATTTGAAGTTCAGGTGGTTTTATGAAAAGTTGATCTTTTAAAAAAAAAAAGCAAGGATTTCAGTAAAGTACATTGAAAACTACACTTTAATTAAAAAAGTCTTTAAAACTTGACTGTGATGATATGATGGGGGTGGGGTATGGGGTATGTGAGAATAATATGTATGCCAACATTTTTTAAAAGTCTGAGATGTGTAACTTCAAACGGCTTGATTGCTAAGTGCCATGGCTTACTTGTTGAGAAGTATAGCAACTTCTTATAAAATCTGTTTCAAAATTCTATGCAGAAACCCAAACTTCTTACTCTGTTCTGCCATGTAAACTCATAACACAAAAATGATTTCTTGCAGAAAACCTGCAAAAGATCTCTAACTTTATGAAGGAAAAGAAAAGGAAAAAAAGGGATGAGGGAAAAATAGGAACTTTCAAGGCAAAGACAAAATAATATGTATTCTACTCTAGAAAACAAATTACCACAGAACATTTATAACACGTTGGTGTCATTGTGAGCACCATTAGCCTACTATTAAGCAGAAATCAACACTCTATTGTGGCAAAATACAAACGTCAAAATAGAAATCTAAGCAGACAGGTAGATTGCAAGGAGCTTAAAAGAAGCTTGCAGTTCATTTCTGATGAGCATGGTCTCCAAATACATAGATGCACCATATGCAGTGATGTATATTTTTATCCCTCCAAAAGCCACCCACACGACCGCTTACAGAAAACATCTTTTTCTCATGATTGGGTCACATAATACATGTCAGCACAATACAAGGCTCGGTCCTAAGTAATTCTGTGGTGCTTTATAGAGGAATTTAATCACATTTTGTCCACATATAGAGGGGGTTAGGAGGAAGATGGGATTATTCTTTAGTTTACATTTCCATACAAAAAATGTAAAAAAAAATAAAAAACAACTTTCCTGGAGCTCTTATTTAAAGCTCCAACTTTCTATATCCTATCCTTCTGGCTCTTTCCCTCACTGCTGCTGGCCACTTCCCTCTCCACTGACCTGCAGTGTTTTAAGATAAGATAGTCTAGTGCTAGTGTACTTTCACTAAACTAGTATAGAAGCACGTCTGTATCACATTTATCCAAAGATCTGAGTGCATTTACAAATACTGCATGTGACAATTCCTTTGTGAGAGAGTTAAAATGTTAAAATGGCTACATCTATTCCCATGGGGCTGATATACCAGCATTCCCAATAGTATCATGACAGAAGTGCAATTCATTACAGTTTTAATGAAGGACACATTAAATAGTCTTCAGAGTAGCAGCCGTGTTAGTCTGTATCCGCAAAAAGAACAGGAGTATTTGTGGCACCTTAGAGACTGCCTCTTACTAACAGTGCCCTTTTACTTTCACAAGGAAAAGGAACTAGAAGTCTGATTTATGGACCCACACACCTTAGCCTTGTACTTAATGCTTCACTTTGAAGGATTCTGATTTTTTTAACCTTTGCTAGTCAGCTGAGTCACATGTTTGAAGCTTGTAAACGGAAAACCAGGAGCTGTAGCACACAGTTACTTTTGCAGTCTAATTACTTACTGTAATAACATGCAATGCAGACTTTAAAATATTTAGATCATAAACCGTTTTCTATTACAGTAAATCTAAAAAACCAACATTCAAAGGGACATTGAGCCTGACAGACAGCAGAAAAAGCGTCATCATGATATACTGGCTATAAAACAGATAAAAATTAAGTGAAGACTATGAAATCATATTTGGCAAAAATTGTTTTAAAATTTGGGACAATTAAATAAACCCTTGCTTTTAAATCCTGTTTTTAATACAAACTATTTCTATTAAAGAAAATATCAGACCTGTTTTGTTATATTGCCATGGAGAAGAGCCTCGATGTGTAACCGTGACAACAGTTGAGATATAAAGGCCTTGAGGCGGGGAAGAGTGACATCTAGAACAGATAGACAGACAGTTAAATCAATCACATGATTTCTTACATTACAGGGAATTGACCTCATCTTCAGCAGATATGATCCATTTCTTGGAGAAAAGGGAAAATCATAATAGTCAAAAGCAATGGATTTTTCCTTAAAAATTCATTGTTGGAAAGTTTCCATGTTTAAATATCAGCACTCATTGCACAGTTTGCTTTGCTTAGAATTCACTTAGCATCTGACCCAGATTCCACTAAGAAAAACACCCACCCTGCTCTCCAATCATGCTGAACACACATTCACACTCCAGAGAAAACAGCTACCTTCATTTAGGTGGGGCTGAGAGATAAAGCTGTAGCTATTAACTACATAAAGAACATGTGGCTTACAATTCTTCTGGAAGTTACAGTACATTACTATCTAGACTAAAACAATTTCTGAACTCAAATTTCAGTTTTATAGTAATTAGCAATAAATCATATAAATTAAGAATGTTTTTGTATTTTTATATATACACACACACACACGTACGTACGTACGCACATACACACACACACACTTGATTTTCATACTTCAAAACACTTTTACAATCAGCATTACTCTTGTCCGTAAAGCAAGATACAATTTACATATTAGAATCAATAGGCAGAATCAGCAGACTAAGAGATAGTCCCCTGGTATGAGCACTGACTTTGGAGTCAGGAGACCTGGGGTCCATTCACTGGCTCTGCCACAGATTCCTTGTGTGACCTAGGGAAAGTCTCTTATTCTCTCTGTGCCTCATTTTCTTATCTGTAAAATGGAGATAATAGCACTTCCCTATCTCAAAGGGGCGTTTCTAAGGATAAAGACTGTGAGTCTCTCAGTTACTATTGTAATAGGGCATATAAGTACCTAAGATAGGTAGATATTTTTATCCTAAAATATCCTCAATACTTAATTTTTCCTCTTACTTCAACTCCAACAAATGCCCTCCCATACCATTTCCACTTCTTTCCTCACCCCAAATCAATTATTAGTTGCTCTCACTTTGTTAGTCATACCTTATAGTTAAACTTTGTCTCCTGGAAAAGGCAAGGGGTCTCTTATTGTTTGTGTAATTAGTCTCTTAATTCTGACTTAAGAAACATTTGTCAGCAGTACATAGGGCTGGGGTCGTCTGGTAGTGGTGGTGAGGATGATGGTAGTAAAAATCAAACCAAAAAAGCATTGTCTCTCAAGCAGATCTTTAATTTTGCAAAACAGTTAGACTTTAACCTCTTTGAACAGCAATTCAGTGTTAAATTCCCATGTTAAGTACACTCAGTATTAAACTTTAAATGGATTACGTTAAGGGACAGAAGTTAGTAAACATAAAAAAGGATCTGCAATTCCTAGGAAGAGGAAGGGAGTGTCCTTGGGCTGACCCTGCTCTCGCTAAAATTAATGCTAGTTTTGCCACTGACTTCAGTAGGGCCCATTGAGAGTCACCTTACTTTACACTGTACAGACACAACAGAACAAAACATTTAGGGTCCAGTCCCAAAGCTACTCTGTACAGTCAGGCCATGCACTAGTATAAAGCCTAGGGTTGCCAACCCTCCAGAATTGGCCTGGAGTCTCCAAGAATTAAAGATTAATCTTTAATTAAAGATTATGTCATGTGATGAAACCTGCAGGAGTAAGTCCAACCACAAGTGGCAACCCTAAAACCCCCTATAGCATGTACAGAGGACTGCCTGCATGGAGCAGCTTTCAGGATCAGAGCCTTAAATAGTGGGATGCAACAATATACAGTATAGTCAGTTTCACCATATTGGATTTTTCTTTCCCTCTAAAACGATATTTCACTGGCATCTTTTAGAGTCAAATACATCAACCAAGAATGATTAAATAACTATCCTGCAGCACTACCCAGAAGTCTCAATCAGAATCAGGGCCTCATTGTGCACTGTACAACCACAGAGGTATTCCCAAGGGTTCCTGTTGGGAAAGATTTATACAATTTGTTTTTAAATTTTGTTGCTGATATTTTTCTGGTAAAAGCTTTTTCTTGCAATAATTGAAGGGTATACAGTGCTCAATATATTTTAAGCCTGCCTCAGTAGCAAGTGTACAAGATGTGCACAATCACCTCTTTAAAAATACCTCACCAAGGGAAACAGGGTGAGGGAAGGGCAAGTTCACGTCTTTGCTCATGATGGCATTCAGCTGAAAGCAGTATTTGGTAAGGCTGGTTTCATAGGGTGACAAGATGTCTGAAAATTAGAACATGGGAAGCAGCTACAAAAAGATTGAAATATAGGGCCAAATCCTGCCCACTTCACTAATATGAACAGTCCTAACAAAGTCAAAACTTGCATGAGAAAGGCAAGCTAGATTTGGTCCTAATTTACATCTTTTGGAAGATTTGTTGGGGGTGGTCCAAGGAGATATTCACCATCTTCTTTCTGCAGGCTGCTCCAACAGCAGCCCGTTCTCATGTCAGGCCAGAGTGGGGTACTACATGTAAAGTTCACTAGCCTCTGCTAAAATTATAGATACATCCTCAGGTTATTCTGAAGTTGTTGGTAACTTTTATATTTTAAATTACCCTCCCCAGTGAATATAGTGAGGGATCTGTTCTTCATTAAGGACTATTTGTATGGAACTTTTGTAGGCTTTTTTCCAGATATTTTTGAGACAGCGGTCATCAAAAAATAAATACATAATTTAAAAAAAAAATCTTAATTCCCAAACAAAAATCTAATAACTAAAAAGAATTAATAGTTTTTTCTCAAACTTTAAAAATACTACGAGGCAACTGCTTTACAAATATTGCAAAGTATGGTTCAGAGTTCAAAATATGTAGCTCCATTAATGTTTATTAAGTAATTACTTGTGAGGACAACAGACTATGTCCCCATTCAAAAATGGAAACTCTTAGCTCTATTGAAACTATACAAAGCTCAGGATTCTAAACATGACAAAAAAGTCAAAACAGGCCAAAATAGTGAATTCGGTAAAACAAACTGTTAAAAATTGGCAGGAACTCACCATCTAGAGCTTCTTTTAACTCATCTTTGGTCCAAGCAACTTCTGTCATCAACAGTCGGAGGTAATACATAGCATGCTGGTGAGGCTGTTCAGCTCGAAAGTTGTTAAGTGATCGCATGTACTAACAAGGTTGAAATAGGACATTCAATAATTACAAAACTTAACTTCTGAATATAACAGCAACATCACCCTGAATTACTTGGCGTTGTATACAACCCAAAACCCCACATTCCAGATGCCAGCAACTGTTCTACACTTGTGCTTTCTTCAGTAGCATAATACGGTAATTGGACTGAACTATGCTCACGATGATGCAGCTTTGCTTACATGATGATGAAGCTAGGAACTAAGCTAGTTTCAGTTTTGACAAAAACATTTATTCTCAGAGTGCATTTTTCCATTAATTCATTATGACACAACTCTGAACCAATATTTTTAATCATTCTAGTCAAGGCCTATATATTCTGTGGCAACTATTACCAAATTCATTACTAGCTGCAAACTATAACTAATTGTCCAGTGCCCTAGTCTCACACGGTCAGACAGAGACAGGGGCAGCTACATACAAGAGGAACAACAAAAGAATCTATCCTTGTGAATCGGGCTGTGACAACTCTTCTTTTGCTCAGTTTGCATCCAGGCAAAATAAACAGCCATCTCCTCAAACAGAAAGAATGAAAAAGAGCAAGTTAACAGTCCTTGGCAACGTGGGACCTACTGGGTCCCCATATAGCCACAGGTAAGCACACCCTCAATTTCACAAGAGAAAGTCAGCTGTTTTTCAGAGGCCAGGAGGTACATGGGAAATGCAATCCCTGAGATCACAAGGTGAGAGGGCTTTGTCTGGACTGACAGGAAAAAAGAGAACAGGAGTACTTGTGGCACCTTAGAGACTAACAAATTTATTTCAGCATGAGCTTTCGTGAGCTACAGCTCACTTTGAGTGTCTCCTTTAAAGTCTCCTCCCACCTGGGAATTGGGAAAGGGTGGCCAGAGGGTGGAAGGCATCACCTACACCTGCAGGCAGGTCAGTAGGACTTAGGTAAGCCACTGGCCCCCTGCACATGGGGAGAGAGTATATAAACCCTACTCCCTCCAGCTGAGCCCCCTCCTAACCCAGGATTAGTTTAGGACTGGATTTTTTCCTCTGTTATTGGCATTGTACTAATTGCCTCATTTGTGACTGGGAATGACTTACACCCCACCATGGCCAATCTGGCAGTGAGAGGGAGTGTGTGTGTGGTTTTTTTCCCTTCCCCATGGCAGCTCAGGGACCTGGTAGAGTAGATCAGGAGGTAAGGTTCAAGATGTCACAATTTAGCAGGTGCCAGGTGTCCAGTATAGCTATTCATTCCATAGGGGTCCAGTTCTGTGTAAAACTGGAACTGGATTTAGGGGAAGGCATCCTCTAAAGAAAAGGAGGAACAAGGTTAGGCCTCCAAGTGTCTGCTGCAGCACAGCCCCTTCACCTTCATACAAGGGGAGGGTGGGGACTGGAACCAGCTTTAGAGGGCTGATGGCACCATATCCCTTGCATCCTGTCTTCTGTGTTTCTGGGACAAAGAGGAAAAAGTTGGTGGAGACCGCCTTCCCTCTTTCACCTGCTTCATAAGAAGAAAGGAGCTGACCCTTTCTTAACATGGATGAGCTTGTGGGAGAAGAAAATGTAACTTTTCCTTGTTAGATTTTGATTTTTTTGGTTTTTCCTTTATATTGTTACACACATGGATATACATACAATAAAAATTGTACATAATCACAAAATATGCAAAAGAAAAGAATGAAAAATAAATTCTGAGCTAAAACTTCCCTGAGTTCTAGAGACATAAATGAGAAAATATCTCATAATAAAGGAAAATCCCCAAGAAGTATTCATTACAGATAACGTGTAGATATATTTAGAAATTTCTTTGGGGTTTTCCTTAGTTTTAAATTTAATTTGTGTCTGTTTTATGCTGCCATGTGTGTCAGTTTACCACAGTAATGAAATTCAACATGCCACAGATATACAGACCCTGATATTAGACTAAATCTTCCTTATATATGATGTTCATCTACTTGAATATTAAAATTAAAAGTTTCCTGTTAGCATTATATAATGCTTTCTTCTTATGTAGACAACTCCGATGTAAACAATTACATTTCTAGATTGGACTAACAGAAGTAACAAAGAAGTTGTAACCTATTTCAAAAGTTTTTAAAAAACCATTTGTAAAATGCAGTATATGAATATGGATCACTGAATTTTGTGCCAGTTTTCACTCCCAGAATTCTGCATATCCATGTACTGCATATCCTACACCATGAAATGGGTTATGATCCCCGGGATGTAGAGGGGTCACAACCATACCTCCTATCTATCCTGTTTCTTTATGTCTAGATCAGACTGGAATCCTAAATCTTTTTCTTGTTGTAAATGGGATCGGAGTATGGGAAAAGTTTGAGAACCACTGTTCTACTCTTTTTATAAATGAAAGGCACAATCCAGCAGTTAGAAAAAGTTCACCACACATTTTGTCTGAATAAAGACTATAGGGCCAATATTTCTGAAGTTGTACAACCGTCATTTAAATACTTGGCTAGAAGGTCACCCAAAACTGAAGCCAATAGAAAAACTCCCATCAACTTTAGTGGGCTAGGATTTCACCCTATACTTTTGGGCAGATTTAGCTCTCAAATTCTATGAAAATGTTCACATTTCACTCAGTCAATGTATTCTGTTTTAAATTATCCCAATCATATTAAAATTCCATATAGCTTACCGCTTCCTTGATAATTTCAAATCTTTTCTCATCAATCTCAAAGGTGGTCATTTTTTCAATGATCTTCTTTAACAAGATATGCTGTTTGTCATTATAGCCTTTCACAGAAAGCTATGGAAAGAGTGCATACGTTCCTTTAAACTTGAAAAGTCAAAGAGCAATTTCTAAAAAAAATAATTTTAAGTGTTTATAATGGCCTAAAACTCATACATCCCAATTAGAAAAAACACAGGTATTTGACTATATCAATTTAAAATCAATTTTACTCACAAGGTGATATAATATTGATGGAGACAATACTGTATGTCTTGGTGGTTTTACATGCAAAGGACAAATATAAATTCATTGTAGCTTAATAAAGCAGCAATGTGTCTGAGCATAGACTAACTGTTTATTAGTATGGGCTCTAGTCAGTAAAGTATGTCTGAAGTACTCAAAAACATTTTTCACTATGGACTTCTCGTTACAGTAATAAAAACTAGCTTCCTAGTCTTCTCAAACGTTACCCCAGAAACCTATTTTCAACTCTATATTTAATTTTCCCTCATGACCCATAAATATATATATTTTACTGGGATGGTAGTAAATAGTATCAGGAGACTAGCATCAGTGTGGACACCTGCAGTCATAAAAGTCAGTATGATGCTAGCTTACAAAATCCAGGATGTTAGAATAATAGACTATAAGGATTGGAAGGGACCTCAGCAGGTCATCTAGTCCAACCCTCTGCTCAAAGCAGGACCAATCCCCAATGTTAGTCTCAAATGTTATGAGAGATGGGTACCTCTATACAAAGTCTTGATAAGGCTGCATATGGGGTAATATGCACATGGTATTAAATCACCTACATTACAAAATGAGTATCTATAAAATACAAAGAAAGGCTACATAATTATTTCATGCTATGAAGAATCTATCTGATGAGAAAAGGCTACAAACAAAGGAAAATACAAGATCTAAGTCCTGTTTGCAGGAATCAAAAGGGGACACACACATTATGACCACAGAATCATAGAAATGTAGGACTGGAAGGGAACTTGATGGGTCATCGAGTCTAGTCCCCTGCACTGAGGCAGGACTAAGTATTTTCTAGACCAGGAGTGGGCAAACTTTTTGGCCCGAGTGCCACATCTGGGTGGGGAAATTGCATGCAGGGCCATGAATGTAGGGCTGAGCCAGGATTGGGGTGTGGGGTGGGGTGCTGTGTGCAGGAAGGGGCTCAGGGCAAGGGGTTGGGGTGCAGGAGGGGGTGTGGCAGAGGGCTCAGAGCAGGGGGTTTGGGCGCAGGGTGCCGGCAGGGGCTCAGGGTACAGGCTCCGGCCTGGTGCCGCTTACCAGGAGCAGCTCCGGGGTGGCAGCAGCACGCAGCAGGGCTAAGACAGGCTCCCTGCCTGTCCTGGCCCCATGCTGTTCCTGGAAGTAGCTGGCCCCACGACCCTGTGGCCCCCAGGGGAGGGGAGGCAGTGGGCTCCATGCGCTGCCCTCACCTGCGGGTATCTCCCCCGAAGCTCCCATGGGCCATGGTTTCCCGTTCTTGGCCAATGGGAGCTGCGGGGGGGGAGGGGCCTGCAGGCGAGGGCAGCACATGGAGCCCTCTGCCCCCACTTCCCCCAGGGGCCGCAGGGATGTTGTGCCAGCCGCCGGGGCTGGCTCCAGCTTTTTTGCCGCCCCAAGCAGAGAAGCAAAATAAATTAATAAATACAGCCGCAATTGGCGGCACTTCGGCAGCAGCTCTACCGAGCCGCTTCATTCTTCGGCGGCAATTTGGCAGCGGGTCCTTCACTCCGAGAGGGACCAAGGGACCCACCGCCAAAATGCCGTCAAAGACCCAGACATGCCACCCCAAGCACCTGCTTCCTTCACTGATGCCTGGAGCCAGCCCTGCCAACCACTTCCAGCAGCGGCACTGGACCCGTGGCACCACGGGAATGGCAATCCTGTAGGCCAGATCCAGCTCATGGGCCATAGTTTGCCACCCCTGTTCTAGAACATCCCTGTAAGTTTTCTCTAACTTATTCTTAAATACCTCCAAGGATGCAGATTCCACAAACTCCCTAGCTCAGTGGTTTTCAAACCTTTTTTCTGCAGACCCAGTTGAAGAAAATTGTTGATGCCTGTGACCCAACAGAACTGGGGATGAGGGGCTTGGGAGGGGCTCAGAGCTGGGGCAGAGGGTTGGGGTGCAGGGGTGAGGGCTGCAGGGTGGGGCTGGGAATGAGGGGTTCAGGGCTCCATGTGCTGCCCCTGCCCCAAGCACCAGCTCTGCACTCTGCTGGGCAGGGTGGGCGGGAGTGCAGAGTGCAGAGCTGGTGCTTGGGGCAGGGGCAGCACATGGAGCCCTGTGGCCACTCTGCCTAGAAGCCGGACCCACTGCTGGCTGCTTCCAGGGCGCAGCGCGGTGTCCAAACAGGTAGGCACTAGCCTGCTTTAGCTGGGCAGCAGCACTGACGGGACTTTTAATGTCCCGGTCGGCAGTGCTGACCAGAGCTGCAAGGGTCCTTCGGTACGAAGGAAAGTGACCCAGTGCCTTACATGCCACGACCCAGTACCCGAACTTTGAAAAACACGACCTTAGATAATTTGTTCCAGTCCTTAACCACCTTATGGTGAGAAAGTTTTTCCAAATGTCTAACCTAAATCTCTCTTGCTGCAAGGTCATATGAAATAGTATCAAAAGCCTTACTAAAGTCAAGATATATCACATCTACTGCTTCCTCCCCTATCCACAAAGCTTGTTACCCTGTCAAAGAAGGATATTAAGTTGGTTTAATATGATATGTTGAAAAATCCATGCTGACTATTACTTATCACTTTATTATTTTCTAGGTGCTTACAAACTGATTGATTATTTCCTCCATTATCCTTCTGGGTACTGAAGTTAAGCTGACTGGTCTATAATTCCCTGGGTTGTCCTTATTCCGCTTTTTATACATAAGTACTATATTTGCCCTTTTCCAGTCCTCTGGGATCTCTCCCATCCACCACAAATTCTGAAAGATAATCACTAATGGCTCAGAGATCTCTTCGGCCATTTCCTTAAGTGTTCTAGGATGTATTTAGCCAGACCCTGCCAACTTGAAGACATCTAAGTTGTCTAAGTGATTCTTAACTTTTTTTTTCTTTTCTATTTTAGCCTCAGAGCCTACCGTGATGTTAGTCATCCAATTACTGCTAACCTTTTGGTGAAAATTTAAAAAAACCAACCCCCCCCCCAAACTACGGCATTTATCACTTCAGCCTTCACTGTGTTTTCTCTTATTGCCTTCCCCCTCTCAATAAGTAAGGAGACAACCCTGTCCTTGGTCTTTGTCTTGCTTCTAATATATTTGTAAAATGTTTTTTGTTACTCTTTATGTCCAATAGCTAGTTTAATCTCGTTTTATGACTTGGCCTTTCTAATTTTGTCCCTAAAAGCTTCTGGTGGGTTTTTATTTTTTTAATATTCATCTTTCATAATTTGACCTATTTTCCACTTTTGATATGACTCTTTTTGAGTTTCAGGTCATTGAAGATCTTCTGGTTATGCCAGGGTGCTCTCTTATCATACTTCCTATCTTTCCTACGCATTTGAATTGTTTGCTCTTGTGCCCCTAACAATGTCTCTTTAAAAACTGCCAACTCTCCTAAACTCTTTTTGCCACTTAGACTTGCTTCCCATGGGATCTTACCTACCAAGTCTCCGGGTTTGCAAAAGTCTGCCCTCTTGAAGTCCACTGGCTTTTATTGCCCTTTCTTCTCTCCTACCATGAACTCTATCATTTCATGATCACTTTCATCCAACTGCCTTTCACCTTCAAATTATCAACCAGTTCCTCCCTATTTATCAAAATGCAATCTAAAACAGCCTCTCCCCAGTTGCTTTCTCTATCTTCTGTAATAAAAAGTTGTCTCCAATGCAATTCCAAGAACTTGTTGGATAATCTGTTCCCTGCTATATTATTTTCCCAAACAAGTGTCTGGGTAGTTGAAGTCCCCTAACACCATCAAGTCCTGTGCTTTGAATGATTTTGTTAGTTGTTTAAAAAAAATTCGTCCACCTCTTCTTCCTGGTTAAGTGGTCAATTGTAGGCCCCTACCATGACATCACCCTTATTTTTTACCCGTTTTATCTTTACTCAGACTTTCAACAGGTCTACCTCCCACTTTTATCTCGATCTCAGTGCAAGTGTATATATCTTTGATATACAAGACAATAACTTCTTCCTTTCTCCCTGCCTGTCCCCCATGAACAAGCTGTACCCTTCTATACTAATATTCCAGTCATGTGAATTATTCCATCAAGCTTCTGTGATGCTAATTATGTCATGACTGTGATTATTCACTAATATTTCTAGTTCTTCCTGTTCTTCATACTTCTTGCATTAATATACAGACATCTAAAATGTCCAGTAGATTTTGCCTCTATATTCCCTTATCTCTCCTTTGTGCCTCCTATGAATCTTCCAGGATGCAATGACAATCTTTCCAAGGAAGGAATAAAATATAGTTATGATTGGAAGCTTCAGAAAGAAGATTGCATTCTATATAGTAGAAAGGGTTTTTTCTTCACTACTATTAAAATATTGAATAATCTATCATATGATTTTGAAGTAGATATCAAAAATGCATTTTATGACAAAGGTTGATATATATAGTCATAATAAAATAATATACGTGAGTTGAACATAAATAGTTTGAGCACTTAGATACTACAATAATGTGTGCTATAGAAATGTATGTTTATCACATATAACACTCTGGGTTTAGTATAACATTCATCCTTCTTTAGGATATCAACATTATAAAAGCATGTTGAATGTACAGCATGTACTACAGAATTGCAGAATACGTATCACAGATCTTCTACACTGTAAAAAAATATATATATTGATATATAGACTAAGGGTTCCAGATACTAATTCAGAGTAATATCATTTTACAGCATGAAACTGGAATCTTCCCATAATTTTAAAATAAGCTGCCAAAATATGAACTAATTTAACTGCTAATAAAAAACTAAAAATCTGATAATAAATGAACATAATTTCTTTTAGAATTAACTCTGACCACTGAACTTGAAAATGTCAGCAAGCTTTCAGAATAAAAATATGTATATGTTTTCAGCCAATTACATGGAACCACTGGAAACAGGATTTTGTGGAGTTTAAAAAAGTCACTACGAAAAAGATGTTACAAGCCTTTGAGCACAGAAAATTCAAAGGCAATATATAGCACACTCTGTCCACTAAGCTTGTCTTTGAAGTAGCACTGTGTTCTATAGGAATGTGATGGTGTTGGTGTGTTACATAAAGATTGTTAATAAAAGGTCTTTAACACAACTGCAAGCTAGGTTTTGATAACTTATCAGAAATATGTTAGGAAAGCCTAAAGAAGTGACAATACATCATAAGATCAATATTTATTGCTAAAAATTGCCATAGTTTTGGATTTTAAAATGGTTGACAAAAATCAACTCCAAAGGAAATTCACAAAAATGTACTAGTCTGATACAAACATGCAGAAATGGATTAATAACTCACTGCTGATGAATTAGAGGAACTAAGTATATAGGAAATCTAAAGGGTTAATATTCACATAACACAAAAAACTCTTTTTATTTTGAAAGTTCAGAATTAATCCATTTTATATACAAACACACCATCACACTTTCAAGGTTACTGTGTAAGCAGTTAAAAAGTGTGAATTAGAACGCACACAGTTGCAGCGTGCACACATTCACTAATTAACCAAACTGTTCACTAATGATTAAAAAACTGTGGTTTTTAATCATCATGAGATAGATGCAAGGAAAAAACCATTAACCATCTTGTTTAGAAATGCAGAAGTCAATGTTTTCCTCAAGCTCAACTTAACTCTCAAGCTGTCTTCACTTCTTCCTGTGTTTTTTTTTTTCTTACTTACAAGAATTGCATTCATTCCTGATGCAATGCCATAGATCAAACCTGAGAGGCGCGCTGCATATGTATACTCTTTTAAATCATCCTTCAATAACCTGATAAACAGGTATGTCATGTTGCAATGGAGAGGATCAGCATAAATGTAGCGACTAACAAAAAGAAAAACAAAAGAAATGCTTTGATACCTCAAGCAGTGACATAGCAATGGATGAAGAAACATGACTGAAGAGTATGTATATGCAGCCTCATTATTAGTATCTCTTAGAAAAGAAAGTTGAAGTGAACCACTTATTTAGCAGCAATGTGAAGATTTTTTTTTCTTTGTCAGAAAGTCTTTCAATAGCTATCTGACACAGAATGAAACTAAATTGAAACTCAGAATTAGGAGCAGAATCACTTTTTTTTTTCCTTTTTTGGAGGAGGAGCAAATCTTACAGCTAGCTAAGCTGATGAATAGTGTAAAAGAAAGGAGTAAATTTGCTTAGTATAAATGGAAATATGGTTGAAGACAAAACAAGATTCAACTTAACATTCAAATTATGAGAAAGTATGGTTAGCCATCAAGATTTTAAAAGGAGTAAAAATAAAATCAGACCATCAATGGAAAAAAAGCCATTTTTAAATAAAAATGCTTCCATCAAATCAATATAAAAATCTTGATGAGTGGAAGTAGATTAAAGGCTCTAAGATTTTCCTTGATTTGGGTACTTACATACATCCCATAGATGGTATTTTGGAGGTCATAGTTCAAGCCAGCTAGTTCTGCTGCATATGCATACTCGTTGAGGGAGTCTTTGAGTAGTTCAAGGTACAAATAGGCCATGTTACAATGCAAGGGATCCACGTAAGCAAATGGGCTGGAAGAAAATGTTGAAAGTAAAATATCCAGTTTAATTATTTCCCAGGTCTTTTTGGCCCTCTAAGTTTGAGCTCAAGAAAATTTAATATTTAAATGCTATGCTGTTGGGTCCCCTTATGCAGTATTACGATTTCAAAACAAAACATACAGATAACCAAAAAATAACGGTTGATTTTTCATATGGTTTTGGTGTTGCCCCATTATAAATATACATTCAGGACTTTAATTTAAATTCCTGTTCTTTTTAAACTGGTAAATCATATCATGCTATATTAACTCTGCTGCTGAAGTCAGAGCTCATCAAGTGCATAATTAACTTAATAAACCCTAAGTATTAAACATAAATAACTAAGATTAATCCAATTACTAAACATTAAGCAAATTAATTCTTTCATGCGATCAGAAAATACAATAGTTATGTATAAAGATGAACAGTTACCAAAACCATTGTATGCAAGGCACCACAGAATTTCCTATACTCAGAGCAGGAAATAACTGCAGCATCTCCCATTCCATGGTATAGTAACTGTAGGAGATAAATGGTGTCTTTTTAATGAAAACCAACTGTACAAGTTCCAGTGTTTTCTTAGCATTATCTAATCTTATACAGTAGCTACATACATCTCTTAAAAGAGAAAGGCAACTCAAAGACTCAAGCCATGTTTCAACAATATTGATATCTGTTAAATATTGGTATTTATTAGAGCACCACAAGCTAAGTGAATACTCTGAATAATTTATTCCTATTTTGGTCAGATATTTATTTTAATAGCATTATATACACATGTACATACATTTATAATAGAACATCACAGACATAATAAGCAGTACAGGACATAATTCCTTGTTGAAGTACTGATTACCAAATACATGTTAGTGTTCACCATATACATGAAGACAAGTCCCAGTTCCAACACACATTTGTGGCAACACTTACAGATGAACTGCAAATGTTTTTTAAACATTAAAGTTCCTAATTTTTTTTTGGCAAAACCTGGATCTCTCTCTCCTCCAACCCTCTAAAGTCAGGGAATGGGATGACAAGAGGAACTAACAGGATATGTTTCCTGTTACAGAAATTGAGTGGCCCTTCAGAGTCAGATTTCCAAATCAATGAAAGTTGCCAACCCACTACAATACTACAGGCTCTGTTTTTGACTGGCCCTTTCCTGAATACTTAGCATGAGCCTAAAATGAGTCAAGGTAGGATAGGGCCGTTATTTGCATTTCCCTCTATCTATCTAAGGAACATCCCAACAACTGATTAATTTGAATATGTCCACTTATGCATCTCCCAGGATAAAATTCTGAAATCAAGGTAATAAACCAGCCAACCATTTAGACTCCTAGATTAACCCCCAAATGGACTGAATTCTTCTCAAGAGTAATACTGGAACCAAGACTTGTTATTCTGGGCTATTTTCAGTATCTATAGCAACTATAACTTTGCAATTCATTTGGCTGGTGAAGACCAACAGGGGCATTTGAGACTAGGACTGTTAATTCACTTTGTGAAAACAGAATGTAAGCCATCCTTAAAATGGTGATAGTAAGGGCATTGCTTAAGAAGCTTTTTTAGAGGCTACCAACCTCACCAGCTAGTGCTAATTTCTAATCTATCATTTTTAAACAAGAGATTGTTGAGAAAGTGTTGTTGTAGCAACTGAGTCACATGTTGATCTCACGGATGACATCCTGCTCTTACCAGCCAGGTTTCAGACGTGAGTTTAGTACAAATCCAGTATTTTTGTGCATGGTTGTTGACTTCCTCCTAGCAATGATACAGATAGTGTCCTTGCTGATTTTTAAGCTCTACTAGCAGTCATTCAATAGCATTAACCACAAGGCTTCTGACTTGCCTATGGAGCCTTACTGGCAGAGATGGAAAGGCTCTTCTTATAAGGTTTGTTTCTCCTCTTAAATCCTAAAATGTGGCTATGATATTTATTATTCTTTTCTTGTGCATTAAGCAGGACTCCAATATGTATGTATAACTGCTAGGGGCAGTAGTGAGACATTCTGGCCTGTACTTTCATAGACACGTTATGCCACAAAGATCAACATTTTTGGGGGGTCAAACCAAGGTATAACTGTTTCTTTTCTAGTACCTGATAGACAGGGAAGTAGATGGGAGAAAAGTGGTTTATGCTTAATCCAGATAAATTAGAAAGGATGCTGATAGATAGGAAGAAGTGGCTTTGGGAAATGGCAAAAATGGGTTACACACCTTCTTTTGGAGGTGTATGTCCAATCTTTGCCAGTACATTTCACAATCTAGGACAGGGGTCGGCAACCTTTCAGAAGTGGTGTGCCGAGTCTTCATTTATTCACTATGATTTAAGGTTTCGCGTGCCCGTAATACAAGTTAACGTTTTTAGAAGATCTCTTTCTATAAGTCTATAATATATAACTAAACTATTGTTGTATGTAAACGTAAATAAGGTTTTTAAAATGTTTAAGAAGCTTAATTTAAAATAAAATTAAAATGTAGAGCCCCCCCCAGACTGGTGGCCAGGACCCAGGCAGTGTGAGTGCCATTGAAAATCAGCTCGCATGCCGCCTTTGGCACGTGCGCAATAGGTTCCCTACCCATGATCTAGGAGTTCCAACTGAAGCCACTGCTGCTCCTCAAGAGACAACTTTTGCAAACAGTGCCTTATTTCCATGTATGGTTAGCCTGGAAAACTGACAGTTGCTTTGTGATGCTGACCTAGCCACAGCGATTCTCACTTTTATAACCTGCAGACTGGATTATTTTAAACACACATTATTAAGGCTTATATTTACAAAATACCCAGAAACTTCAGCTAGTGCACAATAGAGTGAGGCAAGGCCCTCCAAACACAAACAGTACTCTATACATGAAATTCAAGGTGCTAGCAATGATATAAAAGTGTAAATGGTGTGAGATCAAAGAAAACTCCCCTTCCTACGTCTGTCTTTCCATTGATGGCAGGGAATTCTCAGTGAAGGACCCAGGCCTTTTGAACCTGCTCTCTCCAGTGGTCTACCACTGCTAAACTTTACCACGCTTTAGGCCACCAGTATAAGACTTATCTGTTCAGGCCTTTGAAAGCTTTCAGGCTGAGTTTAATAAGAGGACTGAGGATCAGCACTGGGATTTTCAAAGAAGCCTAAGTGAGTCAGACACTCAACTTCTGCTGAAAGTCAACGGGAACTAGTCACCTAACTCTCTTAAGCTTCTTTGAAAGTCCCAGCCTACTTTCCTCCTCAAACCCCTCCCTCCCGTCAAATGTAGCAGACAGTTACATCACTGGCCCTGAAGCTAAAATGCTAGCATTTGGCTATTTTACAATTTATTATTTTTATAAATGTAAAGCATTCTGTTGCTCAGTGATCCGTGCCAATATAAGTTTCCAAATAAACAAAATTGCAAAACAGGAATGCAGACTATGCCCATTGAAAAAAAAAAAAAACAGCACCGAATTTGAATAGCCATCTGCCTAAACTCTAGGAAATCTAAAATGTAGGCCTCCTAGTTTCCCTGCCAGTGTGAATGACTCTACAACCACGTTAAACAAAAGGTTGGAAAAACTTCCTTATTAAACCATTATTTTACTTCTCTTTTTAAAAATGACTGATTGTCAAAATTCCTAAATCATATTCTAGACAACACTCAAGGCTATTTAACACCCTATGGAGTGTCTGACAAGGCCTGCGTCCAGAGGCCTTTAATACAAGTTTCACATGATCCCTGCATCCCAGGGTTTCCAGAGTCTTCAACCCACTGAAGCTTCACAGAGTTCCATATCCTTGATCCATGCTGAAAATTTTGGGGATGAGAGGGAATGATTGACTATCCGCATTTTCTTAGTTTTAATTTCATCAACACAACAGGTGCTGTTAGCATCATTCAGCCAAAAAGTGCTCCAGGGATCCTGGCTGCTCAGAGCTGCAGGCAGTAGAAATCCTCCTAAAGGATCAAAGGCTATATTCCAGATGACTTTTTGGGGGTATAGTGGGGTCTGATGTAATGAGGGAGACTATTTTTCAATAGTTTCCACTGAACTCCACTGATTCAAAGTAAACTCATTCTGGAACAGGTTATGGTGGCTCAAATCTTTTGCAAGGAAGGCAGACCTCTGAGGTAAGCCTCTTCACTACACCTCTGATCACAAAAATGTCAGTATTCTGCTCAAGAGAAAGAACAAAGACGGAAAACCCTTGGATGCTTTCATCTTCCCATGGAGAAAGATTAATGTCCCACATTACTTCTTGTGACAGCAGTCCTGGCCAAGCTCAAGAGAGACAAATGTTCAATGTAACCTCATTGTCAAATATTAACACAGACAAATCTGGTTTCCACTTCTGTTGGAGATGATGGTGGTCAATCTCACCAAGCCACATATCTCCTCAGAATTGATCATATAAAATCAGGATACCTTCTTGATCCCATCTCTGGCTCCTCACCTCTGATCATTGCTCCTCAGAGGAGGAAGGTGGATCATTCTGGCATTTTAAATAGGGTATTTCAAGTCCTTCTAGCTGTTCAGAAAGAACATACCAGGAGAATCTATGAATTTAACTGGCAAAAGGTTCGCAGTTTGTTGTGAATATGTCCAAGCAAATCTCTTCACTTGTTCTACATTAGAACAGTTTTACTACTTCTTTCATTTGTCATACACTGGGTTGCAAATGGCGTCCCTCCCAGTTCATTTGGAAGCTATTCCACAGCCTTTCATAAACCTGTAGAAGATAAAACCTGTCTCTGTGCATCCCAAAGTGCCCAGTTTTGGACGCACATATTGCAGTGGGAATCTATTGCTGCAGGTAGAAATGGAGAAAGAGGAGAAGGAAAGTTACTTACCTTTAATTCTTGTTTTTATAAGATAGGCAAGCCCAAAAGATTACCATTTTATCCCCCCACCATTTTCTTAGACATAGATATTAATTAGTTTGCTCTGTTTTGTACTTTCAGTGGTTATCCTGTAGCTTCAAAAGGGAGGTAGAAAGAAAGGCAGTGTCTGGCCAGGCTAGTGGCCCCCATATTAGCAAACATTCTAATGACTTGGAACTTTGTAGTAAGTGAAACCTGACCTTGTCAGACAGCCAAGTATGATACAGACTGGTAATTTATTGCACTTAAATATTTAGAAAAGGAAATAAGTTTCCTCAGACCGGGTGGGTTGATAACTGTTTACATTCAAAGTATCTTCACAAGGTAAGCATTACAGGCAAGTACTACAGTTTTTTCAGTCTTCACTCCCATGCCCTCATACAATATGCCTGAACTTGGAAGGTAACTACCACAAGGCCCTCTTACACATATGATTTGCTATTTCCTAATGAAGGGACCATGACCACTGTTGCTGTTTTTCACTGTTGTGTATGCAACAGACTTTTTTAGAATGGCTCTATATGATGATCTATTAATTTTGATTATATTATATGGATGCAATTTTTTTATGCTGGATGTTTGTTAGGATACTGAAGAAACTCCTAAAGATCTGCCAGTAGCACCTACAACACACTCCTAATGGCGATTCAAGACAAACATTCAACTCATGAATGACTATAACATCTCATACTCTTAATCTTTTACAATCATCACTCTGATCCATCAGGAAAAACAAGGAGAGGTTCTGAAATAATTTAGACGCTCTCTGGCCCAGCATGGGAATCATTGTCAAATGACATTCAACAGTCAATACTAATTCAAAACCAAGAGCTGAAAATGACTGCTCCAAAAGAAAAATCCAGAGCACTCAAAAGATCGACAGGTTTCCACATTCCCAGAACTATTTTCAGAGAATTCCAACTGGAAGTAAATCTCTTGCCTTGGCCTTTCTTGCCTTTATCAATTTTTTCAAATGGTACAACTCCCCATGAAGAAAATAATACAAGACCTCATTTAACTTTACTGTATATGCTGCCAGTGTGATGTTATGTATCTTCATTTGGGATCCCCATATCTGTTGCTATCAAAGATGTTTCCCCCAAAATCTAAAAGTGACTTGATAACAGTCATAAAAATAAAAACTTTGAATAATGTTTAAATCTTATCTATGTATGCATTATAGAAACTAAACAAAACCTACTCTGATTTGTGATTATATAAAATGTATATAAAACCACATCAGCATAATATTTAATATGTAAAGTTCTACCATCAAATACCTAATTTATATTTTAAATTATGAATAAATTACAACATCTTTGAAACAGCAAAGCGAATAATAAGCAGTAGCTGTTGTCAGATGTGTTTCAGGTATAGCAAATAAAGGATTAATATATATTGTTTTGAGACTGGATTAAGTATTTAATGTTATTTACCAGCTTCTCATAAATATTTATCTGAACACCCCCCAACTGCTTCTTTCTTCAACTATTGCATAATATATGAGGTTTCCTGATGTGTTGTATTGTCTAATATTACCAAACCAGAATAAACCAGTACTCTAGATCATTTTGAAGAGTTAAATACATGCATGAAAGTTTTTGCAACTTAAATGAAGATTTCCTGTAAAGAATAAGAAATTTTTGGGAGTTCAATTAGTGTGACATACTTAATATACTGCAAAATACTTAATATACTGCATACCTGAAAAACTCAAAGTTGAGACAAGCTTTTGGCAAGAAGAATTTGTCATCTTGCTTGAACCATAGTTTGCTCATAGCGGTGTCCTGTGTCAAGAAAAAAAAAATGTTTAATTTTTTTTTAACATAAGACTTTATATTATGCTGTTTTACAAACTGCATTTTATCACTTCTACTCTCAGTTTACATTTTTTCCTTAAATACATGTATACATAACTGGTGTACACAACCATCCGGCCTTGGAGTGAGATTCTCACCTCATTGGGCTCCTTTAGGCCTGATATAAAAGCCATAATAGTGTAAAGGAGCCCTAAAAACTCCATGTCTAGCTGGGAGAGGAACTGTGGAAGACAGCCAAAAAAGCTGCCATATGAGAAACTTTATAAGCTCTAGTGCAGGGATGTGCCAGGACAGGGCTGAATCATGCAGAACTGTGGATATTATGGGTAATGTGTGGCTAATAGGTCAGACTAGGGAGGCTGCTGTAACTCACTCCAGAGAACAGCTGAGGATAAGGAGGACACAAAGATGGCTTAAAGTCACCATAGCTGTCCCATTCCCTCCACCCTCAGCACTGGGCCTGCAGACAATCTCACCCCCAATACTTCAGGCTAAGTATATTATTTCTTAATCACTAGTCTCTTAATAAAATTTATGAACACACATTACTCTCTTATAACAATACTGAAAACAAAAAATATCCATCCATCCATTTATAAACAGGAAAATATAGTGATTAAAAAAAGACAGTCCTCTAACGTTTTATTTTAAAATTCTCAGTGAAGGAAAAAATTCAAAAGAACTGCAAACAAACTGACGTAAAACAGACAATCTTCATATTTTAATCCTAGCTATCATTTCTCTTCCTCCCCTTTTATATATTTTAATTTCCATATACGGTGAAAGAGGTAACGTTGTTATGGCAGGCTGATTTTGTGGGCATGGGGCATTCTTTAAACATCTGTTTGTCGCTGCTTATAGGTTTGGAATGCCAGTAAGTCCAAGAAGGAGATGGACTAGTGAGCAGAGTGCAAGTGGGACCATCAAAGACACACAATAAATACATTTTATTGCATGGCTTTTTAATTTATAACATAGACAATCACCTTTGCCACTACTACAAATGCTATAGTGTATAAAATTTAATACATAAATATATTTACTTTTCACATGCTTTTTACATATAAAAACTAAGCCTTCTCCCTCACTGCCCATCTCCCCATACACAACCTCCCATTTACAATGCAAAGCTGAATTTTCCACATAACTTATTTCTATCGTAACAGAAATTCTCATTCTAGTAATATTACTGCTACTATACAAAATTCACAATAAATTCTCTGCTGGTAGGAACAGAATAGTAAAATGGCAATTACTGTGTCCAATTGTGTCAGTTCAAGAAGCTTTGAAAGATTTTTTTTCTTCTGTTTTTAAAAGCAAAAAGATTTAAAAAGCAAGTCAAGTTTCAAAAGCTGTGACGCACTAACCACGGCTCATACCAAATGGTTTCTTTTGGTATGCTGCTAGCTTCTCAAGTTTTTGTAGAATTTAAGCTTTAATTTAAAAAACTGTCTAGCCTTTGTTCTTGGGAAGATAGCCTTCTGAAAGCAGAATATAGTCTTGTTTACTGAACCTGATGTCCATCCCTATTCAACTCTGTGGCCTGGTCTACACTACGCGTTTAAATCGGTTTAATGGCCATTAAATTGATTTAACGCTGTACCCGTCCACACGACGTTGCCATTTATATCGATATAAAGGACTCTTTAAATCGATTTCTGTACTCCACCCCGACGAGAGGAGTAGCGCTGCTAAAATTCGAATATAACAGTTGATTTACGGTTAGTGTGGACGGAAATCGACGTTATTGGCCTCCGGGAAGTCTCATGGGATACTTTTCCGTCCACTGACCGCCTGGACAGCAATCTGCACTCGAATGCAGCAGGGAGGTAAACAGGAAAAGCCACGCGAACTTTGAATTACATTTCTGCTTGCCCAGCGTGGAGCTCTGATAGCACGGTGCAATGCAGTCTCAAATCCAAAAAGAGCTCCAGCATGACCGTATGGGAGAATCAGATCTGATCGCTGTATGGAGACAATCTGTTCTATCAGAGCTCCGTTACAGACCACGAAATGCAAAGCGTTTGAAAAAAAAAACTCCAGGATACACAGCGCTGCGTGACAAGCGTAACGGGAAGCCAGAGACTCAAATGACGCTCATGGAGGAGGGGGTACTGAGGACTCCAGCTATCCCACAGTCCACAGCACCCCAACTCTAATCAAAATTCCACTCTCATCGCATTCTTGTGACTCCCATAGTCTGTATTCAAACACAGTCTCTGGCGTGGTTCAGGGACATAGCTTCCTCATCTACTCTTCCCCCCCCCCCACCACTCCAGTGAACGAAAAGGGAAAGAATCATCATCTCCTGACTACTTTCATGTCACCCTATGTGTACTGAATGCGCTGGTAGACCGCGATGCTACAAGCGTGACGGACAGTCCGTACTCTCATCACTCCCTCACCCCTTCCTGGTGGTAGAACGTGCTGAAGGACTGCCCACCATCCTGGAGAACCCTGCCTGATAATTGCTCAAAATCGAGAGGCAATTATTCCTGGTTACTCCGAGTAGACAGGACAGAACGGCTAATCACAGCTCACATTGAACGGGGGCTGAAAATTTTGAAAGCAAAACTGGGATTGACTCAATTGCAATGAGTCAATTCCCTCCCTTATGGTTTTCTAAAATAGAGTCCGTCTGCTGACTGTCATACCGCGGTGGCTGCCTCAAGTGCCTCCCCCACCCATTGTATCTCACTAACAAGTCTCTGTTTCTTATTCTTGTATTCCTTACAACTTCATGACATAAATGGGGGAGGCACTACCACGGTACGCGAAGGAGGTTGAGAGGAAAGGAGCAACGGGTGCGGTTGTTGCAGGGGCACCCCTGTATACTGACACGGAGCAGCTGTGCTCTCTGATACACTGGATCTCTATTACACTTGCCTAACTATTCTAGGAGGATGAGACCTGTTTTAGAACCATAAGGGAGGAATGACATCATTGCCAAGTGAGTCAATCCAATTTTGCTTTCAAAAATTTGCCCAGGGGACTCACGATAGCAGCGGACACTACAGAGAGGGAGAGATAACTGCCATCCATTGCCAGTTTCCCGGCAGTAGACGGTACAGAAGACTGGTCCATACGACTGGTAACCATCTCTGCTATCATGCAAAAGCAAGTGAATGCTGCTGTGTAGCGCTGGAGTATCGCCTCTCTGTCCGCGGCATCCAGTACACATACGGTGCCGGAAAAAAAAAAAGGCTGAAAGGGCTCCATGGTTGCCGTGCTATGGCGTCTGCAAGGGCAATCCAGGGAAAACGGCTGCAAAAGGATTGTCAGCTGATGTTTTTCCCGGAGGGAAGGAAAGACTGACGACATTTACCCAGAACCCCCACGACCATTAAGATTCAACCCTGAATTTCAAGGGGCGGGGAGCATGGAGGAGGGAGGGGGTACTGAGGACTCCAGCTATCCCCACAGTCCACAGCAGTCTCTGAAAAGTATTAGCATTCTTGGCTGAGCTCCAATGTCTGTAGGTTCAAACACAGTGTCTGGCGTGGTTCAGGGAAACAGCTCCTCAGTTTCTTCCCTCCCCCCACCACGTGAAAGAAAAGGGAAAGAAATCATTTCTTGACTACTTTCAATGTCACCCTATGTGTACTGAATGCTGCTGGTAGACGCGATGCTACAGCAGTGAAGAGCAGTATCCGCTCCTCTCCCCCATCCCTGGTGGTAGATGGTACAATATGACTGATATCGTTGTCGCCATCAGCAGCCCGTGAGTGCTCTGGCTGGCCTGAGGTGAGGCTGGCCGGGGCGCCTGGGTAAAAATGGAATGACTCCCAGTTACTCCAGTAGATGGTACAGAATGGCTGGTAACCGTCTTCATCATAGCAACTGGGGGCTGAACTTCATCAGCCCCCTCTCTTTCCTGTGTAAAGAAAAGATTCCGTACTGCCTCGACTGTCATAGCCCCTGGAGGCTGCCTCCAAGTCTCTGTTTCTTTTTCCTGCATTCTTTATAACTCCATGACACAAATGGGGGGGGGGGGAACTGCACGGTAGCCCAGGAAGGTTGGGGAGGAGGCAAGCAACGGGTGCGGTTGTTCCAGGGGCACCCCCTTGAATACTGACATGGAGCAGCTGTGCTCTCTGATACACTGGTTCTCTAATACACTTGCCCCTTATTCTAGGCAGGACGTACTCTATTTTTAGAAACCATAAGGGAGGGATTGACTCAGTCCCAAGTGAGTCAATCCAATTTTGCTTTCAGAAATTTTCTGCCAGGGGCACTCATGAGAGCAGCGGACAGTACACTGAGGCACTGGCCAGGTAAACAGGAAAAGCCCGAATCCCCGCGAACTTTTGAATTCCATTTCCTGTTTGGCCAGCGTGGATCTCTGAGATCAGCACACACAGGTGACCACGCAGAGCTCATCAGCACAGGTAACAATGCAGTCTCCTGAGACTCGAAAAAGAGCACCAGCCTGGACCGCACAAGAGGTACTCGATCTGATCGCTATATGGGGAGAGGATTCAGTGCTAACAGAACTCCGTTCTAAAAGACGAAATGAAAAAATATTTGAAAGAATTTCAAAGTCTATGACGGGAAAAGGCCACAGCAGGGACTCCGTGCAGTGCAGAGTAAAATTGAAGGAGCTCAGACAGGCATACCAGAAAACCAGAGAAGCAAGGGAAGGTCTGGGTCAGGGCCGAAAACATGCCGCTTCTATGCTGAGCTGCATGCAATTTGGGGGGCTGCGCAACCAGTACCCCACCCCTGGCCCTGGATTCAGACGTCGGGGTTATAATATCAACCGTGGCTGAGGATTTTGCGGAGGGGGAAGATGAGAGGAAGATGAAGATGAGGAAGAGCTTGGTGAGAGCACACAGCACTCCGTTAACCCCAACAGCCAGGAGCTTTTTGAGACCCCAGAATTACCGTCCCAGCCCTCCCAAGCCACAAGCCCAGACAGTGAAGCCATGGAAGCGACCTCTGGTGAGTGTACCTTTGTAAATATCAAACATGGTTTAAAAAAGCGGTTTTTAATGATTGCATTGCCATCAGGGCTTGTGATGCACTCGCAGCCAGTAAAGTTACAGGAAAAGTTCGTTAACATGTCTGGGGATGGAGCGAAAATCCTCCCAAGAAATCTCCATGAATCGATCTTGGTAGGTACTCAAAAGCCTTATGAGAAGATTTCTGGGCAAGGCAGCCTTATCCGGTCCACCATTGTAGGAAACTTTTCCACGCCATGCATGTAGCAAGTAATTAGGAATCATTGCTTCACAGAGCACGGCTGCGTATAGCCCGGGGCACTGCTGGCATTCCAGAAACATACGATCTGCATCCTGCGGTGGTATTCTCAGGAGAGTTATATCATCCATTGTAACCTGGTTGAAATTCAGGAATTTAAATAGGGGGCAGACATGGCGATTTTGCTACTGGGCAGAGAGCGGGGGAGGGGAGGAAGGATAGCGCTGAGTTTTCAGCGTTTGGCGAGCAGGAATCTTCCAGCTACCAGCCACGCGTGCGCGGGGGTGAAGGAGGGGTGATCATTAGCAGCGATCTTACATGATAGCAGCCATGCGGTGGGGAGGAGGGGAAAGAGGGGGGTTTGGGGTTTGCTGGTTCCTCTTAACAGAACAAGGCATCATAGATCACTGTGTATATGAACGCTGGAGAAGTCATACTTTTAAAGCCTTACCATCGCCGCATGGAAGTTGGGTGCCCGGACCTGCGTCTGTGTGAGATCAGCAACACCACAGCCACAGGCACAGAATATTTAAACGATGCAAAAATGCGACCTTGTAGTGAAATCACATGTGCTATGTAAGGTGGATAGTGTTATTCACTGTGAAAGAGTACTAGCATTGTTCTGTAAAATGTATCTTTTTACATACTTCTCTCCCTGTTTTCACTCCCCATGCCCATGCAGCTGCACAGTTGTCCGGCATCCCTACGCCATCCCGAAGGCTAGCTCAGATAAGCGGAGGAGGAAAGAACTCGAGATGAAATGTTCTCAGAAATCATGGAAGTAACCCGCAGTGACAGAGCTCATCAGAATGAGTGGAAGGATGTGCTAGCAAAATACAGGAAAGATGGCAGTGAACGGGAGGATAGGAGAGACGCTCGAGCTGAGAGGTGGCGGGAGGAAGATCAGAGGTGTAGGCAGGAAGATCAGCGGTGTAGGCAGGAAGATAGAGAGGAAGATATCAACGCTGGAGCTGCTGCGTGATCAAACTGGATATCCTCAGATGCATGGTGGATCTTCAGGAAAGCAGCGGGTACAGAGTGCCGTGCAGCCCCTGGGTAACCACTTCAAGCTCCCACGTCTCATATATCCCCACCCAGACGTGTAAGAACGCGGGGAGCAGGCTTTCTGATCCCGCCTACTCCACCCCTGGAGAGTGCAAGCAAAAGGCTGTAATTACGTTGAAATGTGCTTAATGCCTTTATCCCTTCCCTCCTTCCAAACAACAAGCACCAGGATACGCTTTAATAATTCTCTACCTCTTTTATAATTATACTTTTTTTTAATAAAGAAAAATTACATCAAAGGGGGAGGGTGGGTTGTTAACAGGGAATACGACTTTTTAATTAAAGATACATAATTTTTAAACAATACTGACTTTATTTCCTTCAGGCAACTGTAATCCAAGGGGAAGGGGGTTGCTTAACAGGAATGATCACTCAAAGGGGGAGGTTCATTACAGGGGAAGCAAACACAGCAGTCAACCGTACGCCTGGGCCCGTGCGAAACCGTTTCAAGGCTTCTCTGATGTGCCCGGCGCACTCAGGTGTGCTCTTCTAATCGACCTGTCTCTGGCCTGCTCGTACTCAGCGCCAGGTGTTTGCCTCAGCCTCCACACTGCCAAAATGTTCCCCTTACTACCATCAGAGATTGTGGATGCAACAGCAAGCAGCAATAACAAACGGGACATTGGTTTTGGCTGACGGTCCTGAGCGAGTAAAGTAATGATCCGCCAGCGCCCTTTAAACCGCCCAAATGCACATTCTACTCTCCCATCCGCACTTGCCTCAGCCTGTAGCGAAGCAGCTCCTGAACTACTGTCCAGGCTTGCCTGTGTAGTGGCTTCATGAGCCATGGCAATCAAGGGGTAGGCTGCGTCCCCAGGATAACTACAGGCATTCAACATCCCCACACGGTTATTTTCTGCTGGGAAGTAATTCCTTGCTGCAGCCGTTGAAACAGAGTAGTTGCTTCTGAAGACCCAAGCGTCATGAACCCTTCCTGGCCATCCCATTACGTGATGTTTGGTGAAATGTCCCTTGTGATCCAACAGTGCTTGGCGCACAATTGAAAAGTACCCTGTCGGAGTTTTACCGTCTAGCTGCCCTGGTGCTCCGGGGGCAAGATGGGATATGGGTCCATCTATGGCCCCCACACAGTTAAGGGAATCCATTTGCAGCAAGCCATCCACTGTCACTGCACGTTTCCAAGAGTCACAACCTTTCATAGCAGCCACTTAAACGATTGCTTTGGCTACTTCATCACAGCCAGCCCCACACTAGATTTGCCCACTTCCAAGATTGATTCCCGACTGACCCAGTAGCTGTCTGGCGTTGCAAGCTTCCAGAGGGCTATAGCCACTCCGCTTCTCCACGTGAGGCTGCTCTATGTTTGTATTATGGCGGTTCAGGGCAGGGAAAGCAAGTCAACAACGTTCAAGAAGTGCTTTAGTATCGAAAGTTTTCGCGCCACTGCGAATCAATCCACACCTGCAAAACAATGCGGTCCAACCATCTGTGCTTGTTTCCGCGCCCAAAATCGGCGTTCAATGGGTAGAACTGCCCCATTACCCGCATAGCTCCAAAAGCACGGGCCCGCCGGTTGGGAGGAATTAAAGCGTCCATGTCCTCATCGCTCTCGTTCGCCGCTCTGCCATAAGCTGCCTCCTACTCCCTCCTGCCTTTACAGTTCATGGTTTTCAGCATAGCCAGCAGAGAGTGCGCAAGGTGTTGACAACGGTCACGATAGCGTTACTGATTCTCAGGGTCCCATGATTGCTGTGGCTATGCGTTTGCTCAGTTCACCCAGGGGGAAACAAGGCGCGAAACGGTTGTCTGCTGCTTTCACAAAGGGAGGGGTGAGTGCTGTAACGAACCACCGTGGACAAATGATTCTCTGCCCCATCAGGCCATGGGCTCTCAACCAGAATTCCAAGGGCAGGGAGACCAACGGAACTTTGGGTGCTACGGAACGGCTACCGCACAGTGCACCACTCCAGAAATCGACGCTAGCCATGGACCATGGACGCACACTATCGAATTAACGGGCCTAGTGTGGACGCTCACATTCGACTTTATAATATCAATTTTATTAGACCGATTTTAGCTAATTCGATATTATCCCGTAGTGTAGACGTGGCCTGTGACTCTAATTCAGGAAAGCACTTAAACTCAGACTTAAGTCATCCCTGTTCATGACAGCATGTACACATGTGCTTACGTCCCAATGAGCTGGAACTTAAGCACATGTTTAAGTGCTGCTCTGAATAGATATACTTTCCTGATTGGAAGTCTATGTTAACTTCAAATTCAAAAGACATCAATGTAGATTACAATATTTTACTGCTACTCATTGATGCACAAATATTAATCTCCTGAATTATCTACTGTGGTTTCATGTCACAAAAATTAGAGACTGAAGAGATCTATTAGATTTGGTGTCCTGCCAGCATACATGCTTTCAATATCTCTGGAAAAGCAAGAGTGAGAAGACCATAGAGCAGCAGCTCTCAACCTTTACAGACTACTGTAGCCCTTTCAGGAGTCTGATATGTCTTGCGTACCCCCAAGTTACAGTTCACTTAAAAACTACTTGCTTACAAAATCAGACCAAAAAAAAAAAAAAAGTCTCACAGCACACCATTACTGAAAAATTGCTCACTTTCTCATTTTTACCATATAATTATAAAATAAATAATTGGAATATAAATCTTGTACTTACATTTCAGTGTATAGTACAACAGCAGTATAAACAAGTCATTGTCTGTATGAAATTTGATCTGTACTGACTTCACCAGCGCTTTTTATGTGGCCTGTTGTAAAACTAGGCAAATATCTAGATGAGTTGATGCACCCCCTGGAAGACCTCTACGTACCCCCAGACGTATATGTATCCCTGGTTGAGAACTAGTGTCATAGAGAACTCCCAGGTGTGCTAGATAAGCTACGTTCATTCTGTGATCCAGCAGCAACAGGACAGAGTTGCAGAAGGTTCATCCTACATCCAACTCAGTAAAACTCATCACTTTTGAAAGAGTAAAACTATTTCTTGGCTCTAAATAGACGAGAAATTATTTTCTAGTACTTAGAAATGTTGAACTTTGCTGAAAGTGTGATGGGTGACCTTGCTTGGTGCTACCAGAAAGCTAGGGAGCAGATAGGTGTCTTTGCTTGCAATTGCAAGCTCTTTTCATGCACAGCTTCAACAGAATGACCTTTTCTACTTTCTGACTTACCAACAAATGCTCAAAAAAAATCTGTATGAATAAGCTATATATGACAGGTTAATCTAGATTATTTTAAAGCTTTTATCAGGGAATAATAGTTAACCTTCCAGCAAGCTAGCTGGCTGACATAACTTCCATTTGATGTAAGTAATACATATCCTTACCTTGATAAGAGCAGGGTACTGTGGTGCATCCTTTTCTAGTGGCAAAATTTCAAAGTTAGTAGGAATAAACTCATTCTTCATTGGAAGCTTGAATTTCCCATTTAGGTCAGCATTTTGCCATTTCTGGATAAACAACAGTATGGTTATTAGTTAAATTTCTGACTAGCAGATGGATGTATACTTAAATCCTGTAGCTCTGTAACAGAAAACATAAGACCAGCAGAAAAATGTCTGAACTGGGGAAGGAGGTGGGAGAAGGCCAGCCAATAGGAGAGAGTTCTCTGAACAAGGGAAATAGGAAAGTAAAGGATCATTAGAAAAGGTATATAGGGGTAGGGAATCTTTCTCCATTCCACCTTTTCAGCTCTGTGCATCCTCTTGTTTTTGGCTCAATAAAAGCACCCAGGGCCGGCTTTAGGCCTATTCCACCAATTCCCCCGAATCGGGCCCCGCGCCTAAGAGGGCCCCATGCCCAGTGAGAATCCCTTCCCTGGCTAGAGGCGCCTTTTTAATTTTTACTCACCTGGCGGCACTTTGGGTCTTCAGAGGCACTTCAGCGGCAGATCCTTCACTCTCTCCAGGTTTTCAACGGTACTTCAGCGGCGGGTCCTTCACTTACTTTGGGTCTTCGGCGACACTTGGGCAGCGGGTTCTTCAGCACCACTGAAGACCTCGAGCGAGTGACGGACCCACCGCCGAAGTGCCGCCAAAGACTCAGAGCACCACCCAGTGAATAGAAGCCCCGTGTGTTTTTTTTTACATGTTTTTTTTTTTTTTTTAAGTCATCCCTTCCAGAGCCCCGTCGAAATTGTTTGAATTGGGCCCTGCACTTCCTAAAGCCGGCCCTGAAAGCACCACATAAAATGTATACATAGAATTCTTCCAGCTTTGGTTCTACTTGTTCAATTAAATATGTTGAATATGGTGAGGAATTTCTCGACTATTTCTGTTCTAAGCAGATTAGGATGTGTGGCCTGACAGAGTCTTAGTATTTCTTTCGGGCATACTGCAAGGCCAACTCATTTTAAAGTGGATAGATAATTTTATCTGATGAGGGTTGTTTCACGCTTCCCTCTATTTTCTAAGGTTTTCATTTACAGAAGTCCACTAAATTTTGCACAATATATTCATTATATAAACTTGAGAAAAAACATACATACATTTTGAATCAGCCTCAGAACCATAGTTAAATGTGATGGTATTTCCATTATAAATTCCTTTTTCAGGACAATTATAGTTCATAAAAGTTACTTTAGCTTAAGTGTGATTATATAACTTTTAAAATTCACTCCTTTGTAGCAAAACAAAATTTTTATTTTATGTTGGATCTGTTTTTACAGAAGAAAGAAAATTAGTTTATAGCCAAGTCAGAAATCCTTGTCTTCTAACTAAAACTATCTTTGCAAACAAAATGTTGTTGATCAATAGATTTTTGGCACTGAAAACAATTAAAATCGCCCAGGTTGTTTTAAAAAAAAAAAAAAAAAAAAGGGTTTAAAAATCCAGGCCCTATTGAAGTCAGTTGCACAACTACTATCGTCTTCAATATGGCTAGGATTACAGACAAAAATTCACACAGAGGGCCAATCAGAAGTCAGTAGGAATTTTACCATTAACTCCAAGGTCCAGAATCAGATAAATAAGCCACAAGTTTTTTGTAACTTATTTTTTAAAGTATGTATTGCACATTATCGAGTTCTTACAAAGAAAATGTGCAAAGACCCATTGATTTCAGTGGATTTAATTTATAGCTACCATAACAAAGTACCTCAATGTACTATTTTGTAGCATGCAATGAAAAGTCTTGAAACACTTTTAAATGAGGGTCTAATCTCCATTGCTGCCAAATAGACTGAAATATCATTGCTAATGGCAGTTGTAAGTGCAAATTCTCCTTTCCATAAACAGGAAAATTAAATCTATATGCAAAAAATTTTATTTCAGAAATGAAAATCTAGTAATTATTTTAACATGCCTGGATGACTTCGTCAGAAATTGCTTCTTGCTTATACTGTGTTCCATACCACTCTTCTGTTCGATCAGTTTTTCCTTCAAAAGATTTAGAAACTATTGCAACCCTAAAAACAAACAGACAAAAATCAAAAACACTTAGGTACCAAAATACTTTACCAACAAATATACAAAGTAGCGTGAGAGATCATTTCACTCACAACTGAAATGCAGTCATCTCCAGCATGGAACTTAGAAGCTGTTCAAGATGCATACTGCCTGCAACTGAATACCATCTCCAAATGAAACCGCAGGAACATTTAGGCCAACATATGCATGTATCCAAATTTAACACACAGTCATAAGCCCTTAATCATAAACTTTCAATTTGTACTTGTTCAGCCACAATAATTTTACGGTTCAGAGCAAATGAAGCTCTAGAGGTCAGGACTGTGTGCAAACTTGCATGCAATTTCTGATTTCTTGGATTCTCCATCCTTGTTTTATGATTTGTATTGAGCAGATTTAAAACAATGATCCTAAGAGATCCTACACAAAATCTGTAATATGACTACTGCATTTTTCTCAACACCTACATCAGAGACCAAATTATTAATTGAAGTAGCAACTGTACAAAGATAGGATTTTCAATATACACATTTTATGCATGACCTAGTTTATAACCACACAGATTTAGGTCCTACTCCTGCATGCTGAACCCTGTATGCAGAGTTACACATAAATTGCTGTTTATTGGTTAGCAATGGACCTCTTCACTGTGGTAGCAGTTTATTTTATACTTTTTAAATCAATACACATTGTCAATCAGAAGCCTACAAAAGACATGGCCAAGAGGAGGAAATCTAGAATAAAAGAGGAGAAACGGTACAAGTAGCTAATTACAAAACAAGAAGTTTTCAAAAGTGTTCACAATAAGTGCCAAGAAAACAAAACCTTGAATTCTATAACAGTTTTTACTGCAAAATAGTATATTCAACAAAGAAGCTCAACAGGAATTAAAAACTAGATTAAAAGGCGCATAAAATTTATGAGAATTCTGAAACAGTTATTGCATATCCAGAAAGGTCATATCCTCATTATCTTCTTCATAAATTCAACATTTCATAGAGATGTTTAATAGCAAAATAATTAACAAAATGTCAAACTTTGTGCAGATGGTTAAAATACACACTAAAACACATGTGCTGTGTATATTCTATTAGACTATGATGAGCTCTTCAAGCTAGGGACAGTCTCCTATGGGACTGTACCACACAACTGGGTCCTGATCCCATAGGAGGGATGTGGACATTTACCAGTATCAAACAAATAATGAGTATGTTTCTTGTGAAGAATTTCTTTTATAAAACGGCAATAGAAAAGTTTAAATGTATGGAATGTTAGTGTTCTTAATGTGCATTGATTTACATCTAACTATTCTACTAACTAATGGATTATGTGACCACATTTTTAGTGGGACACGGAGGGGAAATTTGGAATATATTATACGTAACTTCAAATACAATGTTTCACTCATTCTAGAAGTAAAAATTCAGAAATGCTTGTGAAATTAGTCTGTGCCTTGTAATAAAGGCACCTCAGGGGGTGAGGGTGTCACCTGATGTAGTAAATGGTAGGCATTTTTTTTTAAAAAAAGGAAATACTCCCCTACCCCCAACATCTAGAGTCACTGCCACGGAATATCACCAGAGATTCAAATACTGAAGCAGGATTTGTACAGTAGGCTAGATAATTTTGAGACCAATATTTCTAGTCAGGCATGCTAACGAGGGATGATCAAATCTCATGCTTCAGGGATACAGAAAATTACTGCAGGGGTCAGGAAGATAATTTTTACCTCCCACCTCAAAAACCATTGGTCAACTGGCATTTAAAAAAAAAAAAAAAAAAAAGTTATTCAGAAACAGTAGCTTGAGACAATCATCAGAGACAGAATACTGATCTGATTTGCCATAGCAAATGCAATGGTCTTATAAACATTTTTATTCCAATCATATACAAAACTGACTCATGCCCTCATATATATTTAGTGTGTATTTTTATTTTTTAAAATAATATATAAATAAAAAGGAGGAATGTTAAAAAACAATAAGGAGCAGAGAGGAAAGCCTTCCATCATTAGAGAAGTATTTGTCCTCACAACACAGCAGATATTTACCCACTTACCACGATAAAACCTGCTAGAGATATTACTGATTATACAAAAATGTGCCACAGCTATATAATTCAATTACATTTTACATTCTGACTTGGACAGCTGGTGAAGAAGCTCTGTTGTTTAGAAATGAAGTTGCTAAGAGACTATGAAAAATAAAAAAAGGTCTTTTAGAATTTGATGTGCTTCTCAGACTTCTTTTTTATGACCTTTTTTTTTTCCCTTTGAAGCCATCCTACTGAACCTAAATATTACTTCATAAAATAATTGTTATAAACTAGATAAAATTCCATGGACCCTACTAGCTGAGCAACAAAACCAAGGTGTTGGATTTCTTCATAACTACAGTGGTGCATAGGTCCATATTTCATCCCCCTACACTGTCCCACACCTTGGAGACTAAATGCCTCAGATAACTAGTAGAGATACACTCATCTATCACACTGGTGGGTGGGGGAGGTGAGAGAGAGAGACACACAAACAAACTAGAATCTTTTTGAGAGAACAACTGGTACATTACAGTCAATAATAGCTAAATAGATCTGGCAGAGATCAAGCTAAAGTCCAGGGAAATCACACTGAGATATATGGATACCAGGTGTAAAAAAACTGAACAGATTCTGGATACTTATGAGGGGGCCTGTGCAGTTGTGAAAGCTTAGAAATACAGTAAATAAAATATTTGACAATATTTATCTGATACGTAGACAGCATCGGATGAAAACTGAGAAAACTCCTCATCTCTCTCCATTAGAGGAACCTAGAGATTATCAATGCCCTCAGTTGAGAGAGGGAAATTTCTGGAGCAATTAGCCACTGGTCCATTGTTTGCCTTCTCATTTAGTAATTTGTAGAGTTAGAAGATTTGGCTGCGAATAAGCAGAGTGAGGTGCTTGTAGACACAAAGTGCTGTAAGTTACCTGCTGCATGGTTAACAGCTCCAGAACAACTGCATTATCCAACTTTTTCTGAAAGCTCAGAGGAAGTACCTCTAGCTCCTCCAAAAGTGAGGCGTTACCTTCTGTAACTTGATAATAGTTCAGTATAAGAAAGTAGGTCATTATGGACAAAATGCCTTCCATGTTCACATAGTTCCTCTTAGAGACTGTCCTTGTTATATAATTCAGACTTGATTAGGTCAAAATTGCAAGAAACAGCAGGGACAGAAATGGAATGTTGGAAAGTTCTAGGTTAGTGCTTTTCATTAAAAAAGCAACTCACCATATTTAAGGATACATTGTCAGATGGGACAAAGGGAGTAGGAATGATTTTAGCTTTTAATGGTGGAACCAAGGAGGCCTCAATAGTAGGCCTTTTTCTAATAAATGCAGCTGTTTGCCTGAGGTTGGCAAAAATGAAAGAGTTCTCTAGACATGCTCTTGCAAGATGCAAAGATCTTGACTATCAGAAAAGGTAGGTGAGGCAGGAAGGAGAGACAAGGAGAAAAAGAGAGTCACATTCCCAAGGCCAAGTCCTATCTTGGAAGCCTAGGGAACTATCTGACATAAAGCTGTTTTGTTGTTGAACTCTAGCTTCTTCTCTAGCTTAATTTGAAGTTGATGTTTGTTGCCTTCGAGAACACCAAAACAATGGCTGGGGGTACGTCCACACTACCCACCGGATTGGCGGGTAGCGATTGATCTATCAGGAATCGATTTATCGTGTCTCATCTAGACGCGATAAATCGATCCCCGAACACGCTCCCCCTCGACTCCGGAACTCCACCAGGGCGAGAGGCGGAAGCGGAGTCAACGCGGGAGCAGCGGCCGTCGATTCCGTGCTGCGTGAGGACAAGAGGTAAGTCGATCTAAGATATGTCAACTTCAGCTACCCTATTCTTGTAGCAGGAGTTGCGTATCTTAGATCAATCCCCGCTCCAGTGTAGACCAGGCCTGGGAGATTTATCATAAGAAGTATCAGAGACCTAGTCAGGGTGGTTTACACTGCCCTGCTACAAGTGGAGCAGCTATGGGTATGTCTAGTTTGGCTAGTTACTTTTTTCAGGAGCATATAATGGCTGTTACGATCAAGAGGAAAACATTTCTCTATACTGCAATTAAACACCCACGACTGTCCAGGTTTTAGCAGACTCGGGGTCACAGGGCTTAGGCTATGGGGCTGTGAAATTGTGGTGTAGACGTTCGGGCTGGGGCTGCAGCCCAAAGCTCTGGGATCCCACGAGTGGGATGGTCCCAGACATCTACACTGCAATTTTGAAGCCTCGCAGCCCAAGTCATGCAAACCCAAGTCAGCTGACATGATCCAGCTGCAGGTGTTTAAACTGCAGTATAGACATATACCGTACATGTTTTCCTCTTAACCATAACAGCCATTTTATGCTCCTGAAAAGGTAACTAGCCAAAGGGAAATTCTGGAAGTAAGAGGGAGAGTTAAAAACTCATGCTATTCAGTCCATACACTCACAAGAGCAAAACAGGGGAAAGCAATAGTGCAAAACTTGTTGATAATGTCTGCTAAAGGGAAGTCCACCATGAGAATTAATTATGTTTTGTTTCTTGAGCACTCAAATGTTTGTTAGGCATTACATAAATAAATAAGGTGGCAATTTGCCTGTCTAGGGAGCTTACGATTTAAATATATGACAAGACGTAACAGGTGACAGCAACAAATAATAGCATAGCAGAAGAGTTACATATACAAAGTTATGCAGTTAAGTACGCCCCATGTGCATTCAAAAAATTAGCAAGATACGTTACATTACTTTTCTTTCACAAAAGGTGTCATGAGACCCTTCACTTTCATCCAGTCAGCCAAAGTCAAGAAGAAACGACATTTTAATTGAAGTTTGTACTCCTGTCCTCTCGCTGTACACTTCACTGTAAACCAAGGGTAAGAGGCAAGTCCTAATATGGGACATGATCCTTTGGCTCAACTGCTACCAACTGAACCAAATCAACCCAGATTTATGATAGATTTACAGAAATGTGGACATGGACATACCAGCAAGTTTAAAAGGCAACAACAACTGATGGGTAGCCCTAACTGAATGCTAAAAAATAAAAATGCAAAATCCCCTAACACGTGCTGGAAAAGTAGCCACATGATTAGTGACTCTGGCATGTGACAACTGTCTAATTTTTTTTTAAACTGTGACATGGCACATATCCAAATGGATAAACAAATAAGAACTAGCTTGTCTTACCAGAATTACTGTGTGCTATGCCTCTACCACCCTGTGACAATTTTTAGCATAAATGGATCAAATAAAGTCACCCAAATATTTTGTCTCATTGTTTACTTTTATTTCCCCATCTGTCTGTATTAGTAGTAGTAGTTACATTCACTTATTCATTTATTTTCATCACAGAATATTTGGTTTAAAATATAAAAAGTTATTGCAGGGTAACTTACCGGACATTTTCTGGCCTCAATTTATCCAGCACCATCTCTATTAAATCAGGCCTAAATTCTTCAAGTAAATATTCAGCAGCAAGCACTTCTTCTATGGGATAATACTAAAATAATAATAATTTAAAAAACAATTTTAAAAAAGGCCTTTTGAATAGAAAACATTTTAAAGCAAAAAAAAAAAAAAAAGCCTTATTGCATTAAGCTAAAATAGAATTTAAAAATAATTATTATGACGAACAGACAGATTTTATATTAGGTTCTGTATACATTATTATATGGAAATCTAAAAAGCCAACCTAACTATAGTGGTTATTAATATAAAACTAAGTAAAAATAATATGGTAAGATAGTGACCCCTGGAGGATATTTTTAAAGTTAAAAGCAGCAAATAGTATGTGTACACAGACTCTCAAGAATTCAAGTTTCAGAACTCTAAAATGATCCTTATAACTGTAACTTAGCTAATTTTTCAAATGAAAGAACATGTCCAGTATCTAAGAACACAATATATACTGCTACAGTAATTCGGGGTTTTCAAATATTTCTTTAGAACACCAAGTTATACAATCATTTTCCTTAAGATTCTACAGAGTAAGCTGGATTTACAGGAACAGTATATTTTTGGACTGTGTGTTCAATGGGCACAAAGCGAGGTACAAATTGCAACCTCTGCAGGCAGCGATGGTGCAGTTAGGATTCAAACTGAGGAAGGCAAGGAAGCTACTGCAAGGATTCCACCAGGTAACAGCACAACCCATGTGTTAATGGTCCACCTCTGTGCCTATTCACAGAGCATATGGGTTGCTGCTGCCCACAGATACAGAGACTTAGCTCTTTAGCTCAAGCTGTAGTAGCACGACTTTAGGTCTGAGATTGCCCCATTGAGTCTCTGGTGTGTATGCCAAAGGAGTGATAATGGCATCTGTACTTTCCTGCTGCGGTCTCTATCATTGCCTAACGATGGAAACTGCCTGGGGGAGCTACTGAAATCAGTGCATCTCCTAGACAGCCTGGCTATGGCTCTGCTGTCTTTCAGGCTGGACTTGCCTAATTTCTGATGGTGCCAGTTTGGCTCCTTCAGACCAGAAGGCTCCTTCAGACCCCAGCAGCTGTAAGCAGCTAAGCCCTGTCCCCCCACCCCTGCTGTGCGGAGATGGGTTATGTAGGGGAGGGGACACCCTGACATCAGTATCCTCCCCCTTCCCCCTTCCACATAGTACAGCAAGCAAGGGGGTCCTGGGAGCAGCTGGTCTGGGGCTCCAAGGGAGAGGGCAGGAGCAACACGGCTGCAGAACAGCAAGGGGGAGGGGCACCTGAACACACATTGCCAGATGTGCACTTGATTAGCAGAGCTGTGCACAACACTTGATTGACTCTTGGGAAACTGCATGGTTTAAAGGGAACACAACCAGCAGAATGGAGCACCCAGTGACATAGGGTATCAAATGTCTCTTGGCCAGTCATGTCTGGTCAGAGGCAGAAACCCTGCTCTTCTAGGCTTGAATCTGGAGCTGCATCTGCCCTGTGCTACAGAGACTCCCACAGAACCTCTAACTCATCAGAAGAGAAGGCTGGATCCCAGACTACCAGCTGAACCAATGGTACTGATGGTTGCTCCTCAAGCCTGGCAGGTGGGATGGAAGAACAATTCTGCATTCTTGGGATAATCTCTTCCTCTGACGGAATAATGTCCCTGTAACCGTGCGGCACCCATCTCTCACGAGCACCTCTTCTGGTTGGGTGTCTCTACAGTCTTTAAATAGTCCGGGTCCTGGTATCAGGCTGTACCCCCAGGGCTTCCTCCCAGGAGGCAATGGTTTCACCCTCTTGGTCTATACTGGTCCCAGCTCTTCAGCGGAGCCACTGCGTAGTTCAGTTCCCCTTCTGGGGATTTATCACTATCTGATTGTAGGTTAGTTCCCCAGTGGCCTATAGGGGGGGACGGGACCCAGGCCCACCCACTACTCTGGTTCCCAGCCCAGGGACCTTAAGAATACCAGCTACATTGCCTTCTCCATCAGATATTTTCCAAGTCTCTGTTCCCAACTCCCTAGTTCAACTGAGGGGTGGGAAGTGACAGGGGGATGGGGGAGGAAGAGTGGCAGATGCAGCACTTGGCAGAGGTGTGAGCCTCACCTAGGCAGCAGAGGCAACGTTGATGTTCGTTGCTCACAGAAAAAAAAGAGTGAGGGCAGGAAAAATAGTTTTTTGGACTCTGGGCATAATCCCAGACTTTTTCTGTGTGCAGGTGAAGAGGTTGAATTCCCCAGGTGGGGAAGAAATAGGGTAAAAATACTAAGTATACTATGCTATACTATGCCATAAAAACTATTAGACTTCTAAAAACCAGCTATATCCAACATATTTAAAGCTATGATGCAGCAGAAAGGAGCTGAAGACACCAATGATTGCAACTCAGACTCTGCGGCGGAAAGAAGAAAGTGGAGAGGCATCTTCGCACACCACCCTTTATGCCCTTGGTTCAGAGCATGAGGAGAACTACAGGGCAAATGATGCTGCTTGTAAAAAGATTCCAGACTCAGGTACATAGCACACATGCAAACCCACATGTGCAATTGTAGAAGAACAGTAATGTATTTCTTTCCATTCAAAGATTGCCCAAAATACAAATGTTTTACTTACATGCAAAATCCCTCCAAGCTTTGATGTATAACCTCGCGGTCGTTCTTTATCTTTAAATCTGAAAGCCACAGCATTTAGATCCTAAAAGAAAAAATTAAATCAAATTATGCATGGGAAAGCCATTTTCTACTTTGTAAGAATAATAAAAGTTTAATTAATACACTTTACACTCAAGATCAAACTAGTCATTTAGTCAAATAACTGAAAATAAAGGACTGGACATTTGATCAAATGCCTGTCAGTTGCTTAACAATTTAAATAACCAAATGAATCAGTGTATTACCCTTTTTTGTACACTATCATATACCATCCAATAACTGAAAATCCCATGATTTTATATCACTAGGTGACGACTTCTTTAGACAGTAGTCCAGTGATATCAGCTATTACATTCAAATGCTTCAAAAAACAACTCAGCTTCAGAAGGACAAAGGACAGAAAGGTGGCAAGATCAAAAGCTTGTAACTGTCAAGCAGAGCTGACTAGGAAGGATCTGCTCCCAACCCAGCTCTGAGACTCCTCTCTCCTTAAATCCTCCCCGATTTACACATGGGGGTTTTGCAGCTCTTAGGCCCTAAGCAATAACATTTAATAAATCCATCACCACCTGAAGAAGATTCTTGATGCACAACTTCTCTCACAGACAAAGCCTTATCAGGATTTACATCAATTTCTTACTACTATGGGCACGTTAAATACTCAAACTGGCTATAACAAATATTCTTTCCGTTCTTCTTAGAACACCTAGAGTACAACATATTGTTGACTTTTGTATATGTTTGAAACACGAAAGGCCAAACTCTCCTCTCAGTTACATAAAAGTGTGGTAGTTATTATTTGGCACACAATAATTCAGTGCACACTAGTTGGTTCCAATAATGTTTCTTGGATCTGTACCACCCCTACCACTGTTCACAGTAGAGAACTATACAGCTAAGTGATATCCTTCATTACCAGAAAACCATTTCAATTTAACTTACCAATATTTTGATTTATCCTCCCTCCCAAAAGAGCATTAGAAAATCTAATCAGAGATTTTTATATTTTTATTTTTTATTTTTTTGTTAGACTGTATATCTCCTGCAGCGGTTTCCAGTTAATTCTTATAGAAAGTGTTATATTGTTTATGGAAACTGAGCCTAAGATAGCTTTACAAGCCTTAAAAACATTCATGCTCTTTTCTCCTCTCTTCACATATCCAAATCCAAGGAAACTTCATAGGGAATGGGGGTGGGAGGGACCAAGCTGTTGAAATTTAATGAGCTCTGGCAGCTGTGAGAAGGCTATGCAGGAGAAAGTAAAATTTACACAGCAGGATCTTGAGAAAGAGGAGCAGCAACATGGAACTGAAGAAAAATTCTAGAGTAGGGATAAACTGGAGAGGTTGATGGGGAGAAGTAGAAGGAGGAAGCTGCCCAATTAGCATATGTGAGCAAAGGGTTGGAATCCAATAGGAACACTTATCCAAAATAGCACTTTGGCAACGGAAGTTTAAGTTTTTGCATGAAATATTCAGTGTTACAATGAACAAGAATAAAGAAACTAACACCTGCACTTTTCCCTTTTTTCTGCTGATCTGTCAGCCAATGGTAGAAACAGAGAGGCAGAGGCCTTTCAGAGCCCCTGCAGAAGGCATAACAAGAAACTAGGAGGGCGAGAAAAGGTTTTCCTGGAGCTGTCTTTAACCATATGAACTGGAGAAATCTCCGCTCAGGCCAGGTCTACACTGCGACTTTAAATCAGTTTAATGGCCGATATACCGATTTAACGCTGTATCCGTTCACACGACGTCGTCATTAATATCGAGTTAACTGCCTCCTTAAATNTGGAAGCCGTGAAGGAGGAAGATATGAAGGATGTTCCAGTAGTTAGGGCATCATTCTAGCATTTGGGATTAGAACTGTATGAAATTTTTCATTTGAACAGTTTATTTCATTGACTGAAACTATTTGACGTGAATTTGCCTAATACTTTTGGCCCAAAACACTGGGGGCGAGGGGGCTGGATTCACAAAGAGACTTAGGGCTTGTTCACAAAATGGCAGGAGGAGGAGAAAGCAGCAGAGGTCTGTGTTTTAGCCAAGGTTCAACACTCACCGGCAATGTTGGAGACTCAGCTTCAAGTCCCTGTGCTGGAGTAGAAATTTAAATGCAAGACTCCTGTCTCTGAGGGGAGTGCCGTAACCCCAGACCATAGAGTGTTCAATGGTGGATCTCTTCCAGCCTTGCTGTTGAAGCTTTTCCACTTTGTATAAAATACCTCAATAGTCATTGGCTCAGGGAGCAAGCATGAGAATAGCTCTACAGCCTAGTGGTTGGAGCATGCAGCTAGGATATAGAAGACCTTGACTCATGTCCCTGCAGCAATGAACATGTGGTTACTGATATAAAGTGGGACAGTTTCAACAGAAGAGTCTGAGAGACTCCCACCCCTCTCCGAGCAGCCTGTCTCTCCAGCCAGGGCACTCACCAGCAGGGTTCTAGGACTGGGATTTGTATCTGGGTCTCTCACATCACAGGCTAGTACCCTAACCACTGGAGCACAGATCATAGAGGCAAACGACCCCATTCTCGACTGCCCATTTTATGAATGGCACCTAAGGATCCTTATGAATCGACCCTTTTAAAGATTCCTGGAAGCCAAATGTTTCCAGTTGAGTAACATCGTATTTTTGACAAAAAGTGGATTTTCTTTTGCATTTTAGTTTGTTGAAAAATCCAGATTTGGTTCAACCTGCAGCAATTGTCTTTTCTGATGTTTTGAAACTGCCACCGAATCAAAAAATCAGCTGTTTGCTCAGTTCTATTTGGGATACCTGTGTTCCAGTCCCTGCTCCACTGGAGATTCCCTGATTGATCATGGAAATATCTGTGCCTCTGTTCCCCAGGTGTACAATGGAGAAAACAGGCACTCCATACCTCACAGGTGTGTTGTGAGGATCAATATATTATAGCCTGTGGGTCACCCAGCTACTACAGCAAAGGGGGACAGATAAGTACCTTTGGGAGAGGCAGGGCTGTCTCATGAACGAGAGTCTGAACACACCCAGAGGAGGTGAGATTACCCACATGACACAGCTGGTGTCTGATACTGGACTCATGTAATAGGCAATTACTGAACTGACCACTCTGTGCAAGTGGAGCAGAAATAAGAGTGAGGGAATACGGCAGTGACGGAGATGAAAAGAGACACTCAGAGAGGGGCCGTCTCACAATGACTAAGGAGATCCTGGCCCTACCTGCTCAGGTCTCACTTAGCAGTGATGGCGGAGGTGGGGAAAGTGACCAGATTTAGCTAAGGTTGACCAAAACACAACCCTTTTGTGACCCAAGTTGATGCTGTTGGGCTCGTCTACATGGGGAATGTTACCAGCATACTTATATAGCGACAGTTACACCAGTGTAACGCCCCATCCGGACACTCTTATTATGGGTGAAGCTGGCTTTTTCCCAGTGTCGCTGGTGTCACTTTCAAAGCAATATAAGCTGAAGCAGAAAATGGCGCTCTGAGTCCAGAATAAGTGTTTTCACATGGGGAGTTTTGCCAGTATTGCTATAGTGGTGTATTTGTACTAGCATTATTCCCTGTGTAGACAAGCCTGTAGTGTCCCCAGCTGAAGCTAGCTTA
>NC_133783.1:34537089-34658360 GCF_003597395.2 Chelonoidis abingdonii | reverse complement strand
ATTAAAAAAGTTGTAAAAACAACATCAATATCATCCATTGAAATAAAAAAAATAAACTGAGTTCCCCACCTAGAACACGCCAACAGAATAGATCGAGCCTCGCAGTGCACAGGAGCCATGCCTTTTGTTTTTCATTACTTTGGGGCGGTGGACGCTAGTTAAAGGTTTGCTAAATGAAAAGCTGAGCAAGATATGCTAGCGGTGGCACAGAGAAGAAAATGAAAGTCGTGAAAGAATAAGGTCATATACTTCAGCATTTGGATAGAAACTGGATAATCATTGAACAGTTTTTCATTACGAAACTAGTTATTATTGCCAATACTTCAGCCAAACAAGTGGGCGACTAGATCCACAAATAACTTCTTAACAAAATGCAAGAGAACAAAAACACATCGGTTAGCCAAGTCAACACCCCATTGACCCCCTCAATCCTTCGACAAAATTTCAATTAATCCTTTCTAAGCCTAACCCCACCTAACAGTTTCAATTATCTTCCACCTCTGAACTTTTCCACTACAAATACGCTCCATATCATTCCAGAGACAGCAAGAAAACTCTAACAGCATGACATCACTGGAGATAGAAACTTATCAATCTCTCAGCATGAACATGTATTGATACAGGGACAGTTTATCAAGAAGAGTCTGAGGAACCCCACCTCTCTGAAGCAGCTGTATGCTTCATCGAGGCTACCACAGGTTCTAGACTGGACTTATCTGGCTCCATCACAGCTTATCCCTAACACTGGAAGTCTAGAAACAGCCCACTTTCCACTGCAATTTTATTAGATGGCACCTAAGTCTTTGAATCACTCTTTAAGATCTGAAGCCATGATGTTTCGTGAGTTAGCTGTATTTTTGCAAAAGTGGATTTTCGTTGCATTTTGTTTTTGGCAATATCAATTTTGTTCACTTCAGTTGTCGTTTTTGATTTGTATTTGAAACGCACGAATCAAAAATCATTTTGCTTCGTTCAACTTGGTAACTGTCTTCATCCCGCTCCAAGAGTTCCGTCTTGACCATGGAAATGTCTGTGCCTCTGTCCAGGCTGTACAATTGAGAAATCAGCACTCAACTCACAGATGATTTAGTCATTTACGTTAACTGTGGTCACCACAGTAGCAAAGGGCGGCAGAAAGTACTTTGCGGAAGACGGGTTTCTCAGACGAGTATACATTACAGCAGCAGGGAATTACCCCACACAAGCTGTAGTTGCCACTGATCTCATTAAGACTATTAGCTGAACTGACCACTCTTGGAATGCAGAGTGAGGGAATGCAGCATGATGGAGATGAAAAGACACTCGGAGGGGTCTCATCAATGACTAGGAGATCCTTGCCTGCTTGCCTCTCAGGTGTCATCGCACTATGCGGGATGGAAATATGATCAGATTTACTAGCCTGACCTAAACGCACCCTTTGACCATTAATCTTTGGCTCACTACTGCAATGTTCCAGCTTCATATACAGCACTTTACAGAGAACCCATCGACATCTTATTCTGAGTAAACTGCTTTTCCCAGTCGTGCCACTTTCAAAGCAATAAACACAGCGAAAATCCTCTCGTGCCAGAAAAGTTTCCGTAGGGAGTTCCAATTGTTTACTAGCTATTCCCTGTGGACAAGCTGTTAGTGTCCAGCTATATATCTTCTAAGATGAATCTTGCCCATGCACCTGTTTGTCCCAGAAATTTGTGGTGTAGTACCCATATTAATGACCTGGATGACTGGGCTTTACTGGGCGTGAATGCACTGGGAGGCCCAGGCTGCGATTACCATTTGGGCTAGAAGACTGTCCCCGAGAGGAGAGAACTTTGGGCCAAGCAGGCTGATTTCACCAGGACTTGTGTTTGTGCCATCTATGTCGCAAACCCAGCTGCAGCTCCTCAGACTCAGTGGAGGGAAATGCCCCTCAGAAGTAGCATCAGAGGAGACACAACCTTCTCCCTCAGAGGATACAAATCTGAGGAGGTGAGTCCGCTCTGTCAGTAGAGAGAGGAGAACATTCTCCAGGGGAGATCGCGGCACCTGCTTGTCTCTTCAGGAACACGTGGGTCTCTTTACCGAGAGAACCCAATTTCTCGAGAGAAGTGAGAGAGAAGACTCTGACTCCTGGTCACCAACCCTGAGAGCTCCAAGATGATCTACTGGAGGCTGAATACCCTGTGGTCTCATATGAGCGTTATCCCTCATGCTGCTGCTGCTATGCACTGAGACCCCTCTGTCAGGGGATACCACTAAAGGATTAATAGGGATATTGACTGCCTGCTCAGCTGAAACTGATCACTGGCATCCCAACAGCGGCAGAGATAAAAGGGCTGCAGAGCAGACAGGTATGTTAGCTGATGGTGAGACTGAAGGACTGTCGGAGAAGTCTCTTTTGCTTCAGCAACAGACTGATGAGAAGCTTCCTAGGCAATCAAGTCGTTCTCTCTCTCTCTCTGTCTCTCTCTCTCTGCTTAATGGTCACTAGACTTGATTGGAAAATGGAAAACCAGTTTCATTCAAAATGTTGACATTTGAAAGTTACTTCTATTAATCAGGAAGCAGTTTGCATTTTTTTTAAACTTTTGGTGATTCTGTTTTTAAACTGCTGTGTGCAATAAAATAAATAGAGTCACTTCTCCCTGCTCTTTTCCTTCTTTTATTCCTTTTTGTTTCTGGCACTTGGGAACTTTCCAAAACTTCCTCTAACTTTGAAAACTTACCAACGAGCTTTAATTCTGAAAGAGTTACAGAGAGAGAAAAGGCAAAATGTTAGATGTTTGGTGGGGGTGGAAGAACAAGGAATTGTGAACAAACTTTAGACACGATAGTTGGGATGTTTTCTGACTCCTGTGAGCTTCTATCCACTGTAAAGGTTTGACTTTGCTAGTGGAGATTTTAAGGGATATTTTTACCGTGCAGTTTCAGAAGCTCACTGAGCAGTTTCAATCAACAATATCTGTTGGCAGAGAAATTCAAAAGTTAATTCCCGATTTTGGTAATCAGAGTCCAGACACCTCAAGGGGAGAAAAGCAAGTTTAAAATAAGCAGTTAAACCAAGTGATTGCAGATTGTGGAGCTGTATATAAAAATAGTTGAGTAAGGTTGTTGATGAAATCTTGTAATGCTCTAAACATAATCATTGAGATATGTATGCAGACTTTGGTTATACGTATGGATATAGGTTATGAGCACAGGTTATTACAATTTCAGCTCCACCTTGCAGTGGCCAGTCTGGTAGAGAGGGGTTCCCCTCCCTCAAATGAGACTAACTCAAAGCACCTAGTGTTATACAACCCAGGAAAAGATGAATGATGGACCCTTACAGTTAAGGGGAAAACACTGAGACATACTGGCAATCAAATAAAGGGAGTTTCCCCTGCTCTGAATAACAATGAATCACCTTAGTCGGCCGGGGGGCAGTGGCAAATTAATTATTTTGCTGCCCCTAGACCCTGAAATAATTGCTGCCCTCAGCCCCATATGAACTTGTTTTAGTTTTTTCACAAATTCGTTTAAATGAAAATGAATCTAAATATCATTAAAATAATTGAATGTTTTCAAGTTTTATTATAAATAAAATTAAAAGTGCAGCGGACCCTCGCTTGAAATCACACTATACAGACGCACATTCACTTTTAGCATGGGACCGCGCATGGATCCAAAACTGAGAACCGCTTAATTTCTTCCTTCCGGTCATATTATTAACATTTAGGATTCTTGCAAGTATATATACTAAATGGCATCATGCCATCATTGGTGGTTTCAATACATGCTGTGATTGGTAGAATTGCAGCGCCACTGATGCCGCAATTACAAAAATGGTGCTATTATAAATTTTATAAATTTGCCACCTCTGCAAATTTGCCACCCTAGGCCTAGGGAAGGTGTTTCACGTGAAATCTCTCCAGGAACTGAGGGACAATCACTTGGTGAGTGCAGTCTGTGAAATGCTGAATCCCCCTACAGTTAAAGAATATGCTGGGAAAGTCTCTTATTAGAAGAGATTTTTATCTAATTTGAAAGCTTAAAGGTTGATGTTCCGTCTCTGTTTTGTTTTCTGCATGGCTTGCATAGGTTTGCTTCCCGTGTGATTTCGTCTATGAATCCACAATTTTTCTATTACATAAACCTCATGTTTGTTCTTTTCCCAGTAGGTCTCTGTGTGAACTGAGGAAAGAGTAGATGTCAAGAAGGGGGAAAGGTGCCCCTTAATCTATGGGTTTTGGGGGTGTCATTTGAGGGCACTCACCTTGCAAGGAATAAGTAGGCTGATAGTACCCAGGACGAGAGTGTTATTCTTGTGGGCTGGCTACTGGAATCAGGGCTCTGCCAGAGCTGTAAAGCATTAAAGCACCCAAGGTTGCAGGGCAGGCAGGGACAGAACCTCTGACAGGTCTGTGTGATCCCCAAAGTGTCACCACAATGATCACATAACAGCATAAAAACTGATCTGCATGGTACATCACAAATGAAATCAAATAAATGCCTGCCTGAAGACTTTGGCATTCCAGTTTTGTACTGGAAAAACAACCCTCAAGGGGTGCTGGTTTCTGCTGAGGATGAGTCCAAAATGAAACAATATTCAGCTGTTTGTCCCTTTTGGCCTAGGAGTCGACTTCAACATGCATCGACGAAGTGGGTATTCACCCATGAAAGCTCATGCTCCAAAACGTCTATTAGTCTATAAGGTGCCATAAGACTCTTTGTTGCTTTTACAGATCCAGACTAACACGGCTACCCCTCTGATACTTGACTTCAACTTGGATCTCCCACATCCTAGGGAAGCTATAGAGTCACGTTCGCACACCAGCCCCAGCCCAATGACTATCCATTTCCATTCATAATGACAATGAATACTCATCGGGCTAGGAAAACTAGCTGAGAATAACTCTATGGCATCTCACTTCATCATCAGTATCCATTTTGTGAATCCTACCACCCCAGCCTGGATTCTCAACCCAGCATTTGGGCTGTGACCTCAAGGAGAGGGAGCTTTGGAATATTACTGTATTTGAATCAATAGATTGAAGTTTAACAAATGTCATTCTCATTGTATTGTAGAGTTTATCGCTTCCCCCAGATCCATCCCATGGCAGACACGAAGCAGAGAAATCAAACGTCCATTACAGAATTCATCCTCTTGGGATTTGGGAATATCCCTGAACTGCAGGTTTTTCTCTTCCTGCTGTTTCTAGCAATCTACTCTGTGACTGTGGCTGGGAACATCCTCATCGTTGTGCTAGTTGTGGCTGATCAGCAACTTCACACCCCCATGTACTTCTTTCTGGTGAACTTGTCCTGCTTGGAGACCTGCTACACCTCCACCATCCTGCCCAGGATGCTAGCCAGTTTCCTGACTGAGGACAGAACCATTTCTGTCAGCGGCTGCCTCACACAATATTATTTGTTTGGTTTCTTTGGAGCGACAGAATGTTCTCTCTTAGCTGCAATGTCTTATGATTGGTATTTAGCAATATGTAAACCACTGCATTATGCAACCCTTATGAATGGCAGCTTATGCCTCCAGCTAGCAACTGCTTCTTGGATATGTGGATTTTTGACTATTCCCATAATAATATTTCTTGTGTTGCAATTTACTTTCTGTGGTCCCAATGAAATTGATAACTTTTTTTGTGAATTTCTGCAAATAATAAATCTCTACTGCAATGCTACCTATCAGATGGAGCTTGTTGTTACCATCCTGGCGGCTGTATTCACTCTGCCCCCATTTGCATTAACCCTGGCATCCTACGTTTGTATCATCTCAACCATCCTGAGAATCTCTTCCACCACTGAGAGGCAAAAGGCATTTTCCACCTGCTCCTCCCACCTCATTGTGGTGACAATTTTCTATGGGACCCTAATCATTGTGTATCTGCTACCAAAAACCAACACACTAAGAGACCTCAACAAAGTGTTCGCTGTCTGCTACACAATTGTGACTCCTATGGCCAATCCCTTCATATACAGCCTGAGAAACCAAGAGGTCAAGGAAGCCCTGAGGAAAATTGTCAGTAAGTGTCTAGATTTTATGAGAATTCAGAAACCTCAGTCTCTTCAGGCAAAATGGTGTATTACACAGATGCTGTGTGGCCTTTATTTCTTGCCCCATTGTTGGTGATATGTGCTTATAACATTTTGAGGACATGCAAAGATTTGTAAGTGTAAGAGGAATCAATACCAGAACTGTTGGAATAAAATTGAACTGTATTTTACTTGCTAAATGTGGGTAGATGAAATCTTGGTGAATTTCATACATTGAAATAAATTAGAGCTTGATCTACAAAGGGACTTCAGCATTGCAAAGACTAAGTTTTAGCGCCATGCCAGCCAGTGAGAACCTCAGCCCTGAGTTCGGCAGCCAGGCTCCCTATACGATGCATGAGGAGAATTAAGTGGCTAAGAAAGGGATCCCCAGAGGTCAGCAGGTGGAGCAAGGAGCTACCTCACCCGACCAAGAGGAAAAGCCAGTTAGAAGAATGTTGCCTAAGCCCCATCTCTCCCACGGAGTTAGTCACTATCTCTGCTTGGGATTCTCAGCTGGGAACCCCAAGAGGGGGCGGAGGAACTCACCAGGCTGTTGGAGACCCAGGTTCAGTCTCCCCACTGCCTAATATGGAGCAGGGCTTTGACTGTGGGTTCCTCCTGTCAGGCGAGTGTCCTAGCCACTGGACTGCAGAGTTGTCCTCTCTGGCCCAACACATGTTTAATTAGTTTTACACAGTGGAAAAATGTCCTCAGGAGACTTTGAGGGAGCCCCAGACCTGATTATCCTTCATGCCAGGGCTTGGGGAACTCACCCGAGGAAAGGGAAACCCAAGTTTAAATGCCTTCTCCGTGTGAGGTGGAGGGGAGGGAATTGGATCTGTCTCTCCCATGTCCTGGCTGAATGCGCTAGCCACTAGGATCAGGGTTATAATGGAGGCCTCATACCCTTCATCCACTCTGGTTAGGGATAGGTGTTCTGTGAGCATGCCTACCGGATCAAGGTCTGCAGGTGAGACAGGCAGGGCTGTGCCTAGCTTGAGGCTCCTGTGGGGTGAGGGGTGAGATGAGTGCCTAGACTGAGGTGGCTGTGCATATGTTCACTGGCAGATACTGGCTCCTACAGTCCTTTAGTGGCAGAGATTTAGCCACCTATGACATTAGGTGTCAGTTGAGCTGGGGCTTTGAGGCTCTCAGTGGTGCCTAAATGCTGGTTCTACACACCTGAGTCCCTTCATGGGACTAGCTCTGAAAACTCAAATTCCAAAGTGATGGATGCTCTTAGGCCCATGGCCTCTCAATGAGATTTATGTTCCTGTGTCACTGAGTTTGCCTGAGGCCAGATGTGTTTAAAGATACGGAGGTGCCTGGTGGGATTTTCAAAAGCATCCAGGTGCAGAACATGCCAAAAATGGGTTTAGGCCCCAAGATGGTGCTGGAAGTCCCATTGGTGTCTAAATACATTTTAAAATCTGGCTTTCGGGCATTTCTGAACATTTTACTCCTGGTCTTTAACCTCCCCTGATGAGAGCTGAGGGAGTTATTAGGTTTTCAGCTTGATGGCCCATATGAGACCGGGACCTCTGCCAGGTGGCTAAGGGCCCAGGGCAGGCATAGTTTCACAGGGATCCCCTGGCTGGTTATCTGCACACGAGCTCACCAGAGGGTGGCATGTGAGGTCTGTACTAAGAGCTGCTCACACACTGGTCATCATAACTCAAGTATTATCCAGCCACACATTTCACAAGGATTATGTATCTATACTGAAAATATCATCTTGGAGTTAAGCCAGGTCACCAGGAGGTGACATACCTCTGGAAATACTTCCTAACTGTAAGAACACTAAGACAATGTAACAGATGCCTAGGAAGGTTGTGGAGGCTCCTTTACTGGAGGTTTTCGAAAGAAGGCTGGATAGCCAACTGTCTTGGATAGTTTAAACAAAACAAATCCTGCATTTTGGCAGAGGGTGAGACTAGATGACCCTTGTGGTCCCTTCTAACCCTACAGTTTTATACCTCTGAGATAACAGGATGCTTTTCTCCCTGTCTAGCCATTTGTGTATTGTGGGCCTCACAATGGAGGTCTATTTNGCTGAGGAACAGCTACCCACAGTGCACCGCTCCTTAAATCGATGGTAGCCTTGGACCATGGACGCAAGCAATCGATTTTGTGATCGCATTGTGGACGCGCAAAACCGATTTTATAACATCGGTTTTGTAATATCGGTTTAAACTACTTCGAAATAATCGTGCAGTGTAGACGTACCCTCAGACTGTATTACAAAGAGAGCAAAGAGACAACTCTTTGCAAACACCTGGCATGAAGATGGTAGGAATAAAGAAGACAACTGTTGCATTGCTGGTCCCTCTACAATAACAGGATGAAGAGACATAATAGCAGGGGCTCCTGAAAGTCATGCGGTTCAAAAGCAGGGGTTTGATGTGAAGTGGCAATTGAAAGGGAAGAACTTAAAAAATGAATTCACTAAAATGGGAGTCCTAGTTAGCGTAATTCATGGTTACACCATGTAAGTTATATTTATACTCTATAGTTTGTATTTTGGTATAACAGGCAATCAGTGTTTCAAATCATGATCATACAAATGGTCAATAGTCTCATGGTCAAGTGGCTAGTTTGACAGAACAACACATATATTTGCTTATAATGGCTAATTTGCAGAGTAATATACATATCTACATAAAATAAAAAAAACCCACACAAAACTTCACACCTAAATAAAAAAAAGAGAGAGAAAGAGAAAGGCCTTCCTCAACACTGTTACAACAGGGGCAAAGTATCTTTTTTCTTCTGACTGCAACAAGGAAAGATTTTTAAGGGACCTTACGGCCATTAATAACAGTACTCCCTAAATAATTTTAGGCAGTGCATGTACCAAAAGTAAGTAAAAGTATTCAGACAGAAAAGTGATTATTTTCAGTTGACTCTGACTCTCTAAATTCCTGCAGACTGTGTGAATCCAGCACTGATGGAAGGAAGAAACTGCAGCTAGGGCGTAGCACAATATGGGAGGAATAGAGCTAATTACATTATATTTCCTTCCAAAAATGTAGTCCCACAAGACCTCTGTCTGTGCACCAAGGACATTTTTTTTTTATTTAGTAAGTACCTGGTGAAACAAATTAAATTTTCTCCAGTGTACAACTATCTGTTATGGAGTTACAGTCTATGGCATTCTGCAGCTTGTAAAGCTTTGAAATCTAGATATGTACATGACTGGATAAGACCCTTAATCATTCTATACATCTGATATCATCTTATATCTTGTCAAGTAGATAAAGATATTCTGAATAGTCTAAGGGGAAACTATTACTAGTGACTAAGTTTAACAGGGTATAGCTAAGGCCCTGATCCTGCAACATTCACTTGCATGAGTAACCCCTTACGTGAGTAGTTCCAGTGACCCAATGGAAACACTCTTATGAGTAAAGGGTTGTATTACATTTCACATCACCACTGAGAAGTGACATTTTATTACTCAGTATTAATAAAGCACTTTCAAAGTTTGCTATCTATGCACACACAATCACACAGAACTAGACTGCACTTCAATAATTCTGTAGAACGTGCAGGATACAGCTGTACTGCCTAGGAGGAGTCCAACCAAGTAATTTCCTAAGCTCTTGTTCCACAAGGTAATAGAGAATACTAACCCCCTACATGCCTGTGCCAACAGAATTGTGCCAGTTGATACATGGGGAAGAAGGTGGTCCCATCCATTCCCCACCCACCACCCAGGTGTGCAGTTCCTGTTTTCTCCCACACCTGTAATGAAGATGGAAGAAAGCCAGGCAAGTGCATTGAGGGGGCATGTAATACTTCTCCTGACACCTCTATGCAGCCACAGAAGGTAGGACTATGATCTAGACCACTCATCTGGCTCAGAAATAGCATTCTGTATTTATATTAAAAATACTGGTGTATTCAAAGTATAAAGTTCTACTTTAATTTTTTAATAAATGTTATAGTGTCATACAAACTGCTAATGTAGATTTGTGAAAGAAATTCTAATAGGGATTGGACAGCCATGGAATTTGGTCCTCTAACATCCAAATTCTAACTATAAGAACAAATTAATAGAGAATTGCTACTATAATATAAAACTACCTTGCATTCTTGGAAAACCCATTCTTGAGGTCCTTCCGTACGTAGTTTTTGAATATACTGAAACATGTGCAAAATTATATCTTCAACATGCACTGAAAAACAAAGATTACACACTTAAAAAATTCCTTTCTGCATCTTAAAAAATAATGTCTTCACCTAAAAATAGACTTAAAAAAATTATGAAAAAAAAAAGTCTTCAACTTTGGTTAATTAGGACTTAATTCAACAAGGTATTGAAGTATGTGCACGGTGAAATGAAATGAGGCATATGTTTAAGTACCTTATTGAACCAAAGCTTTATTTTCTATATAATACTTTGAACAGGTTAATTTTTCTCTGTGCATATAAGCATTATCATTTCAATACAGATTTATATGGTATGGACCATGTAGCATGTACAGTGTAACAGCTTATTATATTTGAGGAGAAATTAATATCAAACATTTCTTTTGTGAAATGGTCTTATTCAATACACTCATTTACAGTTGGTTTCTCACTGCTTGGCAAACAACACGCTTCTCAACTTATTAAGAGGATCAACATCCAGAACACTTTCACGGAGCACAGTCAATGTACATAAATGTATCAGTTTGTAAGTTATTAATATAATTAGACTCTTTGGATAAGAGAATAAAAGCCAGAGTGCATCTTGCTTTTTAATAGAGGAGACTGAAAAACAATTCTTCACTTACAAAGCCCTTCCTCTGTCAGGTCCACGTTAATGATGAAGAACATGAAACCTCTAGCACCCTCTTTCTGTCCTCCAACCAGAGTATTTACCCAGCCTATGAAATTAAGAAGAAAATATATTTCAAAAAAAAGTGTGTTGATTTATGCTGTTTCTCTAAACATTTTTGGTGATAGTAATTTATATATACAAAACATACACTCTGAAGAAAACGTGTGTCAAACAACTTATATGCGGAGTACCTATTTCATAAACAGGTTAAAAGGAGGATTAAATACACACAATATTATCAGAAGCTGAAGAGGATATGTGCATGTAAACTGTAGTCCCTTTGCCAGTTTGGGGCTTCAGAGAAGCAGCTCACAGGAGCTCCCACAGACATGATCCCATTCATGGAGAGATCCAGGCATTTTGCCACAGCTGATGTGGAAGACGTCCGGTGATACTGGCAGTGGCTGATGGCTGCTGGCGTTACCATTGAGTCAAGAAGACAGCATGCTTCTCCCATTGTATTGACCAGGAAGAAAACCAGTACTGTCCACATGCAAATCAACTACCGGACACCCAACAAGAGGACTATTCTGCCCAATACAGGATGTCATGAGTGGATGATTTTGGATTGTCTGACTGGGGTACAAATGGCATTTGCACTGTGTCTATTACTAGATTCCAGTGGGGGTAGAGTTCAAGGAGAAAATTGCCTTCGTTTGTCCACTGGATTCTACCAGTTCAAGCACATGGCCCAAGACATCCCAGGTGCCTCAGCCACATTCCAGGGACTGACGGAGAAGGCAGAGAGAGACTGATGGCAGTCTTGGTATAGCTTGATGACTTGGCCGTATTCAACAGCACCCTAGAGAAGCATGAAATTTGGCTCATGAAAGTCCATGATCAGCTAAAAGAGAGTGGGTTGAAACTATAAATAGTAGAGCTATCAATTAATCGCAGTTAACTCGTGCAATTAACTCAAAAAATTAATCACGATTAATCGCAGCTTTAAATCACACTGCTAACAATAGAATACCAATCGAAATGTATTACATATTTGGATGTTTTTCTACATTTTCATATGTATTGTATTGTGTGTTGTAATTTAAATGAATGTGTATATTATTTTTATTACAAATATTTGCATTGTAAAAATGATAAACTAAAGAAACAGTATTTTTCAATTCATCTCATACAAGTACTGTAGTGCAATCTCTTTGTCATGACAAAGTACAACTTACAAATGTAGATTTTTTTTTTTTTTGGTTACGTAACTGCATTCAAAAACAAATCAATGCAAAACTTCAACGCCTACAAGTCCACTCAGTCCGACTTCTTGTTCAGCCAACTGCTAAGACAAACAAGTTTGTTTACATTTACAGGAGATAATACTGCATGGAAGCATGTCCTCTGGAATGGTGGCCGAAGCATGAGGGGGCATATGAATGTTTAGCATATCTGGCACGTAAATACCTTGCAAAAAGCCTTACATCCTACACACAAATGCCAGTCTGAGTGGGCATGAAGCTGTGCTTTACCAGGAGCATCCAGAAGGGTAACATTGTATAGCCATTTGCTAGCAAAAGACCGGTAGACTCTGAGAAATGGTATGCTGCTCACAAGTTGGAGATCCTTGTGCTCAAGTGAGCAATAATAGAAAAGTTTCATGACTAGTTCTATGGGGTGAAATTTCAAGTCAGAATAGATAGAATTCAAGTCAGAATAGATAACCTGCTGACCTATGCACTCACTACTGCAAAACTGGGTGCAATAGGATAAAGTTGCGTGTCTGTGTTAATAATACATGACTTAAGCCTGAAGTACCATCCTGGAAATATAAACATTGGTGCAGACACTCTGTCATGTGTAGACCACAACAGAATATAAACCCTTAACAGAACTGCCTGAGAAAAGTGACTGGACTGAGGCGTGACTGAGTGTCTAGTTGTTGTATAGACATATCCGAGAGGACAGCCCCTCTCATTACTATTTCTAGTGTAGAAGCAACAGAGCTAGTCTGTATGGACTCTCTCTCTTTGGAAACAGACTAAGAATATTGGGAATACTTTACTTTATTGGGACCACTTCACAAGGTATGCACAAGCTTACCTCACGAAGTATCAACTTGCCAACATATTGTAGGAAGAATATGCCAACGTATTGTGCATTATTGTGCATTACCACAGACCAAGGATGAAATTTTGAAAGTTGCCTCATCAAGAGCTGCTACACCTCGTAAGGGTACCAAAAAAAAGGAACTACCCCTTATCACCCACAGGGAGACCTTCAGAAGGAGAGGTTCAACGGCATGCTGTTAAAACAGGTTGGGTACACAGGACTCTCATCAGAAACACAATCAAAGTCAGTGTCTCATCTTGTATTTACCTATAATTATACACATAATGAAGCCACTGGACACTCACCTTAGCTTCTAATGTTTGGTCAATAAGCTATCTACTGTAAAACTTTGTTTTGGCATTTCTGCTAGTGGACTCCTACTCAGAGTAGTAAAGGTATGTCAGCATGCATGGACTTTACTGTAGAGGCCTAAAAGAGTGTCCTTTTATCACTGCTACCAAAACATCCTTCAATCCTAGATCTGTCCTCTGAGCACCTGAATGTTGGATTTAGCCAGCTATGGTAGGGAAGCAATGTACAGGCTTGTGAAGTAAACATACGCATGAGGAATAGCTTCTGGTTGTATCCCCAACTGGCAAATATTTACATTGGAAGTTGTGGGGTGCCCCTTAAAGATTACTATCTGGCCCACGGCCCTCACTTCAGATGGAGACACATCAGTTCAGTATACTGTTTTCAACAGACTACCCGTCTAAAAGAACAACTTCAAGAGACATACCAACAGGTCACTTCCGCTGCACAACAGAACAATCATAATAACAAAACACTCTGTGGCCTCCAGGCCAGACACCAAGAATTGCATACAAAAGACAGAGTCCTCATCGAAAACCTGCACATTTCTGGGACACACAAAACTGCAGAAAAGTGGAAGTGAAAGATGCCTGGCCTGCCAGTCTATCAACTAGAAAGGATAGAAAGGAATGGGTCCCTCTACTATCCTGCATAGAAGTCATATCCTGACAATAGGATATTTGGTGAAGATACCAGTAAGGACCTCCTCACTTTCATCTATTACCACACAACAGATAACAGATCAACAATGCCCTCATATTATCATGCCTTGCAATTCCCATTGGTACTAAGATGGGTCACAGAGCCCCTTAAAGAGAAAGAATAAGAGGCTACACCACCCTTGAGAATCAAGGATGCCCCAGAAGAGGCACAGAAAAAAACAAACTCCTTCTGAGAAAGCAATATGTATAGTTACCGTAAGGGAAATATCAATGTCTATATTTCTTTGCAGTTGTTTTGGGCATGAACTTGTATTCTGGTGGTAATGGATATCTCAGTGGTATACACTGTAGACATGGATGGTATTCAGTAAAATGGTTTTGCAGTTAATAATCTGGCTAAACTTTAATAAAAATGATGATATGTACAGAAAGTTACCAAACACAGTAAAATGGGATCCAAGAAACAATAGTTTCAGTATTTGAGGTTTTCTTTGTAACTAAACAGAGAAAAAGGAATACCTAAGAAATGCCTTAGAATTAAGATTTAATTTATTTTGATTTCTGATATTTAAGCTTTTAATTTTCAGAGGTCAACCTGAAGTGAAATATTGCTCCGAGGCTTAAAGGCATATTTAATGCACTACTTTTAACAGTTCACTTCCAGTGGGCTTACCTTTAGCTTTGAGTTCTGATAAAAGACTTCCTGGACCTTCATGCCCAATGAGATGACCAAGGTAATGACCAGGGTTTGATTTATAGTATTTCTGAAGGTCCGGTATTGGAAACGTGACATAAAGATTTCTAATGTCCTTAATAGGTACCACTTTGTAAAGTTGCTAGAAGTAAAAATAAAACATTCCATTAATTCTAGTATTTCATCTTTTCAGGAGCATATATTATACCCTCCTATACACACTGTTAACTACACACACACCTATACCATACAAAAAAAAAACAAAAACCCAAAACATTTACTTAAGAGTTAAGGCTACTTATGTACATTTCTTATCAACACAATTGTTAAAAGCTCAGAAACAAATTAACCAACATTTACAATCATAGCAATCTCAACTCACAAGCCTTAGCACCCAAACATATATTTGGAATCTTCATTTCTCAATTTCTCTCAATCACATTCAAATGCACAATTTTAACTATGACCTTAGCTAGATTAAGCTGTATTGTCTATAGACACCTGTAGTAGTAGTTGTAGTAAAGTGTATGATGGTGTTATTTCTACATGAAAAAAGTAGGAAAACAGAGTTAAGGTCTTCAGAGAATGTATACCAGAAAGTCTCACTACTTACCCGAAGATGTTCTTCTTGGAAAGGATGTTCAGGAAATTCTGGTAATGGAACATTTTTGTTCTCTACTTCTGAAAATAGCTTCACTACCAAACCGGTCAGCTCATCCAAGGATTCTAAAAGAGAATAATTAGAAACAGCACAATCACTGTCAGAATATTCCAGCAATCTGGGACTTATATATTTCTTTTAGAAAAATAATAATTATAAGGTTGGACTTAATGCCTCTCCCACCACCACCACCAAGTGGAGAGAGGGAAAATATTCTGAGATTTATTTTTATTACTTATAGATAAGGTTTTGTGCTTTATAAACAAGATTTCAACTGTGGTTAAAATAAATTCCAAACTAAAAAAATCTTTAAGTTGAAGTTAAGACTGCCAAGAACAGTTCAAGAGATGACATATCAACCATATAAACACATACAAACATTAAAAACTATTAACATGTAAAAAGCATAATTAACAAGGAATCCAGTATATTGATGCTCAGCACTGCCCCATGCGCCTTATGCCCTTCCAGAGTGTGAGTTTAATTGCCAAAATTCAAACAGTGAAAAACCAGAAAATACAGAGTTAAAGTGATATTTCCAATACCACCTTAAGTTTGCTCCCTTGGTTCTCTACCCTATGGAGTCCCTCAAGCAGATCACAACATCTTACTCCTCAGCCCCTGCCAAGCAGCAGCAAAACCTCCTGGATCAATGGTGCTTCACAGAGCACAGTAAGAGTCTGCTGGACAGTATAAATAGGAGTGCTGATTTGGAGTTGTCCTGCATGCGGAGAACATGGCAATTTGGATGGTGAGGGGACAGGAACTATTAAATTCCCAGTTCCATTGCCATCCCCACGAGGCAAAGTCTTCAAATGTTTTGGTTTTTTCTTGTAATGTTACCCTTTTTATTTATTAAAACTTTCACATTCTAGAACGGCATGAGCAGCACTGGGCATCTAAAACCTTAACTCCATGGTAAAGCTTTTTGAACGTGAATTTTCCTTGTTTTTCTGATAAAGTGGTTGTGAAGAGGCAGCTTACGGCACTCCTTCCAGCACCTCAGTTACCAGATGGAGATACTGCCACACGGGTAAGGGGAGTCCTAGACTGTGTACTGCTTTCAAGGCTTTCAGTAGATCAGTGCATTTTAGACTGGCCCTTGGTATCAGACACTAGAGGAGTTCAGGGGCCAGAGAGAATACATTTTTGTGTGGATATTGCCCATAGTTTTTAGCTGGATCTACAGATCCAACCTGCATAAACTTAAATCATGGGAGTCAACCAAGGAGGGAGAGTTGAACTTATGGTCACTAACACTGCAGATCAGTACCACTCAGCATAAGCTAGCAGCTGAGTTGTTCGACAGGTTAATCACTCAGCATCTCTCTTACTGAACTTGTTCATGAGGAGCCTGAGCACTGAGCTGAGCATGAGACTAAGCAATTGTCCTGATCTCAGCTCCCCACCCAGTCTCAGTATTATGTGCCTACAGGATGCATTGAACCTACCTATTTTCAGGTCCCCAAATCAGCAACCTGTGTCTGTGGTACACATCAAGCATGCCCATTCTCAGCTCTCCAGTCCTGTTTCACACTACGTATCTGTGACATGCGCAGAGTATATCCTTTCTCAGCTACCCTGTTTTCAGTGCTGCAGGCCTGATTCTAAAGCACTCTAAAAATTAAAGCTCACTTGAGGGAGAGACTTTATCCTGGGAACCCCGCAATACACTGTGTCTAAATTTGCACCTTGTACTCTGACATGGCATAGCTATTTTCAAAGCAATCTGCCTACACGTTGGAGCACTCTGAAAAATAAAAGCAGTATCTCAGAAACCTTTTGATTAGGTGAACCCAAATTTATACCTCAAACTGTATCCCATACTCTCAGCTGGTATATCACATTTCAAGATGACCTGAACATTTCTGAAAGTTTTAGAACACGCTGAAACCGACATGCTGTGTTTCAATTTCTGGTTTGCATCAGCCTTATGCACCCTGAGCACTGAAAGAACCAGGAAGAAATGGCAGTAACTTTTTTAAGATTGCACTGTGAAAATGGTTCACTAGCTGAGATCAGGGGAAGTCCACTCTTGTCATTTTCATGAGAATCCTGCCTACAGATTTTTACCTAACTGCAGGCAAAAAAAAGAAAAGATTGTAAGAATTAGTGAATTTTCAAATGAGGTGTTTCAGGAATATCTTCACCCACTGACCCCAAATTTGTACCATTAATTCTATCTCTGGCCCTGATGTGGTACAGCAATTTAAGACAATCCGTCTATGTGCATTTTAGAGAATACAGTAAGCTCCATTCTCATTCTTAACAATAGAGTCACTAACACACACTGCTCTGTCTGTTACAGCTATCCCCCTATTCCATTTTGTTTCTTACAGCTGTCCCCATACTCCATTTTGTTCTCCTCCTGTGGCCGCCCCTCCCTGGCTGTTAAGTTGTTTACCAAGAGCCATTGCCCTTCTCAAAGGGATGGCCACTTGTGCTAAGTGGGACCACTGCCCTGTTCAAAGGGTTAGTCCTGTTTATCACCTTGCAACCATGGGCTTATGTAGGGTCAGGCCCAAATGTCCAGAGGCTGGCAAGACCTATTGTGTTTTTAAGATCCTGGCATGAGTCATAGGCCTCATAGTGCTTTTGAGTACCATATGCACAACTATGCCCAGCATCTCTGTGCTCACCTGCAGGATTTCCCTGCCTCCTCTCCTCCCTGTATCAAGAGAGCCAATCAAAATACTGGTGGGAAACTGCCTACGTTTGCCTTAAAACCAGACATTTCTGATCAGACCGGGACAGGAAAGGTCCTTGCTTTGCCAACCTGGATCTGATCAGCGAGGGGTCTTTGGGGGGCCCTCTCTCCGCTCTCAGTTTGTTTTGAACGTACCCCATTTTTAAACTCCCCTCCCATGAAGAACGAATTGCTGCCTGAGAGATCTCCTGATTATCGGACCGTACCTACCTTCTGATGTTCTTGCTGCTTCTGCCATATCGCTGCTACCTTGGGGCTGGTAAGAATCCTCTGTGATTTTCGAGACTTATTTTATTATTTTAGCTGCTCGGCTCTGTCTCCCCGCACACTCAAGCTAAACTTTCTGTGTCTTAAAACCTCTTCCTAAACCTCGCGGCACTTTCCGCTAAAATAAGTTTGTGCCGTGCTAAGCTCTGATCCTGTGGGCTTTGCCTGTGGACTTCTGCTTTCAGCTGTATCACTTGCTTGTCGATCACATCCGCTGCTTCCTTGGAGCTGGATCCTGGCGTGCCAGCTTAGCAGCCCCTCCTCCCCATCTGGGCTAAGGTAGCGAGCCTAGTGAGTCAGTTCTTAGTCTAGATTAAGTTGTCTAATTTCATTTTCATAGCTTGTGTTGAGTTAGTTTAAGAGAATGTTGTAAATTGTGCTCTTGTAGTTAGTTAAAAAATTGGTGCCATATGTTTTCTCATGTTACTTGCTATTGGTTGCAGTCTTGGTTAAGTAGATCATAGATAATGATTTTTGCTGTGTCTGTATGAATTGTGGTTAAGCGTCTGTCTTTCCCGCTGCCCCGCCACTCCTCAGGCTCCCCAGTCACTGTTAAAACTTGCAGCTGTCTGCGCTCTAGTCTCCCTGAGTTTAAACCATCTTCTGCGCTACTGCATCAACATGCTCTCCTCTCCTCAATCCCCAACAACCTCATTCCCGTACCATGCCTATTCTCTCTCTTCTCTTTTAATCCCTGTCCACCACGTGTTCACCCACTCCTACTGCCCAACACTCAATTGTTATTACTGAAAAGTCTAGCATAATAAACCCCATTGGTTAGCCTCTTTTTTTGCAACACACCATCACATTTTACATTTATACACTGTGACAGCACTTTTTACCTAGAGTTGTTGGATATTATAGACACTTTTTTCCCCATTAATGATTTACGTGTGGTATTTGCGCTGTAACACACCCTTTACATAAGAAATTGCTAGCTACCTGTTACATTTATATTTCAGTGTTAATTGGTTACCAACTGTATTGCACCCCACTATTGAAACCCCCTATACTATTTACTAAAAGAAACCCCTCCCCAATTGTCTACCTTAAAAAACCCCATACCCCTCACTATTGAATTTTCTCTGTTTTTGCATTTTCTTAATAAAGTTTATTTTACACCCCACTAGTGCACTAGTTGTCCCCCAAGATCCCCTACCTGCTGGCAGGGTCACGCTCCATAATAGAAAGCCTAAATTAAGGTTATATACGTACGGTGACACAAACCTTAACATTTAATTCATGTACACAGACTATTAAAAACACACTCACAATAACCAGCACCCAAACAACTATAACTTTGTCACTACTTTTGTGTTAATATTTTAGGGTCCAATCCAGCTTCTTGAGTAATAAGACTTGGCTGCAATCTTACATAATTTTATAACATAAATTTAGATATTTAAATATATGTTTATATTTGTCCTGCAGCATTAAACTTAAAGGTTCATTATGACATGAATACTTCCTTTTTTAATGCAATGGATATTTTTATCATCAGGTATAAAATTTATGTTAAGTCTATGTTCATAAAAGAGTCTTATCTCTAATGATATTCACCTAATTGAGGTGGAATTAATGGACTTACTAATCAAGATACAAAGAAGAATGAGGAAACCAATACAAGGCGGGACTTAAAGCAGCAGGCTACAAGTTTATTAAACACATGGATGTGGTGATGGGGAGTGGTGATATTAACGAGGTCCACTGCAAGGTTAACTGCCCTTTAGCCATACAACCACATAGAGTGAGGATCAGCCCCCTTGCCTAGGTCGTCCCTTACTAAGACAGCATTCAACCCAGCTATGGAATCTACTCACAAAGGGGAGAGAGAATACAGAAAAGGGGTGCCTCAGTCTGCAAAAGAATCAAGATCTCCTTGTACCGAACAGAACAATGGGGACGTGCCGGCCACCTCCTTGGTCCTATGCTTGGGTTTACCTAGGTGTTGGTCCCCTAAAGCCTTTTATCACACCGGACACCAGCCCTCATTTATTACCTTCATTAATTTCTCTCTTTTGTTCTATTTTAAATTCCTATCTAATATTCTTTTTAACCTTAAAACCCAGGCTTCCAGGATGCTCCGAGGAAGCATGAAAGCTTATCAGATGCCATGCCAATTTTGCCTAGCAGAAAAAAAGATTCCATCTTGACCTCAAAAAAGATGATTTAGTCACATGCAAAGCAAGCCCAAAAACAGCTCTGATAGGTACAATAGTACTGTTAAAGGTAACCTGCAAAAAAATAAAAAATAAAAATATTAAGGGCTTTAATTATTTATTGTTATGCTTTGCTTTTGTATAAAAAGAGTTTTTTCCACTCCCACTCCAAAAATGTTTTTTTCCTTATACTTGTTTTAACACAGAAATATCAAGTCTGGTTTTCCTAGGCCTACTCTACATTACAGTTTGGTTGACATAAGACAGCTTACGTTGATCTAATTCTGTAAGCATCTACACTAAAATGTAGCTCCCACCAATCTAAGTCTCCCATTTCATCGACTTAACTCCACCTCCACGAGAGGAGTAGCACTTAAGTCAATGTAGTCAGAGTGACACAGTGTCCATGTAGACACTGTGTTACTTAAATGAACTGTTGACTTCAGTCCTGCGTGGGATTCACAGCTGGAGCCCGCCCTGTGCTAGAGCTGATAGCTTGGGCTGTCAGCCCCCCGGGGGGGCTCCAGTTGTGAGCCTCAGAGGAGGGGGGCCCAGAATGCCCCACTCAGTTAAGTCAGTGGTAGCACTCCTGGTGACAACACGCATCACTGACAGGAGCATACTGTGAACATGAAACATCACTTTAATTACTGCGGTGACTGTACATCGACTTAAGTCAACTTAATTTTGTAGAGTAGATATAACCATGGAGAACCTCCTCGGAGGCTTAGAATATGTGTATTTTGGAGTTCTCACATCTTTACTGAAAAAGTAAGCATATTGAGTCTTTAACAAAGACATTTAATAGCTAACATGTTAATTAGTCATTGAAATTAAACAAGTATCAACAAAGAGTTTTAAAATAGTGATTAAAAAAAATCAGTTGCCCTCTCAGAGACTCTACTTTCAAGCTTTTGCAATCTTTCTAGTTCTCCACTGATCAGAGTTTTTTTTTCAGGACAAACAAGTACTGAATTTCCAATCTCAAAAATAACAATGAATGAATGAATGAAAGAATAAATAAATAAATAAAATAGTTCTTAAACACCTCCACCCTCCTTCCTGTTAGGACATCTAAAGCAGTGGTTCTCAAACTATGGGTCAGAACCTGTTTTAATGGGGTCGCCAGGGCTGGAGTTTAGATTTGCTGGAACCCAAGACCAAAGTCAAGCCCTGCTGCCTGGGCCCAAAGCCAAAGCCAAGCCCGATTTGCACTGCTTCATCCCTGGGGAATGGGGCTCAGATTTTGGCTTCAGCCCTGGGCAGCAGGGCTCAGGGTTACAGGCACCCCACCCGGGGCTGAAGTCCTTGAGCTTGGTCCCTCCCCACCCCCAACCTGGAATGGCGGGGCTTGGGCCCCCGCACCCAGGGCAGCGGGGCTCTGGCAGGCTCAGGCTTTGGTCCCCCTTCCTAGGGTCATGTAGTAATTTTTGTTGTCAGGAGGGGGTCATGGTGCAATGAAGTTGGAGAATCCCTGAGCTAAAGGAAACAAGAAAGAGCCTTAAACAAACACACACACCAACAGTTTGCAGATCAAATTAAGGCTGTGGAAAAAAGATGTTCACAGTTCTTTAATCAACATGTAATGTTACAAACCACATGTGCAGCAATACTAAAGCAGGATAGCATGAGTTAGGCATGTGAGGCCTGATCCAGCAGTTCATACTTGCACAAAACTCTCACTAAGTAATACATAATAATAATAATACCACCTAGCTCTTATACAGTGCTTTTCATCAGAAAATTGTCAAGTGCTTTAAATGGAGGTCAGTATTTTAGAGATGGGGAAACCAAGGCACAGAAAGGTGAAGTGACTTGCCCCATGTCATCCAGCAGAACAGTGGAGGGGGGGTAATAGAACACAGGCAATTCAGTGGGCCTATAGTCATAATCCCACAAACATAGTTAGTCCATTAATTATGTAACTTGAATTTCATATTAAAAGATAGAAAGAGGCGAGTACCACAGAGGTTGATGATAAAAAAAGCAGATGATGGCAAAAAGACAACTAAGGGGGGATGTGATAGAGGTCTATAAAATCATGACTGGTGTGGAGAAAGTAAATAAAGAAGTGTTATTTATTCCTTCTCAGACCACAAGAACTAGGGGTCACCAAATGAAATTAATAGGCAGCAGGTTTAAAATCAAACAAAAGGAAGTATTTCTTCACATAACTCACAGTCAACCTGTGGAAAGAGGATGTTGTGAAGGCCAAGACTAACAGGGTTCAGAAAAGAACTAGGTAAGTGCAGGGAGGATGGGTTCATCAATGGCTATTAGCCAGGATGGGCAGAGATGGAAACCATGTTCTTAAGTGTCCCTTGCCTCTGTTTGCCAGAAGCTGGGAATGGGTGACAGGGGATGGATCACTTGATGATTACCTGTTCTGTTCATTCCCTCTGAAGCATCTGGCATTGTCCACTGTTAGAAGACAAGATACTGGGCTATATGGTCCATTGGTCTGACCCAGTATGGCCATTCTTATCTTCTTATGATAGCATATACTCTTAGTAGCCCTGATTTAGGAATGTTCTTAAACATGCAAGTAGTCCCAATGAAGTAAGTGGGACTACTCATATATGTTTAAGATAAGGTACTCAAGCACATGCATTAACTGGGATGTACAAGTCATCATACGGTATGTTTATGTTCCATGCAATGTTCAATGTCATTGCTGTAGCAATTTTTTATTTTTTCTCAAAAGCAGTATTTTCTAAAAGTAATTTGACAGTTCATCCTGCTGTTCTTCTTTAACTCTTCTTTAAAGCATGAGTATTATCAAATTATGTTACTTAAGAGAGAGACAATTTAGCAAAATCTATCAAATTCCATTATTTTAAAAATTAATAATTTATTTCACATATTTGGAAGTTTGAAATTGAAATATCTGCTTATTGAATTTTGCCTGATCATGTATGCACCCCCTGTTATATTATTGTATATTATATTATTGTGGCTCATGAATGCTGGTCTCCCAGTATATTTAAAAGTTTTTCAACACGTTGTTATTAAGTTTCTTGAAACCCTCACAAAAAATATGGTCCTGATTCTAGGTGGTGTTGAGCATCTGCAACTTTAACTGACTTAATTTAGAATTTGAGTGCACAGCAGCTCTGAAATAAAGGCTTCTAATCTAATTTCTATAAAACAAATATCTAGATTAAACTTTGGCTCTTCTATCTTTGCTTATAGGTCATTGTGGAATTACATAAATATGCATCAGAGAAAAATCTCAAATTATGCAAAGTATTTTCAGGCTAGATCTGCTAAACTGCTTGTGGTAAATTTCTAAAACCTCTCTTATCTGAGGCACAAGTACTCCTTTATCATGGAGCATTCCATAGCAAGTTTTAGAACTGGGGGAAAAAAATCAAAAAAAATTCTGCACAGATTTACACACACTGAACTGTGCAGGCAATGAGTATCCTCACTGACTTCATTGGGACTGTTCACAGTGCTTAAAATTAAGCACATATTTACAGGATTGGGACCCCAGCCTCCTTTGTTTAAAAGCCTGGAGAAAAAAGTCTTAGCTGATTTAAGTATGTCTTATTTTCTTCTATAAGAATTCAAATAATAAATGTAAAAATCATACTCAGCTAACCAAGAAACTACCATTAAAAGTTTGGCACTCACCCCGTCCTAGGACACAAATAGCCATTAAATTTGATGAATAATAAGTAGAATGGAACTTCAACAGCTCTTGTCTTACATCTATTCCTTCCTTAGTTGGTCTAGTTTCCAAAGTGAATTTGTTCCCTGTGATACAAGAAAAGACTCATGAAGATATTTAGTGCCAGACATACACACACGTTATATGCATATACACACTGAAAAACCCTGTCTGATTACCCTGTGTTCTAGGTGCATGCACAAACATTTTTTTTTTTTTTAAATAAAAGTACATACCAAAAAAATCAGACTGGATTAATATCGGCTAATCTCATCAGGACCAATCAACCCTTCCATCCTCAACCCACTCCTTTCTTAAAAGGCTGGGAAAATAGATAACTTTGCAGTAAAACTTACAGGTCAAACAGACTCTTTCAGATAAAGGAAAATTCTCTTTTAAATAGTCACTGCTATTGATTTTTGAAGGCGTCACATTAATGTACTGACGGAAACTTTTACTGTAAGAAAATATTTAGGTTTGTAGTTAAAGCAGCAGTCTTGTCGGGTGCAAGAGTAGTGAGGGAACACTAGAAAAACATCAGATTTTGCGAAAAGCAAGCTGATCAGAGCTGGATTCTAGTCCATTCCACTTCAGTTGGTAATCTTTTGTTGTGTTCATGTGGCTGTAAAAGAAACATTCTAGAGCTTTGATAGGCTACCAACTCGAAGACTATTTTTACATTACAGCCAAACAAAGAATTCAGAAAACAGGAGCACTCAATAAGAAGGTAGGAGTGTAGAAGCAATAGGGTGGAGGGAGATAATAACACAGGATATGCAACAGCAAGAAGGATAAACATGCTATTAAACAAATCTCCAACACAGGTAGCCATTAACATACATCACCAAGGCAACAAGTAAACACCAGGCATAGTATAAACTTGCACCAGAAGTTGCAGGTACATAGTTTCAAGACTTCAGCCAACTAAGAACCACAGGTATCAAGTACACAAAGTCTTCATGAAATGATTTATTACTTTTATTTTAAAACTTATATTTGAAATTGAAGTAAAAAGAGCATACGAGCACATAAATACAGTTCTTCAACAGTACTTGTTTTTAAAATGTTGGTTGTTTCCTTTTCCTGATCTCCCTCTACCTCTGCTAAGCAGACAGACCACAGATGTTAGGAACTTACTGGCCTTTACAGAGCTCAGCCTGACGCCAGAATGTAAAAGTACATGTTCCAAAGACTCACCTAAATGTTTAAGTCTATCATTTCCATCCCACAGAAATGGACAATGGATTGGCAAAAACAGGGTAAGGTACCAGAAGATTATTTTATAAAAATTGTGCTGCTAGCATATATACAAGTGCCAGAAAGTGTCTGAAGTATGTGGGTGGGCAGGCAGAGCACCAGACAGTGCTTGATGTCTGGGAGAGGTGGTTCCGGGAAGACTGCTGGAAGGTATGTGGAGTCAGGGGAGGGAGTTGAATCGCTGACAGATATCTGGGGCTGCTGGATTAGGTGGGCAATGAGTCTATGGGGGTTACTGGAGACTAAACGGTGATACTAGGAGGAAAGCTGGTGGGCTGACTGTCTATCCAGCATGAGAAGCAGCACAAGGAGTCTCTGCTTGGCTGATGGCAGAATAGGTTCCACAATGACCCATGGTGGCCTGAAGTAGGAATTACAGCCATTCCTGCAGCCCAGCAGAACGCATAACATCTCAGCTGCAGACAGGACTGTCACATGTGTGCATCGTGCAAAGTGTAAGACAGGGGACAGCAACCTTTCAGAAGTGGTGTGCCGAGTCTTCATTTATTCACTCTAATTCAAGGTTTCGCATGCTGGTCATACATTTTAATGTTTTTTAGAAGGTCTCTCTCTACAAGTCTATATATTATACAACTAAACTTGTATTGTAAAATAAACAAGGTTTTCAAAATGTTTAAGAAGCTTCATTTAAAATTAAATTAAAATGTTGATCTTCTGCCACCGACCCACTCAGCCTGCTGCTGGTCTGGGATTCTGTTCACATAGGCTGGCAGTGGGCTGAGTGGGGCCTGCGGCTGGGACCCCAGCTGGGAAGGGTCTGGCAGCCAGAACCCCAGACCAGCAGCGGGCTGTGTGGGGCTGGTGGCCGGGACCCCAGACCAGCAGTGGGCTGAGCAGCTCAGCTCACTGCCACTCAGGGGTTCCATCCTCTGGCTCCTGCCAGCCGGGATCCCGGCTGCCGGACCCGCTCAGCCCAGTGCTAGTCTGGGGTCCCGGCCCTGCTCACATACAGTGGGGACCTACCTTCTCCCTGGTTCTGGCCCATTCTCGTCCTCTCTCTGCACTGAGCTGAGAGTTGGAGTGGACCGAGCACAGGGCTGGGGGTGAAGGGTCTTGCCAGGAGCTAGAATGAAGGAGGGGGCTCAGAGTTGGGGCAGGAGGTTTGAGTGTGGGACACTTACCCGGGCAGCTCCCATGTGGTGTGAGGGGTGCAGGTGGGAATGTGAGTGAGGGTGCAGGGGCTCCCATTTGGTGCTTGGATGGGGATGGGGATGTGCAGGGTGCATGGGATGTGGGGGGTGCAAGAGTCAGGGCAGAGGGCTGGGGGCATGGGAGGGGGGTGCAGGTGTGTCAGGGTAGGGGGGCTGGGTATGTGTGGGGGTGCCAGTCAGGACTGGGGTCATGGGGGAGGCTGAAGGAGTCAGAGGGCTGGGTGGTACAGGGCTCAGGGCAGGAGCCTAGGGATGTGTGGGAGTGCAGGGCTCAGGGCAGAGGAGTGGGTGCGTGTGGAGGTCAGGGCAGAGGGCTGGGTGACTGCCCCCCCCACCCCGCTCCTTGTTCTGACTACCCCCTCCTGGGACCCCAACCCCTATCTAAACCTCCCTGCCCCTTATCCCCTGACTGCCCCCTTAGGATCCTACCCCCTACCTGTCCCCTGACTGCCCCAACCCTTATCCACACCCCTGTACCCAGACAGACCCCCTGGACCCCCACGCCCATCTAACCGCTCTCTGCCCCCTGACAGGATCCCCAGAACTCTGGACCCATACAACCCCCGCCCCCTGCTCCTTGCCTGCCCCAACCCCTCTCCACACCCCTACCTCCTGACAGTCCCCCCAGAATTCGACTCATCCAACCCCCGCAGCTCCTTGTCCCCTGACCACCCCCTCCGGAGACCCCCACACACCCTAACTGCTCCCCTAGGACCCTCCTTGCTCCCTGCCCCCGACTGCCATGACCCCTATCCACCCCCCAAACAGACCCCAGGACTCCCATGCCCCATCCAACCCCACTGCTCCCTGACTGCCCCCTCCAGAGACCCCCGCCCCTAACCACCCCTCATCCAATCCACCCTGCTCCCTGTCCCTTGACTGCCCCCACTGCCCCCAGCCCCGGAGCCGGCCCCCTTACCATGAGGCTCCTCACTCATCCGGAGCCCGGCCGCTGCCACTCCTGCGTGCGCAGCTCCGCCCCACCCCTCAGAGCACTGTGCGTGCAGCAGCAGGGCTCCAGATGAACGGGGAATGTCTTTCCGTCCCCACAGAACCAAATGCTGCCCCATGGGAGTGCCTAGCCCCAGCCCCAGCCCCAGCCCCAGCCCCAGCCGCAGCCCGCTGCCCGCTGCCCGCGCGGCAGCATAACTCTAGGGGAAGGCGGGGGAGGGGGCAGTGGTTTGCTGCACTCGGGCTGGCACTCCAGCCCGGGGCCACGGACCCCGCAGCTTGCCGTGTCAGCAGGATTCTTAATGGCACGTGGTGTCCCAGCAGGCAGCCGCGTGCCATTAAAAATTGGCTCACGTGCCATAGATTGCCGACCACTGGTGTAAGACATTTGGCAACCCTCTGTGTAATTAAAAAAAAATAAACCACAAATTAAGGCTTTGGTTCTTCAACTAGGATCTAAAAAAGGTCCTCTTTAAAATACCTGATTACAGAATTGGGGCCTAAAATAACACTATACATATTGAGAATTATCAGCTAAGTATTATTACTATTGAATTTGAATACATTTCAGGCACCCTATCTAGAAAAACATCTGTAATCCTGACCAGCCATAAATTCCCACAGCTAGCTATGGACATGACAGTGGCATAAGGCAGAAATATTTCAACAGAAACTCTTCTAACATGCAGAAAATGTCTTCTGAAACTTTCCTGGATACCTCTTGGGAGCAGCACAGGGATTTAAGATTATTCTGTCCCACTCCATCAGCACAGTGCTGATTCATGACCACCAAACCCTGGCTCGCTGAGATTACAGAAGCTGTTTCTTCCTTATTAGAAATTAATCCACAGACACTGGATTTTCTCCCATGGATCATCAGATAGGTAACCTGCAACACTTTCCTTAGATTTTTTCTCTATGCATTTTTTAAAAAGTTTCCTACTTCAGAGGGTCCTTCCTTACTAGGAGAAAGTCAACATGTCCTCATCTAAATGATCTTACCACTTTAGGACACTACAGCCAATTAGTCAGACATTGCAGCTATTTATCAGCCGGAGAACCCTTCTGAAAGCCTTACATCCAAATGTTAAATATTAACTGAGAATCCAAGGACATCATCATCAATTGTAATAATGTTCTTTCTGCTCTCTTTAGCTGTTAAAGGGCACCTAAGGAGCAACAAACCCTGTAAAAGCCATTTAGCCACCTGATCAGTGTATTTATCCAAAGCCTCACTTTTCTTAGCCATCTATCGCTGTTGCCCACTGTGATTTATGCTTTGCATTTTGTCTTGATGCTCACATCCAATAATTGCGCCAGTGCTTTCCTGATTTACTTAACCTGATTTACTACAAACCTCAGTTTGTCCTCCCAATGCAACAGTTGTTAGCAAAATGCTATTTGGCTGCTGGCAATTTAAATACTCTTCATCCACTTTCTCTCTCTTTCACAATGATTTACAGTCCCAACTTGGGAGACTCACTTCCAGTCATAAAAGAATCGTCTACTGCTGAAATCATCATCATAAAAGTTGTCTCATCACCAAACACCTAGTCTTGTATCAGTTTGTTCCATGTTTTTGTCCAGTTCTTTTTTTAATCTATTGTGTGAAAGATGTAATGAATCCTCACAACAAACATGTATGGAGGGAAAAAGGAAATTGTTCTCAGTCCTATCTTCACCAGTTTTACATAAACAGTCTCAGCATGGATTTTATGCAGAACTTTAATGGGGCATTTTTGCGCCTGGGGAGAGCAAGCATATTTGCATCCTCTACCATTTTTTTCCATCTTCTTCCACCCCATTCTTCCACCCCTGCGGCTGCCGCACTTGCCTCACCCTGGTTACAGCTCTGATCTTATGTCAGCTCTAATAGATGGGTGATTCTATTCTAACAAACCTGTTCCAAATTTACTGAAGGGATGATTGGGACTTCCAGTAGCTTTCTCCAACTGAAACAATCGCCAGGCATCATTCATTAAATTCTTTTCATGCTCGGAATCAACAGCATTCACCTCCCTTTCCTTGCAGCTCTCATCAAACAAAGGGCATAGGAAAAACTGGGCAAACCTAAAAGAAAATTTTACAAATTTACACAACTAAAATGTAAATCTTTTCCAAGACAGGATTATTGCACATAAAAAATAAAACAACAAAAACCAGCCCCCAAACCATGAAGTCTGAAAACTCATGTTTTAATTTGTTGTTAATTAAGAGTGTAAGACTAGAACCTCAGAACTCCTGAAACCAGTCCTGGATTTGCCACAGACTCGCTGTGTGGTTTTAGTCAAATCACTTAATCTCCTCCTCCTCAGTTTCTCCAGCTGTAAAATATCAGTAATGACTTACTTACCATAGAAGAGTGTTGTGAGAATCCAACACTCTTGTTAATACAGTGCAGTGACATGGAGGATGTCAAATGTTTATTTTTTAATATTTATTGAAGGTTATATAAATGTTATACAGACTTATGCAAACCTAAGTAAAACCAAACAAAATATATAAACCTTGATCTATACACGCCATAAATATTTATATATATTACATTATATCGCTCACTATAAATGCATTTTCTGTAACTGATGCAACTCAGCCCATAAATTCATTTCAATTTTTCATTTTATCCTTCATTTAATAACCAAGATGTTCATACCATGTTACTTTTGTCATTTCCATCTAAAAATCTAACTATTCACGATCATGTGATCTTTATCATTATAGCCCTAGAGGTCCCAACAGTGATCAGAGTCCCATTGTATTAGGCATCATTCAAACACATAATAAATAAGGCTCCGTATTTGTCACAGAGATCATGGAAGTCACCATTCCATGACTTTCTGTGACCTTTGTGACTTCTGCAGCAGCTAGTGTGCCTTGCCCAGGAGCCACTTGAGCAGCTCAGGCAGCCCCTGGGCCAGTCGCACCGGGTGCTGCTGGGGCAGTCTTGGGTCCCCCTGCCCCCTAGCAGTAGGAGTTTGGGTGTTGGGGGGCTCAGGACTGGGAGTTGGGGTGCGAGGCAGTGCTTAGCTGGGAGGGAGCTCCCCGGAAGGGCGACAGCAACTCCCACTCCCTCAGCTCCTAGCTCCACTTGCTGCCTCTGCCCACAGGCACTGCCCCCACAGCTCCTATTGGCTGTGGTTCCCAGTCAATGGGAGATGCAGAACTGGGGCTTGAGGCGGAGCAGAGGCAGCACATGGAGCTAGGGTCACCGCTTCCCAGGAGCCAGGTGGGGAACCTGCCTCAGCCCCACGCTTGCAGGGTGCCCCCCCCCCCCAGCGCCTTCCCCTTCCCAGCACCTGCAGCGCTCCCCAGACTGCCCTCCCGAGTCTCTCTCCCCACCAAGTTTTAGTCAGGGGTATATAGAAAAAATCATGGACTGCTCACGGGGTGTGAATTTTTCTTTATTGCCCATGATTGATCCATCAATTCTACTAAAAATATTTATGACTAAAACGTAGCCTTAATAATAAGAGAGAATCCCTGCCCAAAAAGGCTTACAGTCTAAATAGACAAAAGGCAGGAGAAAGAAAATAATATTGTCTCCATTTTATAGATAGGAAAATTGAGGCAAAGAAGGCCTGACTCAAAGCCTATTAAAGGTAATGGAAAGACTCCTACTGAATTCAATCAAGCTTTGATCACATCTTAAAGATTTGCCCAAGATCACATGGAAAATCCATGCCTTAAACACAAGTCAACCTTAACAGTCAGTGCTACCAACCCCACCTATAATACAAGATGTCATGCTGTCAGCAAGAATTCAACATATAATTATGATGATTTTGTTTGAGATATCACAAATATCAACCAAAAAAAACTCCTCAGAAAACTAGAGGTAACAGAAATCTACTTACCTGTCCAATGCACCTTCTAGATGTTCATGTGACACATCAAAGTAATAATTGGTGTGTTCTCCACTGGTGAAAGCATTTGAACTTCCTGCATGCTCACTAAGAAACTGACTGTACTCATTCTCTTTTGGGTACTTCTTGGTTCCCAAGAACAACATATGCTCACAAAAATGGCTGAGCCCAGCAATGTTTGGGGGGTCTGATAATGATCCTGTGGAGAAAAATACACATTAAAGAAGTCATATTATAACATGTATAGTCTTTTAAAAATAATTTATATTATACTAGTGTGCAATCATGTGAATTCTGTAGTTATAAAACTCCACTTAACTCCAGCCCCACAGTCACAGGAAGCCAAACCCAATGTTCAAAAGAAGTATTTTAAAATTTGCAACTTGGTCATCTTGAGAGGGCTCAAACTCTGTTTCTTCCTTTTGGGCCACGCTAGGGTAGGATCACTGCACACCCATGATTCCTAAATTGAGGCCCATGGACCATTTTTAGTCTGTAGAGAACTGAATGATCATATGGTTCTGGTTTCTCCTCTTTGTTTCCAGCAGCTACACTGCATTAAAAGGCAGCTAAGAATACACTAAATGCTTTCCTGATATTATATTTCCATGCAAGTCACTGCTGCAATTTCCACAAGGTTGCTATGCAATTGTGAATAGAAGGGAGAAGTGTCACTTCAAAAGGGAGGGGAGGTAGTCCATGAGAAAAAACTGTCTATTAAGATGTGATGCACACTATGAAAAATATTGATAAACTCTGCTGTAAACTCTGAAATTCACGAATCAGATTTCAGCTTTGGAGAGGCTAGCTAGCTACTCTCTGAAGTGTGTAGATATGAAAAAGTCTAGACACTGATTTGTAAATCACATCTTTCCTACAAGCTATGGAATGTGTAAAGAGAAATATCTTAGACTTTTCAGATTTTGAAAAATATTGCTTTTCTGTTACTGTAAGAGTCAGAAGCAGATAGGCACTTTATGTCCACAGTCTAAGGGCTTGTCTACATGGGAACACACTCAGGAACGTTATGATTAACTTTACATCTTTAGTTAATTCACGTGCACAAATTTAAGACATTTAAAATCGTGTGTGGATGCTCTCATTCAGAAGAAAAGTGATTTAATTCTCTGTAATCCTCCAGATAAAGCCACTTTACTTCTGGATGGGAGCATCCACACGATGGATAAAGGAACTTTAATTTATGCACATTAACTTCACACCTTTAGTTAATTCACCTTAATTATCCTGAGTGTTCCTGTGTAGACAAACATTGCCATATCAGAGATTAAGGTTTTCCTCTTGGCACTTTATGCTGCTTTTCTTGCCCTTACTCATTACAATAAACATGCATGAAACAAAAATCTAGAATGGTAGATAAAGCAAGACAGAATGATTTCTCCATTTTTTTTTTTTGTTGTTGTTGTTAAATGGCTCCTTCAGAATGTGGAATCATATGGTTAAAATTACAAGTCTGACTACTAACTAAGCATGTGTTACATCAGGAAAATTTAACTAGCTCTAACAATTTCTAACAAGATTTATGGAGAAATAAAACTGGAAATCCCAATAACAGAAGGTTGTGCAACCTGCTGAAAACAACAACTCCTGTAAATGCTACCATATTTTGTGCTATGTACCATCGGTTTATTTGCAAGTAAAATATTGAAATTAGTGGCACACTGAAAGTAGGTCAGATTCCTTTTCCTCACAAAAACATACTGCAGTAATTATTTGCAATGCAAAGCCAGTGGAATAGAATACAAAATGAATTAAATACCTATGTGTACATCAAGTGCTGCTGAAGACTTATCTGTAGTGGGGTCGCAGATGAGCATTGCTTTGATGCCATTTTCCAGTTCTAGTCCACGATATTCTCGCTTATCCTCAGGTGATTTGATAATTTTGTTTGCTATTCTCTTAATAGCTGGATTGCTCATTTTGTTATGGGTATTCTTCTGAAGCCTAGAAGGAAATGGTAGACATTCAAATTCCTAATTTATATTTAAGTAACTATCTCAAAGGATAAATTGTGAGGAAAACCTAATTTCCTGTGCAGAACCCTTAAAACCTGTCCTGTATGCCGAATTGTGGTCCAGATTCAGAGAGATGCTGAGAATTTGCAACTCCCATTAAAATCAGAATATTTCATAGAGGAGTGGATCCTATCATTGAATCTACAGTCACTTCTACTCTCCCAGTAATTAAAAATTAATAACTTAGCATCAAAGATACACGTCAGCCACCCTATTCAACTATAATAAAAAAAATTAAAGGCTACAATGAATGCAATCTTGCCAAATCCATCTTCAACCTATAGAAAAATATTTTAAATCTCTTTGTATTTATATTGAAATTTTACAAAAATCTACACTTAAAATCAAAAGAAAAACATGAAATAATAACAACAGGTATGTTTACTATCATGAAGACTACTACTATGCAATCATAAACTGCCTTTCATTGTAGGACCTCAAAGCACTTTCCTGAAACTGTGTGTTAACTCAGTTTTACAGATGGGAAAACACAGGCAGGGAAGGGTTAAATACTTGCCCAAGGTTTCAGAGTAAATCACTGGCAAACTGAGAAACAGATGCAACCTTTCCTGTTCCCCAGGTTCCTCTAATTCAACTCAGTTCTTAAAAACTACTTTTAGAGTTCACTAGTTCTAGAGATACAGTAAGAAAGTCTCTGGGTGTGGCAGCAATATTTTGAAATGTTTAACACCAAGTGAGATTCTGGAATAACGTTCTCTTGTTATTTTAAATTTTAGGTAAACTGCCAAAATAAAAACATGAGACATCCCAATCATGAATCTTGATTTTTAAAAAGTGCTTAATTTTATTTGAAACCACATACTTCTTAAGAAAAGCAATCAGAGAAATGGGAAATGAGAGAGTAATATTTGAAGCCAGGCACCGTGCAGCCAGGTAGTAAATTTCCACATGTAACTCTGCCAATGAATCAATCTGCTTTACAAGATTAACGTTTCAGTGAAGGACATGTTCCTAAGAGAGAATGATTAAACAAACAACATTTTTGTCTGTGGCACAACATATTGGTAAGTGACCACCAGAGACTGGTTAATAGCTAGCTAACTAAATTCACTTGGGAGCTAAACCAGATTTGAGCCTAAGCCTCCAAATATGATGAACGTGTGTAATAAATCTTTGTTTATGGTAAAAACTGCTGCAAGTACAGTTCCATCAGAAGTACAATATATGCTATTTCAAGGGTTTGACAGTATTGCTGCTCCTGTCGTCAACTCACATTGGACATCACAAAAACAAAAGCCAAATTCATTTATTTTCAGAAGCTTTAAGTCTGTAAAGTGTAAGGCACTGAAATGACCAATGACTATAATTAGTATATTTTTTATAGAGAATATTGTTATGTAGCTCCCCACACATTTACTGTGGAATGTCTTCAGTCATGACATTTATTAGGCAAATACCATTTGGCTTATAAAAAACAATGTTTTAACTAGCTTTCTTGTGATCTGTGCATACCAAACTGATTTTTTTAGAATGTTAACAGGACTTCAGAAGTGAAGCTCTGGAGATGAAAATCAGAGTGCTTATTTACATAAAATACCATTAAAGGGAAGACAACTTAAAAATTCCCCTTTCTACAGCCATATTGGTATAGAAAAATGGTATAGGTCAGGGGTAGGCAACCTATGGCACGTGTGCAAAAGGCAGCACGCGAGCTGATTTTCAATGGCACTCACACTGCCGGGGTCCTGGCCACCAGTCTGGGGGGGCTCTATATTTTAATTTAATTTTAAATTAAGCTTCTTAAACATTTTAAAAATGTTATTTACTTTACATACATCAATAGTTTAGTTATATAATATAGACATAGAAAGAGATCTTCTAAAAACATTAAAACGTATTACTGGCATGCGAAACCTTAAATTAGAGTGAGTAAATGAAGACTTGGCACACCAATTCTGAAAGGCTGCCGACCCCTGGTATAGGTCATCATTCATCTACTTTACCTCCCTTCCACAGAATGGTGATGGCCACCTTGGCGCCAGCTACATGTGTAATTAACACCACTGGTGTAATAAATATTGTGGGTAGCTGATGATGACACTATGAGCATCACAATGAGGTGAATGTTAACACTTCCAGACTCGGAAGAATTCAAATGCTCTTAGGCTTTCCAGAACAAGGCCTTTACTCTATGTTTCTAACAACAAGTAGTCCTTGTGGCACCTTAGAGACTAACAAATTTATTTGGGCATAAGCTTTCGTGGGATATAACCCACTTCATTAGATGCATGGAGTGGAAAATACAGTAAGCAGGTATAAATATACAGCCCATGAAAGTGGGGATCAGTGCTAACGAAGCCAATTCAATCGAAGTGGATATGGCCCATCCCTCTGTTGATACTCACACCTTCTTGCCAACTGCTGGGAATGGGCCAGATCCACTTTGACCCCTACTTGGTAAGGCAACTCCCATCTTTTCATGTGCTGTGTATTTATACCTGCTTACTGTATTTTCCACTCCATGCAGCTGATGAAGTGGGTTATATCCCATGAAAGCTTATGCCCAAATAAATTTGTTAGTCTCTAAGGTGCCACAAGGACTCCTCATTGTTTTTACCGATACAGACTAATGCGGCTACCCCTCTGAAACCTGTATGTTTCTACTTTCTAGTTACACAAGAACAAAAAAGACATGTCATCATTAGTACTTCAGGGTTTGTAGATTCCTCAAAATGAAAATTTAATTCTGTATGAGGCACTATGTCTCTCGGTGAAAAGTCTAGAAATAAAGACCCAATTTATATCCTGGCTGAGACTGTCAGAATATTTTTTAGTTCAATAGCCCTTATAAGTTGACATATAACTTAAAACAACAGCACATCTGCAGAAAGGAAAACAGAACCAAACAACACAGCCTTTCAAAGACATTACACGAGAGATTTTAAGAAAACATATAAAGCAGTCTATATTTTGTAAGATTTTAAGTTACTTTATTTACTAAATTCAGTGAGCCAAAAATAGTCAAAATTATATTTAACATATTCTGGAAGGAAAAAAATAAACTAATTACACTGCTAGATGGTTAACAATAAGTAAATTATTTACATTCCTCATCTCTTGATCAGTTCAATAGGAAAAGTGTTTTTAAAGGGGCAACAGACAACACAATAAGATATGCTTGATAGCCTCCTCTTTTCCAAATTCCAGACTCTAACCAGCGTTCCCAAGTTGTGGTTCATAGAGGACTTTCTGGTAGACCACAAAGTTGGCTTTTCACATGGTGCTGTCTATCCATTAAAATACATTAAATATATATTTTTCTAATATTACTTTTCACTGTAAGCAACTGTTCCTGTCACATAAATGTTACATGATTACAAATGGAGGAAAGTGGTCCACATGACTGAAAACAAAAGGAGGGAGATTGTCCATCAGACTCTCTATTACAGTATGGCTCATACTATGAAAAAATTTGATGACACCTGGAAACTCCTAAGGCTTTTCATAGTTAATTTAGTGGTGGGATTTTAAACCATTTCAGAACATCAGTGGAAAATCCACAATCTTCAAATTATTCAGTGTCCAGGTCATCGTCTTGTGGTGGATTTTTTATTTCAGTCATTAGAATTCTAATGTAGTAAAAGAGCTAAAGGTATTAGAGGGGCAGTACATCTTATGATGAGAATAAATTATTAATTTTTAGAGCCAAAAATTCTGCAAGTTTAGAACATTTAATACCACTGAATTCACTATAACTGGTCACAGAGACTGCCCCTGAAGAACTGTAAAAATTTCAGGGGACCTATCCTAGAAATACTGCCTTTGTGTGTTTGTTTAATTAAAAAAAACAGGATCTTCTTGTCACTAGCAAACTTACAATCAGTTTTCTCCTGCCTCTCTGCTATATTTTGTAAAAATAATCAGTTTTGAACAATAAAACCAAAAGTTTTTGACTAGAACATAAAGATCAGGATTCCATCACTGAAGCTATGAATGATTACATTTGATTTTATTACTGTGACATATCGAGGGTACAATCCAGACTAATGACTGGCTGTGTCATCCCTGCTCTCTAACCTGGGATGCTTTGCTTTGCTGCTGTAGCCTCCAACTCTGGACTGCTCACAACCTCCAGCATGCAAGTCACTTCCAGCTATGTCTGTGGATGTGCTGCAGCCAGCCAACCACATCTTGGCTTTTACCAGCCTTAGTTATACTGCAGGGTGACCCCAGCACCTACCACCCAACAGGGTCCCAGAGCTCAAGCTCCAGCCCAAGCCCAGGAATCTACACAGCAGTGAAACAGCCCCGCAGCCTGAGCCCCATGAGCCCAAGTTGGCCGGCATGTGCCAGCCAAGGGTTTTTTCCTTGCTGTGTAGACATACCCTCAGTCAAGTAAGGCAACAATGTGAGCATCAGATGCTGGACTACCTGAAACTTACGAAAACATAACCTTCTTTACGCCACTCCTGTTGAACGTTTCATACAATAAGTAAGGAGGTGCCCTTAAATAAGGGCAAAACTTTATTACTCTATTTTTAGACAGAGATATTGAATACAAAAAGCATCAGAAGAGAAGAATTAAAATCAGTGTACCTCTAAACAACAGTGAGGAACATGAACTCTTGCAAGAGTGTAGGAGATTGCGTTCTAAAAAAGTAGAAATTTCTACTAGCAAAACGGGCACTATCACATGACAAATTATAAAACAGTGTTTCATTCGAATATCCATGTAAACATTAACAAACACACAGAAATAGCAATCCCAGTCTCTAAATTCTAGTTTAAAACTACACTAACCATCTACCAAATTTTATCTTGTGCAATGGTTGAACTGGTTGTGATTAGAGTTCACAAGTTACCCCATAATTGCCTGCTGCACGGGGTCATCCTCTGAAATGAAGCAGCTAGTATAGGCCACTTGTCAATGACTGGATGTGGGACTATATGGACCACTAGTCTGATCCAGTATGGTAATTCCTATGTTTCTTGTTATGCCTCAGTATTATTAATGCTATGCTATAATGCAGACAGACTGCTACAAAAAGAAAAAAGAAAGAAAGACTTATAGTTCACAGAACTGCAGGACTAAACTAGAAATGCTCCACAGTAACTGGGTCCCTCTTAAATAAAAGCAATCCTGCTCTAATTCTACATACTTGAAAATTCAAACAGTACTTAACATCAGTTCAATCTGCTATGCCAGACAACGGGGAATATAGAAAAATAAAGGAGCCTCCTGAACCCCTTAATTTCACCTTAAGTATTGAATTAATAAACAGTACGCATTCTATCCTTTTTAGTTAAAAGTATGTCTAATTCGGTTTCAGACTTCAACATGGTGGTTGCTTACTGGTGCATTAACCTTGGAATCGTGTTCCACATACTTTCTACCCTGTGTTTGATGACGATACACCTGATTTTTTTTTGTCACCTGCTACTTCCTTATTATTTTTAACCCACCTCCTCAAGTCATGACGTTTTATCAATAGCTTTAATGATTCATCTACAATGGTGACTCAAAATGCTATGCCCACTGTGAAATCTCATACATTTCAACTGATACCTTGTGAAGAACCAGAGTATACTGTCATAATAACAATTCTCTGTTTCTATCTCCTTCATAACCTAGCTCTAGTTTAGCACTCAAAATTGGGTACAGTGAGGATTACTCTCCCCTCCTCCACCCCCACCCCCGCATGTTCCAAAACAAGTTAGTTTCAAATCAAAGGATTGATCTTGCATGCCCTTACTCATCACCTCAATAGACCTACTAGGAAAAGCAAGTTGTACTTATGCTGGGGTTCGCAGGACTGAGCCCTAACACTTAAGCAGGATAGGAAATAAATCCATTAAAAACTGCACACACCCAAAACATAACCTGCTGCACCAAACCCAACTCAGAAAAAAGCCAGAATAGATAGATAGTTCCCCTTCCCTTTTCCCCACCCCCCGCCTGGAAAGTCAACAGACTTGGGCTTATATTTCATTTATCTTTTTTATATGATGAGGCAAAAGCCGTCCACCAAGAATACTAAGCCTCCTGGGTGCTGAATAAATAAGCCTCCCGGGTGCTTTCAGATCAAACCTCCGTTTCCTTCTAGAAGACAGGCTTCCTGTCTGCCTTCTAAAACTTGCTTACCTCTTTCCCCTCACTTGTACTTTTGAGTAAGCTGCCCAATTCCAAAGTGCTGATTCCTCTACTAAGATGCTAGTACTAAGCTAATACTTCTGTTGCTGGTATGACCACCGCTAAGTTGAGCACCAAAATGATGACCCACAAAATGTCTTAGCTATCTAGAGAAGACTCATTCTAAATAATTAAAAATAATATTTTTAAAATTAAGATACTTTCATGGTATTGCCACAAAACCACAGCAACATTGAACAGCCCAACAAAATACAGGCAGCAGCAAGAAATGTTCCTTAGTACAGCGTTTTTGGAATTGTGCTGCTCGCTCAAAAAGTGCAAGTGAGGAGAAGACCTAAACAGAGAGCAGGATAACAGGCGAATGCAAAGAATGGGCTGAGCGAGGGGGGTCTGAGCGGAAAGCAGGCTCACGTTCACTGATGGGGACACATCAAGTACTCTCTTATGTCCCCCTCTCACCAAAATGCCCTCTTCGATATAATAGATCAGGTACTGAGGAAAAATATCTGTTGATTTCTATTTTACAAGGAAGTAAAGGCAAGCGGTATACTTTAAGATGCTTTTCCTGCAATGAGATCCATGCAGGCGGACTTGTGCATACCCACAGAGCCTCACTGATTTCAATGGGGCTCTGTGAGGGTGCTGAGGTCCACCTGTGAAAAACTTATTACACGACTGGGGTTTTAATTTTTAAACTGCATGTGATACCTATGTCAATCTATAGTTATTTTAGAAAACAATTTTTAAATTAAAATACAGTTGGCACATTAGCCAATATAGCTAAACCTCATTTACAGTATTTGAAACCCAGTTACCAGAGACCTCTAGCATTTGACAACAATGCAAAAATTTTGGTGCACAGCCAAAAGAAATGGCTCGCTGAGCACTGGCTTCAAAATTTTCTTCAAGATCTGCTGTCTCAACAGGATATATATGTTTAAGCCATATTAGTAAGGCCCTACCAAATTCATGGCCATGAAAAAATCCATCACGGACTGTGAAATCTTCTGTGTACTTTTACCCTACACAATACAGACTTCATGGGGGAGACCAGTGTTTCCCAAACAGAGGGTCCTGACCCAAAAGAGGTGATGGGGAGTCACAAGGTTAATGGGAGGGGGTCGGTCACAGAAGTATTGCCACCCTTACTTCTGCGCTGCTGCGTTCAGAGGTGGGCCATCAGCCAGAAACTGTCACTACCTGGCTGCCCAGCTCTGAAGGCAGCAGTGCAGAAGTAAGGGTGGCAGTATAACCACCTCAAGAGTCTCCCACAACCCTCTTTTGGGTCAGGACTGCTACAGTTACAACACCGTGAAATTTCAGATTAAAACATATGAAATTTAAGATTTTTAAAATCCTATGACCGTGAAATTAACCAAAATGAACCGTCAATTTGGTAGGGCCCTACACATTGGCCCACAAGTCTTGCTGAGCCAGATGAACATCTATAAATAATCATCATCTCTGGAGAATCAAGCTGAATGGCTATAGCTGGGATGCCAGCTCTGCAGATTTTGAGGACTGTGCTTGGTGAGCTCCTCCAGTTATCTGAAGGTTTTGGTTTCCCTGAGACCTTCAGATAATCATGGTTTTACTATAAATACACATCTCTGGGGTGCTGAACCATACTCAAAGCATATCTATATCAACTGATGAATAAAACTGCACAATTTATTTTTGTTACTGCTTTTGGGGGTCATGTTTCATATCCCTTTTTGAGTACACCATTACACTGCACTGAATGCACCATAATTATTATTTGAGCTCCACAAGTGTCCTTGGCATTATATAAAGATCATGATTGTGATCTACTATCAATTCCAAATTTTTCACCTGTTCCAAATTCTGCAGACTGTGTTTGTATTCCTTATATACACATATTATGTTTTTCTTCCAGATCCCATTACCCAGTAGTTGCCATGGATTGAAGTTTATGATGAGCCAATACCTGCCCATGTTTTCAGTTTATCTAGATCTCCATCACTGGTCTATACTCTCTGAATTTTCACTAATCCACCTATGTTTACATTTTCTGCCAACTTTCAAAACGTTATAAATATGCTGCTGTTGACAGTGCCTGGCGTGAAACTCTCAGGAGCTGGGAATTTTCAGTAGAAGGCTCTGAGCTTCAGGTCTCCCAGCCAGTGGGGATCACGGCGAATTTATTTCTCACCTCTTTTACAGAGAAGATAGTGCTGAATTGAGTGCTCTGGATAATTTGTTGAAAAACTCATTATACTCTGGTGGGGCTGCGATATTAGAATAGATCTCCATTCTCGTGTGTCGTTTCTCCTGCTCCTTTACCCCACACATCCACGAGTGCTCTTGGAACAGATCATCACCTGATGGCAGGACTGTGACATCCTTACCAAAGCAATAGTGACACTAGAGGTATGTCATCCAATAATCAGTCTCCTCTCTTCACCTTCCCTCAATTCATTTGCATGCTACAACTGCATTGGTTAAAATGAGTTAATACTAATTAAGTATTTTCTTAAACTAACAATCAAATGTTTTATCAAAATTTGACACTGTGCACATCATAGAAAAATTCTAATAAACTGGAACAGAATTGGAGTACCTTACCACACATACAAGTAAACTAAAAGAACAGAACATCATCATAAAGGATGCCGCAGAACATTTTATCCTTATTTATTATATCACTAGTTCAAATGTAGAACAAAGCTATTAGGCTCCCCTTATTTCCTGGTTAACATATGATTTTCTACTTCTTGCTTATAAATTTGGGAATTAGGATTCTCTAAGTTATTACACTTCTATAGCTTCAATAGCTATTTTAGGTAAATTTTTTGACCTCTGAATTTAGGTAACTCCCCAATATCACCCTAACTTGAACTTAAATAACTAGCATTGTCTGTTATCAAAATGTATGCAAACTGTTCAAAGTTTTGAACATATATTAGGCTCTTCTTCCCAGTGGAATTAGCAGGAACTCATCATAAAATTTTGCCAAATGATATAACACCCCTCACAAAAGTTCTGCAATAATTAATAAGTATAATTCAATCAACCCCACTAAAACAAATTATAAACTGAAATCTCTGGTCTTACAAAATCAGAATGTTTATCTTAATTTTATTCCTGAGAATATGTCTAACCCAGAAGACAACTTACTCTACTGTTTTAAAAAAAGCTAAATTTGCGAATGATCATTACTTTGACATTACTGCTTATCTAATCCATTTTGAGGAAATTCGCATCTTGCCACCATTCAAAATTTACTTCTCAGTGTGAGTCTGCAGAAGGCAATCTCTCACTGACTCCACATAATCTTCCAGAGAAGTAAAGGGCAATGTCTACACCAGGAAATTTAACCAAGAAACTGTTTAGGGACTGATGGTAAAAGTGATGAGAGTTTACACAACTTTATTTCAGATGTGACAAAACACAGGAGGCAACAAAACAGCTGAACAAACTACTGTAAAACCCTAATCTAGTTTCCATATCTGTTTTTAAAACTGCTCCAAACTGAGTATTTTAAGCATGCACTCAAAACATAAGTAAATAAATTTTATCCAAGTTCACCTTAAAATTACAAGCAATCAAAAGTGGCAAACCAGTTTTTTCCCAATATTTTTAATGGAATCTCCATATGTGTCTCATTGAACCTTTTACAACAGTGCTGGAAATTACATGCAATAAATTATGAAGAGGCACTTGAAAGTGGGAAACCAATGACCAATTTCAAATTTGTCTACAGATTAAAAACAAATTATTATTACTATTATTTTTTTTACCATCCCAAAGCATCTTTACAGATATGGGGAGTAGTATAGTTTCACCATTCATTCCTGTCCCTGGGTTATTCCTCCATTAAGTCCATCCCAGTCATGTCCACACATACTATTCACTATTTAGTCTGTGGTCAGCTTCTAGATCTGACTGACTTTGATTGTGTTTACATTATTTTCTTTAGCATTCTATCATCTGTTTGTCTTCTCCAGTGTCACCACCCTCATAATCTTTTCTATTACAGCCAATCCCATATCCCGACTTCACATCCTACTCTCTTCTAACTTCATTTCTCTTAAAATCATTCCACTTTACACCTGCCATTTTCTCTCATATCTACTGCTTCCTGCCTTCTGATGTCTGTTTCATGTAATGCAGCAATACAAAACACAGCACAGAAGGTTATTGGAAGGCATAAGCAAACAAGGAAAACCTGGACAAGCAACAAAACAAGACTATGACAGACAAACTGTAAATAACTCAAGAATGCTGGGATAATGGAAGTAATAAAAGCATTGTGCAAAATGGTATAGAAATCACAGACTGGACAAATAAAAGGATCAGCAAGAAAACAAGATATGAAAACAATATACAAAAGGTTAAGTTGTATGGAAACACAATCAGGCCAACGATGCAACAGTAGGAAAGGCTACCAGTGAACTGACAATAAATGCCAAAGACATGCTGAATGAACAGAAGGAGCACTATAGCAGTAGGAACTAATTCTGACCATCTCTCCAGGATGGTCACAGTGATTGTGAAATGCTCAGGGAGATAAGAGAAGCTATAAAAACAAAAAACATAGTAATAAAGAGGGACTTCATCTATCCCCATATTGACTGGACACATGTCACCTCAGAACAGGATTCAGAGATAAAATTTTTAGACACCTTAAATGATTGCTTCTTGGAGCAACTAATCCTGGAACCCAAAAGGGGAGAGGCAATTCTTGATTTAGTCCTAAATGACACACAGGATCTGGTCTAAGAGATGAATATAGCTGAACTGCTCAACAATAGTGATCATAATGTAATTAAATGTAACACTCCTGAAGAAGGGAAATAATAAAGAAACCCATCACAGTAGTATTTAACTTCAAAAGGGGGAAACTACACAAAAAATAGAAATCTAGTTAAATGGAAATTAATAGGAACAGACACAAGAGTAAAATGCCTGCAAGCTGCAGGGAACCTACTTAAAAACACCATAAGTAGAGGTTCAAACTAAATACATATCCCAAATTTAAAACACAAACAAACAAACAGTAAAGGGAGCAAAAAAAAAAAAAAAATACCACCATGGCTTACCAGATTAAAAAAGGCAGAGGCAAAAAGACATCCTTTAAAAATTGGAAGTCAAATCCTACTGAGGAAACTCTGACAAGTCAATTGTAAAAGTATAATTAGGGAGACCAAAAAAGAATTTGTGGAGCAACTAGCAAAAAGATACAAAATTAAGTACCTCAGAAGCAGGAAGTCTGCCAAACAATCAGTGTGGCCACTGGACAAATAAGGTGCTAAAGGAGCACGCAAGGAAGACAAGGCTATTGCAGAGACACTAAATGAATTCTTTGCATCAGTCTTCACCACAGAGGATGTGATGGAGATTTCCACATTCTTCTTAGGTGACAAATCTGAGGAACTGTCCCAGATTGAGGTGTCAATAGAGGAGATTTTTTGGGGGGGTGGGGGGATGGTAAACTAAACAGTAATAAGTCACCAGGACCCAGACTGTATTCACTGAAGAATGTGTGCTGTGTGAAATACTTCTTTATTAATAGAATAGAATGTCAGGGTTGGAAGGGACCTCAGGAGGTCATCTAGTCCAAACTCCTGCTCAAAGCAGGACCACACCCCAGACAGATACTTGTCCCAGATCCCTAAATAGCCACCTCAAGAATTGAACTCACAACTCCATCTCATTGCCAGGAGATGTTGTGAAGGCCAAAACTATAACTAAGAAGAATTAGATAGGTCCATCAATGGCTAGTAATCAAGATGATTAGGGACACAACCCTATGCTGTGTATGTCCCTAAACCATAGGCTGCTAGAAGCTGGGACTGTATGACAGGAGATGAATCACTTGACAAATGCCCTATTCTGTTCATTCTCTCTGAAGTATTGGCCACTGTTGGAAGACAGGACACTGGGCTAGATAAACCATTGGTCTGACCCAGTGTGGCCATTTTTATGTTGTTAGCATCTTGACAAAGTGCTGAACCCTGTAATTCAACCAAATGCAAACATTTCAGACATGCTAAATGAACAGGACGCCTTGGAAGACAGAACAGATGTCAGCACTTGAACCACTAACAGAAGAAGAAACAAAAAGAGTAGTGAAGCAGTTGAAAATGGGAAAGCTGCAGAAACAGACAAAACATTTGAGATGCTAAAGTTGACTGGACAAGTGCTATCAAAACACTAGGAAAAATATATGGGAGCAAGAGCAGGTTCCAGGTGACTGGCTAAAAGGTAATAGTTGTACCAATCTTGAACAAAGGAGAATAATTACAGAGGTATAAGCTCATCATCAGCCCCAGGAAAAAAATCACAATGAAAATAACTGTCAAAAGATTACGGCCAGTTTTAGAGGAAGCAGTAGGTGAGGAACACTGTGGCTTCTAACCAGGCCTAAGTTTCATTGATTAGATGGTTATCCATATAAGATCTTAAATGTGCAAGTTGCTATAGACTGACTTCACAAACCAGATAGCAAATAGTTAATACTGAACATATTATATCAACAAACATTTTGGTTAAAATGTAAAAAAAGCAATTCAAGTACAAAAAAGGCTGAGAATTGGTGAGAGAATCTGATCCACGTATACCAAGATGAAGAATGTGAGGGTATTCAGAAGGGAAAGAGAGAGGGGTAACAAAAAGAATTGTCCAGAACTTTCTTCTTTAGTTAGGCTCTAAAGGAGAACTCTATTATTCAGTGTAATCCTCCTAAAACAACTGTCTGTAACATTAGATCTTTGACAAACCTAACATATCTACAAGGCTCAGTACTTTAAAAAAGTTAGTCACATGTAAAAAAAAAAAAAAAATGCTCATGAGCTCCAGCAAAAGTTACACAAAAATATAATTTACTTATTGTGTGCTATACTGCAGAATTCTGAAAATATTTTATAATTAGTAAAACCAACATTGTACGTAAAGCATTTTCAGTATTAAAGCTACAGGGTTTTTTTGGGTTTCCTAATGTACATAATTATAATTATGATTCAATATAAATCAAACAAGTTGTGTTAATTTTATTTTAAATTTGAAACCATCTGAATCAACTTTTGAACAAGTTGAACACAAAATCTATCATATTACGAATACAAAGTGTTGTCATATTAGCATACAGCAGCCCACAGCCTATGGCAGGATCTAGATGGAAGAGAGGCTGAGAGCACAAACCTGTTCATTAGCAGCAGCATGCCATGCATTTGTAGATACAATAACCATTAAACCAATCTCTGTCTAGCCCCAGTTGAATGGAAATATTTTTCATGAAACTTTCTATTTTATTAAAACATTAACACCTCACAATAAAAATGCACACATTTATTATATCTAATGCAATACTGTCAAAAATAAATTAGAAACAAATATCATCCCCGGAATGTGATAGCCCAAGTGCTCTGAAAGTATTTTTTATAGTAGGTGACTTAGACAATAACCTGAAATGACCCTTGCAGTGAAGCCAATTTATTTCCAGCTCAGTGTAACAGGAGTTGCACTGCGGGAAATGTAGAGTGAACAGTCTTTCTTTTGCACTTTTCCCTCCTGGACTCCACACAGAGCCAAGGGCTACTTATGGCACCAGGCCCAAAGTGACACCCCACCTCATATACTGTTGAGTCCTACCCAGGATGAAGCTCCCATAAGTCAGGGAGACAGGACAAATAGCGAAAAGGAGCCCTGTTCCTGGAAATGCCTTGATATCAGTACCACTAAGTGATCTTTTGTTTGCCCAAAGATAGAGGATTTCAGTACTGGGAGCAAGCTAAGAAGGAGGAGGTTAGACGGTCTAATGGAGGGATTAATGGGATAGGGAATAACTATACATAAAAGGGTTAGGTTTAGGGTTAGATGACAATTGTGAGAGAGAGAGAGAGAGAGAGATGGAGAGAGTTAGTGAAAAGCTGGGCAAGGCTTGGAGGTGGGAATGTGGGATGCCTAAGAAGGAGATGGTTTGTTTTTTTTTAAATGGAAGTGAGTGGAGAAAAGATTTAATGTCAAAGCGTTATTCACGCTCTCGTTTTTGGTCTATTATCCATAGAGGTCCTGATTCTATAACTGACACTACACAGGCAGATCTCTGTCCTGCCGAGAGCCCTCCTGAAGTCAGCGGCATTACTCACATACATAAAGTTGAACACATGCACGTATGAAAGACTGGGACCTAAAAGATCATTAGTAATTTGCTACAGCTAGTTTCTTGCACTTACATACTTTCTCTCCCTGTAATAGATCATGACACACCTTTTCTTCTGTTTCACTGTCATGTCTTCTTTCCCTCCATCGTTTTTTTCCTACCCTCTCTTTATCTACAAGGTACATCCTATCTCCTCCACCATATTTTCTCTCCTATTTCTCAAATCTCTAATCAACTTCTTCTTTTCTATCAGAGGGGTAGCAGTGTCAGTCTGAATCTGTAAAAAGCGACAAAGAGTCCTGTGGTCCTATAAGGTACCACAAGACTCTTTGTCGCTTCTTCTTTTCTGTCGCATCCATCAGCAACCCACACCCATTCATCCACACCATTCCAAGCTCCCTTACCTATCCTCCCAATTGTTCATACACAAAGCCTGAAAAACACATAATAGACAGATGACTAAGATGTAAGGGGTCTAAAGTGAGAAAACAAGTCTCTTTCCTAATCCCCATCCTTGATCCTGGAAAATGGAGGGATAGCTCAGTGGCTTGAGCATTGGCCTGCTAAACCCAGGCTTGAGAGTTCAATCCTTGAGGAGGCCATTTAGGGATCTGGGGCAAAAATCTGTCCGGAGATTGGTCCTGCTTGGAGCAGGGGGTTGGCTAGATGACCTCCTGAGGTCCCTTCCAACCCTAATATGCTATGAGTCTATGAAAGATACTGGGATTTTTTTCTAGGCCATTGTCCCTGGGCCCTATTTGTGAGGGCCATCCTTTGCAGTCTCTAGTCAGTAGGTGTCTAAAATTTGATGCACCTTCTGGCTGCTGGAAAGGAGCACTCTCTCTGTTCTCCCCCCTCCTACCATCTCCTCCTGTAAGGCTGGTAGCATGCAAAGGAGTCACAGATAATCTGCCCTCCATTCTGTTCTGGGTCCCTCTTCTGCAGTGAAAGGTTCTGGTGACTGTTTTCAGCTTTCAAAAGAAGAAACTGACCTGGTTCTTGTCCCTTTCATTGCAGCCTACTGATTCCCAACAGGAGTGAAAAGTGACAAGTTCTGGTAAGTTTTCACTCTATTGCAGGTTAGCAAATGAATCAGTAGCAGGAGAAGCACTAGAGTTATCGATCTAAAAAAAAAAAACCCTCAGAAAAGCACTGAACTAGCTTATATTTGGTAGGTTATCTCTGTAATTATTAATAGATTATTTTTCCACCGCAAATGAAACCTTGCATTTTGTAAAAGTTCAGATTTGCCCAGAAGTGTTTCTTACTCAGAAGTGTGGGCAGGTGGATTTTTAAAGATCTGCCAATCATTTCATACTCTAAACTCTCTCTAGATAATCTTTGGCTTCCTGTTTTCTACCATATCAACTTCAAGCTCCTTGCCTTCACTTGCACAACCTTGCTCCAGACTGCATCTGTTCTCATTTCCCCCTACTCCTCCCACTCTTGGGTCTACACTTTCTCTTGAAACAATCTTCCACTTCTGATTAGCCAAATACCCTCTCTCCCTTCCTTTAAATCCCTCCTTAAGACTCACTTCCTCTATGAATCTTTTGTACACTACACTTCAACAGTTATTCCATGTTTTCTCATTTGTGTTCAAATATAAGTTCTTCTGTGGAAGGAGAATATCCTTTTCTATGATTTATAAAGTACTCTATACACTTATGGTACTATATAAATAACTATGAATAACTTCACACCTAAAATTTGACACATATTGACAGCAGTCACCCAACATTGTTTAGAGGAAAATAGCTACTTTAGACAAAGGCTACTTTCCAGATAGGCCAGTTATGAACCTTCTCTCCCAATAAAGGTGTTTGAAGTTTGCTATCTAAACTACAGAACTCGCACAGAAGTATTAAAATTAATTCCATGCCATGCTAGCCATCAATTATCTTGTTATGCAGTGAAGAAGCCCCTCCCATCAACAGTGCCATAAATACTAACATTGACAACTGAAAAACTTGTTTCTGGTGAAACATATATCCTGTTTATTCTGTAGACAGATTTAGCAAGTTATGTAACATTAAATATTACAATTTGGCAAAACACATTTCATATGGGGAAAATAATGTAATACCACAATAGGTCACAGTGTGTCAGATCCCCTGATTTTTATAATAAGAGCACAGTTCTCAGTATAAGAAATAAGACTCCAACCCTACTGAATGCCATTTTTTCTAAATGTTGACCTATTTGGAATAAAATAATCAGAGGCAATAAATGTCTTTAAATGTGTTTTACAACATGGTGTGGTGCAGTATTAAGGCCTTAATGACCAGTTCAACAATACAAGGTATGTTACCAGCTTCCTTAAAGCACATGAAGTCTACCCCAGCACCCAGCAGAATGCACACAAGCCTAGGGCAAAGAGATTAACTGTCGCACGTTCAGCTAGCTGGTTACCCTTTTCCAGCACTCCCAAAAATACTCTTTTCGCCATGGGTACAGAGTGCCCTCAGGACGTCCCAACCTGTCCTCTTCCCCAGCAGCATGATAAATCCCACCTAATCTGCAGACGTATTTCGGGGAGGATGTTTCCACCCTAATCCCCTCCCTCCAGGAGACTCTAGTCCCCCTGCGCCTCCATCCCTTTCAGTAGCTGGCGGACACGATTCACGAGTTCCCAGATCATACGCACCCTGTTCCACATAAACAACAACGGGGGGCACCAACACACCTCCTGCCACCCCGTAGCCTCTTACACAACAGGAGCGGGCCCACACCACAACCCAGCACACTCCCGAACGGGACGAGGGGTCCCCGCATATGACAACCATACCCAGGCGGGCGAGGCCACCGCTGCAGAAGAGGAGGCCGGGAGGAAACGGGGCTCACCAAGGAGGTCAGAGTCCTACTGAGAAAAGGGAGCAGCCGCTGCCGCATATCCCGGCCCTGCTGCCAGAGCCCAGCCTCTGCTCGCTTCCTTCCCTCCGCCCGCCCCCTTCAGCCCTCTGGAGGCGCCATCTTCGGCTCGCCGGCCAATCCCTCCCCAGCGCCCTCAGGCTGCTCTCCTCCCAACGGAGCAGCCGCCGCAGCCTGGCTCCGGCCGGGCCTACAACCAAGGCCGCGCTCCGGGAACCTACCTGACGCTGCTGGGGGTGTCGCTCCTGCGAAGCGGGCTGGCGGGCGGGGAAGAGCCGCTGCCGCTGCGGGGAGGAGCTGGCTCCAGAGCCGGGAAAGCACGTACTGCTGGCGCGGGCTGCCCGGAGTCCGGGAAGCGCTGCTGCAGCGCGGAGCAAAGGGCCTCAGCACGGCGTGTAACACTCACGCTGTGCGGCGGAGCCGCAGTCCCGCTCTCGCACGCGCCGGGCATGTGACTGTCGCTCTGTGTGTGTGTGTGTGTGTGTGTGTGTGTACCAGGCTCTGTGTGTGTGTAATTGCAACGCGCTATGAGGGCGATGGATTCTCACGTTCACTGTTTGTATGTAACTGTCGCGCCATCATTGTGTGTGTGACACTCGCCGTCCATGCAACACGTGTGCTCACTTCTGCTGTGTCACACACTCACTGCATGTAGCACTGGTACTGCGTGCGCGATACTCCTTCTCCAACCAGTTCAGTGCGTTCAACGCTCCTCTGTGCCTGCCAGTTCACAGGTTTCACTGCATTTTCTGGCGATGTCTTTGTTTTCTTGCTGGTAAAAATCAGTGCAAACGATTTTTTATCGTTTTATTTCATCAGCTGCCGTGACATTTTGTATAACTGATTTCAAATGTCTTAATGAAACAGGTGGCACAATCTCCCTGGACCTTCCCCACCCCAGAGAGAGACGTTAAACACAACGAGCTCCCATGAAGGAGTCTGCTTTTTCCAGTCCTCTTACATAAGAGTTTTGGAGCAACAGGTTTGTGCTTTTTCAGATTCATAGTCTTTTTATAAGATCTAGTACAGTTTTTGAAGTATAAGAGGGATTTCATTATAACCCCTTGTTTTCACTTGCTCATAACTTCCTGGAGGAAAAAAAAATCTCTTAAGGTGTAACTTTACCTGCTTGCTCTCCTCTTTTGGGAAAGTTAGAAGATCAAGACCCAATCTGAAAGATGCTAAGCATCCTCAGTTCCTTTAAAGGCAGCTGTTAGTATTAGAGAAATTTACCAAACAATTCCTAAGTGTACACAAGGCTTCTAATGTTCTATGTTAATATGTTTTGGATCAAAAATGTGTCTTTATGGAGTTCTGTGTTTGGTTTCTTCCAAGTATCATATGCCTCTGTCTGTTTTTTTCTCTAAACCTCAAAGAAGATATTAAAACAAACAAAAAAATCATAAGTAAAAAATCTCAATATATATTTACGTATGCCATATTGCGGTCTAGCAAAACACCCTCTTATGCGCCTCACAGGTAGCGGTACAGGAGTAGAAGTGGACTCCAGAGAGCCACTCTTCCTTCCCAGTCCAGGACTGTGTTTTCTCTAGGAAAAAAGTTACCTAACTCAAGTTAATTAACACCAGGTAAAAAGGTGTTTGTGGTTTCACACACGTTAGTCTTTAACTTCATCTGCTAGGGTAAGGAAGGGTGAACCACTATGCTAGGTTCCCTGTTCCTAGTGCTAGTCCTAAGCCCAGATGTGGGGGTTGGGTGATGGCCTGGCAAGCCATCCCCATAAAACCTTCCTACATTTGACACACACAAGAAAAGGACTTAAAAGTTTGGCAGTTTCATCTGCTACTCAATAGAACCAAGCAGGTGAGGGATAGCTCAGTGGTTTGAGCATTGGCCTACTAAACCCAGGGTTGTGAATTCAATCCTGGAGGGGGTCATTTAGGGATCTGGGCCAAAAATCTGTATGGGGATTGGTCCTGCTTTGAGCAGGGGGTTGGACTAAATGATCTCCTTAGGTCCCTTTCAACCCTGATAGTCTATAATTCATATACAGCTTCTATTACATGCAGAGGATTCGGATCATAGGTTGGTGGGTTTTCCATAAATCAGAAATTGGGGAAAGCATCTGATATATAAAGAGGGTATGTCCTCTCCTACACTGAGGAGAGGATCATGGAATGTTTGATTGTTAAGAGTCGTCAGAAAAACAACTCTCCTGGCTTAAGAATTGGAAAGGTTTAATGTTAATATACATAACAGACACGGAACATTGTGGAATTTGAACACCAAGAGCACAGCTCTAACTCATAGTGGTTAGACCTTTCAATTGTTCCATGCCAGGGATACATCTGATAGGCATACCAGTGTTGCTTTGATTCTGTCCCCACAAGGGTGCAACCTACACTACTGGTTTGGCAAGCTTGTTCTCCATATTTGATTGCTGCCATTTTCTGTCTGAAGATAGGATGTGCAGTAGTTATTAGTGCAAATGCTCCACATGATGCAAGGTCTGATGTTGACAAAGAGGTTTTTTATGGCATGTTAGATGACATTATATCTAGTATGTCACCCCAACTTCATATTGTCATCTTAGGAGATATGAACACAAGAATTGGCCATAATAGAACTGGATTTGAGCTGGCATTGGAATGCCACAGTTTAACAGAGGAGAGATCAAGTAATGGTGTGGGTCTATTAGAATTTTCTGCCATACGTGAACTATTTCATAACGGCTACCTGGTTTCAGCTCAAGTATTGCCATAAGTGTACATTTTGGTATACTTCAGGCAACAGTGCAACCTTGGATCACAGTCTAGTTCCGAAACCTGCAATTAAACTTATCCAGGATGTATATGCATTTAGGAGTGCTGATCTTGCTCTGGAGTCTGATTGTCGACTTCTAGCAACAGTGATGTTGCAGAGGTGGGTATCTATTGCATTGAGATGCTTCAGTGTTGATAAACTTTGTGATGAAGCAACTGCTAATTGTTACAAGGTATTAATTTCCAATAAATATACTATATTGGATGACCAGCTGTCTACCGTGAAGGAAGAGTGGACTTTATTTTGGATTCTACCACAGAGATTGCTGGAGAACAACTCGGACTAAGAAGAATGCAAAAGCGACATTGGATACAGATGTTACCATCAAATTGTGAGACATAAAAGAAGAGGTGCAGTGCAGGATGGTTGCACTGAGTCAGAGTAATTGAGGAGAGGAAGAAATGGGCAGTAGAAGAAAAGAAATGAATGAGCAGTCAAGAGGACCTGTCAGAATGATCATAACCAATGGTGGAATAATATGGAGCAGTGCATCGAGTAAACCTCTGAAAGACATGACCAAAAATGGGTATTTGAGATTTTGAAGGACATAATTGTATGTCCATTCTTGTGGGATCTACTGGTTAAGGACAAACATGGAAAATAGTGACAAGAATTAATGAACAACGTAACAATTGGCATGGGTGTTTTTGTGAATTAATTAACAGATCCCCACCAAGATGTGAACTACAACTTCTCCAAAATGAACCCATCAAAAAACAGGCTGCTGACATTAGAGGAAGTGACACTTGCAGTCAAATAGTTATGAAATGATAAAGCAGCTGGTCTTGACAATATTTCATCAGAACTCCTAAAGAGGTCTGGATTTAGTTCATGGTTTCATAGAGTTGTCTGAAAAGTAGGGCTGATAAGCAATTAAAAAAGTTAATTGTGATTACTCTTGTGATTAATCGCACTGTTAAATAATAGAATACAATTCATTTAAATATTTTTTGATATTTTCTACATTTTCAAATACTGTATATCCATTTCAGTTATAACACAATACAAAGTGTACAGTGCTCACTTTATTTTTATTACAAATATTTGAACTATAAAAAACAGAAATAGTATTTTTCAAGTCACCTAATACAAGTACTGTAGTGCAATCTTTTTATCATGAAAGTTGAACTTACAAATGTAGAATTATGTACAAAAAAAAACTGCATTCAAAAATAAAACAATATAAAACTTTGAGTGGACTTTGTAGGCTCTAGTCCTATTTCTTGTTCAGCCAGTCTCGCAGACAAACAAGTTTGCTTACATTTGCAGGAGATAATGCTGCCTGCTTCTTGTTCAGTGTCACTGAAAGTGAGAACAGGTGTTCACATGGCGTTGTTGCTGGCGTCACAAGATATTTACATGCCAGATAAGCTAAAGATTCATATGTCCCTTCACGTTTCAACCACCATTCTAAGGACATGCATCCATGCTGACGATGGGTTCTGCTTGATAACAGTCCAAAGCTGTGGGGGCCAGCCATGTTCATTTTCATCATCTGAATCAGATGCCACCAGCAGAAGGTTGATTTTCTTTTTTGGTGGTTCGGGTTCTGTAGTTTCCACATCAGAGTGTTGCTCTTTTAAGACTTCTGAAAGCATGTTCCACACCTCATCCCTCTCAGATTTTGAAAGGCACTTCAGATTCTTAAACCTTGGGTCCAGTGCTGTAGCTATTTTTAGAAATCTCACATTGGTACCTTTTTTTTTTTTTTTGGTCAAATCTGCTGTGAAAGTGTTCTTAAAATGAACCTGTGCTGAATCTTCATCCAAAGCTACTATAACATGAAATATATGGCAGAATGCAGGTAAAAGAGAGCCAGAGACATACAATTCTCCCCCAAGGAGCTCAGTCACAAATTTAATTAACACATTTTTTTAATGAGCATCATCAGAATGGAAGCATGTCCTCTGGAATGGTGGCCAAAGCCTGAAGGGACATACAAAGATTTAGCATATCTGCCACGTAAATGCCTTGCAATGCAGGATACAAAAGTCCCTTGTGAATGCCTGTTCTCACTTCCTGGTGACATTGTAAATAAGAAGTGGGCAACATTATCTCCTGTAAATGTAAACAAACTTGTTTGTCTTAGTGATTGGCTGAATGAGAAGTAGGACTGAGTGGACTTGTAGGTTCTGAAGTTTTGCATTGTTTTGTTTTTGAATGCAGTTATGTAACAAAAAAATTGACACTTGTCAATTGCACTTTCATGATAAAGAGATTGTACTATAGTACTTGTATGAGTTGAACTGAAAAACTGTTTCTTTTATCATTTTACAGTGCAAATATTTGTAATAAAAAATAATATAAAGTGAGCAGTGTACACTTTGTATTCTGTGTTGTAATTGAAATAAATATATTTGAAAATGTAGAAAAAGATTTAACACATTTCAGTTGTTGTTCTACTGTTTAACAGTGCAATGAAAACTGCAGTTAATCACAATTTTTTATCACAATTTTTTTGAGTTAATCGCATGAGTTAACTGTGATTAATCAACGACCCCATATAAAAGTTTGGGAAACCTGTCACATTCCAGAATATTGGAAAAGGGGCTATATCATCCTTTTTTTCAAACAAGGAGAGTGATCAGTGTGCTCAAATTATAGGGGAATAACACTGCTGTCGCTCCCAGGGAAGGTATTTACGATCATACTAGTAAACCAAGAGGAATATTGTCTCAGCCCCAAAATGAGAGACAACCAGTGTGGCTTCCATACAGGTCAATCTGTAATCCATGCTATATATGCTTTGCAGACTGTTACTGAAAAATGACTAGAATGACAAAAGGAAGTTAATATCATGTTTGTAGACTTTGCAGAGCTTTTAACTCGCTGCATCGATCAGCACTGGTAATACTCCGATGCCAGTATGAGGTGCCTGAGGACTTTATGTGCCTAGTGGAGGAACTGTATTGTGATACATTTAGCTGTGTGAAGGGCAATGATTGCATTATAGACAGGTTTTCAGTAGAATGAGAAGTATGCTAGGGATGCATTCTCTCACCTATGTTATTTAATGTTTTAATAGACTATCTGATGATAAAGTGATAGAGACCAAAGTAGGAGATGTCTTTAGAAGATCTTGAATATGAGGATGATATTGCCTTACTTGGAGAGACTACTGATCTACTACAGCTAATGCTGGAAGAGTTGCAAAAACTGCAGAATTTATGAGACTTAAGATCAATAGTGATAAAACCAAAACTATTCATGTCTCCTACAAAATGGAAATAATGATCTGCTAATGCTGCATGATATTGAATGGGTAAATAGTTTTATCTGTCTGGATAGTTGGTTGACAGCAGGAGGTTCTGTAACTGAAGAAGTCATGTGTTGGTTCAGTCTTGTGTCAATGGCATTCAGCATCTTCAAAGGCCAATGAAGATATGAATGTTCAACGTGGTAGTGACGACAACTCAGCTATACAGAGCAGAAACATGGCTGTTAAAAAGTTGAAGAGAGGAAACTAAATACTATCAGTGTCAAAAGTTAAGGCATATTCTTAACCTCCATTGTATGATTTTTGTCACAAACGAGATACTTAGACAATCCTGGCAAGTTGCAGTCTTGCACTAGTTGAAAGCAAGATGACTGCAATGGTGGGGTCATGTCCAATGTGCAGAAGAAGGTACACAATACAAAAGATTTATAGAGCTCAGGTTGAAGGAAGTAGAGCACAAGGCCAACAATAAAGGAGGCTGGAAGATGCATTTTTGAGGGATTTAGGAAGGCTAAATCCTCCCATGCCTACTTTGGCTGAAAGAAGATGCCTTGCAAGGGACTTTTCAAAATGGAAGTCCATTCTGTGCGCCACCACAGTTAGATCATAGCCATGTGAATCTGCTGTTCTGCTTCTATGAGAGAGCTTAGATTTCAAATTGACCTGCCGCTAACTCATGTGAAACCTTCAAACTGCCTTGTCTTGGGGATTTTACTTTGAGTTAACTTCCTTGAGTTAAGAACACGCCTTATTTTTCCTAGTGTAGACAAGACCCAGGTGGTTGAGAGGGGTCAAGACAGAAGGTGAAATATGGAGTCTCAGCTTAATCCCTATCCTCAGTGCTCAAGGCGACATAGTGGTGGATATAGATCTGGTGCAGTTTACTCCCTCCTTGAAGCAGCAGGAGAATAAGAAGTGAGATTGTGATCCAGGGCTTGTCTACACTGAGGTGGCTAAAGCGGCAGTGCTGCAGTTTTGCCACTGTAACCCTATAGCATAGATGCATCCTATGGTGACAGAAAGAGATTTTCTAGCACTGTAGGAACTCCATCTCCCTGAGCAGTGGTAGCTAGGTCAACAGAAGCATTCTTCCATCAACCTAACTATGTCTCTAACCAGAGGTTACATTGGCATAGCTGTGGTGCTCAGAGGCGAGAATTTTTCACATCCCTGAGCGCCGTAGCGATGTCAGTCTGTATTTTTAATGTAGACTAGGCCCTAGAGTCACACTCTTACCCCACATCTACACTAGGAGCATTTTGGTGGTATAGGTATACTGGTATATTATACTATACTGTCAAAGCACTCCTCTTGTAGACACAGCATGTACTCATAGGCAGGGCCGGCGCTTCCATTGAGGCAAACTAGGCAATTGCCTAGGGTGCCAGGATTTGGGGGGGGCGGCATTTTGTTGGGGGGGGGGGCAGAAGGCGGCTCCGGTGGAGCTGCCGCAGCCGTGCCTACGGGAGGTCCACCGGACCCGCGCGGGACCAGCAGACCGTCCGCAGGCATGCCTGCGGCAGCTCCACCAGAGCCACAGGAGCAGCGCGCACGGCGGCGAAATGGCCATGCGCCTAGGGTGCGAAAAACTCTAGCACCGGTCCTGCTCATAGGCACCGACTTGGGGCTGGAGCATCCAGGGGGAAAAAGTGGTGGGTGCTGAGCACCCACGGGCAGCCCCCCTATCAATGCCTCTCCCTCCCCCCAGCACCTCCTGCCCCCCTGGTGGGCCCCGCCAATCAGCATCTCCCCCTCCCTCCCAGTGCCTACCGCATGCTGCAAACAGCTGTTTCACAGCATCAGGAGGCGCTGGGGGGGAGGTGGGAAGGAGTGAGGGTGCAGCGTGCTCAGGAAAGGGGCGGAACTGGGCGGGGAAGAGGCAGGACAGGGGCAAAGTGGAGGTAGGAAGAAGCAGGGTGGGGTTGGGGCATTGGGGGAAGGGGTGGAGTGAGGACGTGGCTGGGGTGGAGCAGATTAGAAACTCGGCGCCAGTGTATATACTGGCAAAACTGTCCTTTTGCTGGTAGAGTTTATTCCATACACACACACACACAGCAAAATAAGCTGTACTGGCAAAAGTATAACTGCATCTATGCTAGGGTCTTTTGCCAGCACAGCTGTGTCAGTCAGGGATCCCACCTCTTCACATTCCTGACCAACACTGCCATGCCAACAGAATTCTGTAGTGTTGCTGTGAACTAAGTCAGTGGTTCTCATCCAGGGGTTTGGGGGACCTCGAGCAGATTTCAGGGGGTCCTCCAAGCAGGGCCAGCATTACACTCTCTGGGGCCCCAGGCAGAAAGCTGAAGCCCTGAGCCCCTCCACCTGGGGCTGAAGCCAAAGCCTGAGCAATGCAGCTTTGCAGGGACCCCTATGGCATGGGGCTCCAGACAACTGGCTTGCTTGCTACCCCCTCACACCAGCACTGGCTTTTATATTCAGAAAACCAGTAATTGTGGCACAGGTGAGCCATGGCATTTTTATAGCAGTGGGGGTAGGGGAGAAGGGTCAGAAGAAAAAGGTTGAGTCACAGTCTCCATTCCAGGCTTCTGCTGGTGCAGTGCAACAAGGCATTGGCACTTATTCAGGATAGAGCATTATCTCACAATATAGATCTTAATTATTTTAATTTATAAAGATATAAAATGACTCTCGTCTACTATTCTAGGCACCTTTGACACTATTAAAAAATGCAATCAATATAAAATCAGGAGCAAAGTTTGAGGGGAAAATTCCAGCCAAAATCCTCTCCTACTACAGCTTAGCAGGCAGGACTTTTCCTACTAAAACTCGCATCCCTCATAAAAAATGTCTCTACCACCTTCATCAAATCCCTGGGTAAAAAGATGGGCCATGCAATGTGCCCTGAACATAAACAATTCTGAAGTATTTCAGACCAAATGTGGAATCTTATTCAAAAAATTAGTGTCCTTTATAGAGAACGGTGTACCACCAGCTGTCTGTTAACTGAGGGAGACTCCCACCGTATCACCTTCACTGACCCTAACTGCAACAGTATGGCACTGGAGAAGTGATCCCTTAAGGAGGCAGATTTCAAGTCATTTAGGATTTTACAGGCTAAAACCAATACCTTAAATTCCACCTCAAAAACCAATAGACAGCCAGTGTAGAACACAGAGGTCACATGATCCCAGTAACATGACACTTTCTATTACCTTCTTGTCAACTCAAGTTTCAGGGTTAAAGTGTGGTGCAATATAAAGCACATTACAGTAATTCAGTGTTAAAGTGACAAAGGCATGAATCAAATCCTTATCAGGCTCACCGCCAAGAGAAATGGTAGGAATTTCCTGGGCAGGAGCAGGTGAAGAAAAGCATTCCTAGTCATTACTATAATATGATTCTTTAACTGCAGCTAGGGATCAATTAGTACCTTTACTATTTACCTCTGAGTGTTGTCGCTATGTCAATCCAGTTTTTAAGTGTAGACTAGCTTCTAGACTATGATACAGCCATATAGAAAATAGAAGGTGTTAAACAGTAGTCTTAGTACAAATTCGATTCGCTAAACAGTTGTATACTATCAGAAAGTAGGCTAAATGTAGGGAAAATATTTTACTTCTGTTCTTGCTACAGAAACATCTTTGCTTTTCTCTTTCTCCAAAGCCTTGTCTACACACACAGGTTGTACCATGTTAATTGTTATGTTGTAGTTAAAATGATATGATGTCCTCTAGTGTGGACATACAGGTGTAAAGATTTCATATGGTGGTATAGATGTCCCATACAGGAACGAGAATAAACTATACAAGTATAAGGCACCTTTATACCAGCATAACTGCAACCAGATTAGGAGTTGTATTGATTATAACCATACTGGTAAAAAGCCACACCCCTGAGATAATTATACCAGTACATAATCTGCATGTAGGTGTAACTTTGTGCTTGACATGCTCCATGGGGGATGCTAATTCTGCTTACAGAGAACCTAACCAGTTTCAACCTTGAAGATTTGAATCAAATTCTTTTTTCATGCTATAATGTGCTTACTTGCACTTCATTAAAGAGCATCCTTTCTTAATAAAATAGTTTTCATTGCCCGTTGGCAGGGCATCTTCACCAGACACACTACAGGGCCACAGCTGCTTCAGTGCAGTTCTGCCAGTATAGCATTTCTAGTGTAGACCTGCCCTCTGTATTACTTTTTCAACTAGGTCAACAATAATTGTAGTTTGGAAAAATGCTACCCAATTGGATTAGCTCCTCAGAAGCCATAAATAGTTTCCCATGACCTCAAGTTGCAGACAGCTACATTGTATTGTCAGATCCTGTGTACAGATTGTTTTGTTGAGATCATTTAATACTCTTTTTTTTTAATTTGTAGATTCAACCCCATTACAATGTTAATTTAAAAACAAACAATTGCTTTTCTGCCTATTCATAGTTTATAGGGCCAGAAGCGACCACTGTGATCCTCTGGTGTGACCTTCTGTATAACACAGGCCCTAGGACTTCCCTGAATTAATTCCTGTTTGAATTAGAATAGGTTTCTTAGAAAACCTCCAATCTTGATTTAAAAATTTCCAGTGATAGAGAATGCACTGCAGGCCTTGGTAAGTTGTTTCAGTGATTAATTAACCACAGTTATGCCTTCTTTCTAGTCTGAATGTTATGCCTTCCTTCTAGTCTTAATTTGTCTAGCTTCAACTTCCAGCCATTGAATCATGTTATGCTTTTGTCTGCTAGATTAAATAGCCTTCTTTTATCAAATTTTGTTCTAGGTAGGTACTTATACACTGTGATTAAAACACCCTTTAACTCTTTTGGGGAGCTAAATAGATTGAGCTCCTTTTTTCCCCCAATCCTTTAATCATTCTCATGGCTCTTCTCTAAACCATCTCAAATTTTTCACCATCCTTCTTAAATTTTGGATTACATACTGGACAAGGTATTGCAGTAGTTGTTGCACAAGTGCCAAAAACAGAGGTAACGTAATGCAATCTTTCTACTCCTACTCTTGATATTTCCTGTTTATACATCCAAGTATTGTATTAGCCTTTTTGGCTGGAATGTAACAGTAGTGTAATCATGTTCAGTGGATTATCCACAATAACTCACAAATCTTCAGAGTCACTGTTTCTCAGGAGAGTGAGTCCCCCTTTCTGTAAGTATGGTCAACATTCTTTTTTCCTAGATGTATAATTTTACATTTGGCTTTATTGAAACATATTTTTAGCCTGCACTCAGCTTGCCAAGTGACCCGGATTGCTCTATCAGTGAACTTCATTCTTTGTCACGCCTCCAATCTTTGTGTCATCTACAAATTTTATCAGTAATTATTTTGTGTTTTCTTCAACTTCAATGTTAAATAGCGTAGGGCCAGAATTCACTTTGTTTGGGATTCCACTAGAAACACACCCACTCGATGACAGTTCCCTGTTTACAATTACATTTAGAGACCTATTGATTAAGCAGTTTTAATCAATTTAATGTGTATCATGTTGATTTTGCATCATTTTAGTTTGTTAATCAAATTGTTGTGTAGTACCAAGTCAAATGCCTGACCGAAGTCTAAATATATTACATCAACCCAGTAGCAGTGCTGCTTACCCCATCTGGCTTCTCATTAGGTGAAGTTCTACTGATGAAGGCTTCTCTTCATCTGTTCAGGACGGTTAAGTTCAAAGCAGACTGCAAAGAATTACAAAGGGATCTCGCAAAACTGGGTGACTGGACAACAAAATGGCAGATGAAATTCAGTCTCGATAAATGCAAAGTAATGGAAAGCATAATCCCAATTATACATACAAAATTATGAGGTCTAAATTAGCTGTTACCATTCAAGAAAGAGATTGCAGAATCATTGTGGATAGTTCTCTGAAAACATCCACTCAATGTGCAGCAGCAGTCAAAAAAGCCAACAGAATGTTAGGAACCATTAGGAAAGGGATAGATAATAAGAAAATAAATATCATAATGCCACTATATAAATTCATGGCATGCCCACACCTTGAATACTGTTCTGGTAGCCCCACCTCAAAAAAGATAGATTAGAAATGGAAAAGATACAGAGAAGGGCAACAAAAATTAATTAGGCGTATGGAACAGTTTCCATACGAGGGGAGATTAAAAAGACTGGGACTATTCATCTTTGAAAAAACTAAGGGGGATTATGACAGAGGTCTATAAAATCATGAATGATGCAGAGAAAGTGAATAAGGAAATGTTATTTACCTCTTCAGATAACGTAAGAATGAGGGGTCACCCAATGAAATTAATAGGCAGCAGGTTTAAACCAACAAAAGGAAGTACCGGTACTTCTTCACATAATGCACAGTCAACCTTTGGAACTCATTGCCATGGGATATTGTGAAGGCCAAAAGTATAACTGGGTGCAAAAAAGAATTAGATAAGTTAATGGAGAATAAGTTCATTAGTGGCTATTAGTCCAAATGGTCAGGGATGCAACCCCATACTCTGGGTGCCCTAAACCTCTGACTGCCAGATGCTGGAGCTGGACAAAAGCGGACGGAACACTCAATAATTGCCCTGTTCTGTTCATTCCTTCTGAAACATCAGGCACTGGCCACGGTTGGAAGACAGGGTAATGGGCTAAATGGACCATTGATCTGACTAATATGACCATTCTCATGTTCAGTCAATATTTATCTGTTTGCTCAACAAATATTTATGTTCATCACCACAGAAATCAATATATTTTTTAATTGGTCTGAATAACTTTATTTTGATTTTTTTATCATTACTTTTTCTATAATGTCACTTCTATTTTTTTAATAAATGAAACATGGTTGTTATAGTTGATAAACATTTTTTAGGGTCAGCTTCCTAAACAACTAACTACTTTTGAACCTCTTTCCCAATTTTAAAAGTATCTTTATTTGCAAAATGCCATTTCCTTCTTGTTCATTTTGTGTCTTCTGTCTTGGCTAGACTAGGAAAAAAGGTTCTGCTTACGTTATAAACAGACATAAAATAGAGCTAAAGGTGTTAAACTGGGACTACACTTGTGTTAAATTGGGTTTTTCAATCACGTTGAGCTAGCTTGATTGACTAAAGTATCATTTTTCCTAGCATAGACAAGGCCTAAACACCAAAAGGCCTGATCCAATTCCCATTAAAATAGATTCCTATGGTTTAAATGGGAGTTTGAATGGTCTCTAACCTGTTTATAGGTCTCTGACCTGTATTTTTTTAGTAATTGTCTTATATTATGAGCCAAATTATGGCTGGTCCTGTTATGACATTCTATCACAGCTGTACATACTTGCATACCAAAAAAGAAACTGCACCCAGAACTTGGAGCAGAAGGTAGAAGTTAATTTTCAGATCCAGCCTTCTCCTTCACAGTGAATATTGCAAAGGGGTTGTTATAAAGTGTAGGTGATGGCACATAATCTACGTTTACGTACATATACTTGTTGATACCTTGATCAGGCCATAGCCCTGACACACTTCGCTGTGCAAATTATTTTTACGCTTAGCAGGTACAGAATGTAGAAGGTGGCTGGGAATAAGGGTGGACTCAATCAGAATATAGTTGCAATCAGTGTTGCTTTTGTATCTATTAGTTTTCCCATTTGGATGCCTCTTTCTGTAAACCAGCCAGAATTTGTTTCTGTGCTTTTAGTTTTCCTTAAAAAACTAAACAACACACCACCCTAGGAAATTACATACCAAAAACCTACATTAAAATAAAGTTATTTTGGCTGCAAAATTTATTTTGCAAAACTAGGATGTCAGGAAATACCAGAGCTATAGTCTCCTGTACATACTTTTGACATATATTTGACATACTTTTGCATATATATTCTTTTAATGACATGATTAAATCCTTTTTCTACATGATCTCTATCTCATTCAGTGCAGAGGTTTGATGGACAAAGGGGAAGAACTAAGACTGCAAGGATAAGTGAATCTGGCATTACTAACTTTTGACTTGCAAGCTAAGTAATTTTCTTTTAAATGTAGTATTTTTACTATGTAATGTATAAGCAGATGTATCTCATTTTAGCAGCATCCTTACACTCAAGTGTTATGTGGAAGCCAATAGGTAATGCTGCAAATTAACCTTGTATTAATCAGTGTAAAGTCTCTTTTGGTCTTGGTCTTTGCGATCCTCAGCCTATTTTTAGAATGAACCAGGATCATTTGTTTAGGATAGGACTAGCAGCTCAACAGTATTGGCCTTTTATATATAAAGATATATGTGGATGATTCCTATGCCTTGTTCTTAGTGCTTTTGCATGAGACTTCAGTATCTTTGGTTCTTGCAGACATTGTTTTAACTCTTAAGAGGAGTGGTACAAGGTAGCGATGAAGTTGTTTCATGTCGCCATTTGCCAAATAAAAATGCATCCTTGCAAAATTCCAATCCATTCTTTCTTGTCTGCGTGGTCCGTGAAGGAGCTCTGATTGGGGGACTGCACCTCATTGCCCATTGCTCCAGCTCTTCAGAATTCTACAATACTTGTCATTGTACAGTTCTAGTTTATTCAGGCGCTTATGCCATACCTATTACTTTTAGTAAGGAAACTGCTGTCTGAAAGCAAGTCAGTGAAGTGACTAATGCCCTCAGCGAGAGACAGCTGCTCCCACTATATTGTGTAGAAAGTAGACCCTTATATTGTATCTATTATACTAAATCTGAAAACAACAAGGTAGAAAAGCCTCCTTGTTCCGCTTCCTGCAGTACAACAAGGGGTAGGGAGAGACACTGAACGACAGGAGCGTCCGTTCATTGTTCTTGCTGGAAGGAAAGAAAAACAACAGGGAACGGTTTCAGAGGGTTACATCGCATGGGCTTCCTGTGATGCAAATACCTTTACAGCCACCGAATACAGGTCTAATAATGTCCCCAAACCAAACCCTTCCCGACCGGAGTTATACAACTGCCGTGAGGCGACAGCGCAGAGCACGCAGGGCACAATCCCACTGTAGAGGGCTAGATTCGCCTTAGCACGTAACGTAACGCAACGCATCCCTTCTTGGAACAAAGTGACCACCTGCAGGCAGATACTACTACTCCCAGCATGCAGTGCTCCGGGGAAGGGAACTACTATTCCCAGCAGCCATTGCTTCCTGGGACGTAAGCGACCTGGTTCGAGTCCCGAACGCTCACGGCCGAGGAGTGCGTCGCCCGCACGCCAGTGTGACGTCAGTTCAAATACAACTCTGCCCTCAAGTTCCCGAAATTTAAATTAAGTCCCATGCTGCACCACGAGCCGCGCGGCTTTCCGTTGATTGGCTGCGGAAGTCCTGGCGCGCGGTTCAAAGTTGTCGGGGAAAAGGGGCGCCCCTGGCTAGGCGCGTAGCGACGGGAAGCGGCCGGAGTAGCTTGGCGGGTGGCGACAGTAGGTTGGGGAAAGCGGCTGCGCGCTAATCGCTGGGGGGGCGCTGGCTGGCCGGTCCCCCCTTTCCCGGGGACCCCTCCTGAGCTCGGGGCTCCTTTACTGGGCGATGCTCCCTCTCCGTGGCCGGCTGCCGCTGTGTTCGGCGCCGAGTTCCCTGCGTGAGCGGGGCAAGGCGCCGGTCGGTGCCCCGCGGGAGGGGGATGATACTCCCCCGCCCGGGCTGTCGGGGAGGGACGCGCTCTGTTGTCCCTTCAGCTCTGTCCGCGGATCGGGGAGCAGCCAGTCTGCACTCACCGCTTCCTTTCCCTCCGCAGGCTCCCCGCTACAATGGCTACGGCGGCCCTGAGCTCCCAGGGCGGCGCTAAGAAAGAGGAGAAAGGCAAGAATATCCAGGTGGTTGTGAGATGCAGGTAAGCGGCGCCGGTGCTCCCCGCCCTCCCGCTCCTCCTGGGCGGAGAGTGACGAAACAGCTAGTGTGAAAAATCGGGGCAGGGGGTGGGGGTGATAAGCGACTATATAAGACAAAGCCCCAAACATCGGGACTGTCCCTATAAAATCGGGACATCTGGTCACCCTATCTGTGCGGCGTGCGCTTCTCTGTTACCGCCATGGGCAAATAACTAGTGCTGGACAGCATCCATTGGGGCCTCCTGAGGAGGCTGCCAAAAGCATTAGAAGGGTGGATTTAATGGTGAGGTAGTTATGGCTGAGGGGACATTTTAACTAAAGCGCCATTTTTAAGTACTTTCTCAGACGTTCAAGTCTGGGACATGGCGATTAGTCTTGGCCCAGGCCTGATATGTTTGCAAAGCATGATGAGCTTTAGACTTGCAAATGCATGTCTTATCAAAGTATGCTTCTCCCTTCAAAGAAAATAAATGCCTGAACTATATTAAAGTAAGACTAATTGGACAAGTTAACATTAGCCTAACAGTACTCTTACATGACAGCATTGTAATGGAATTTTTTTAACTCTCCTTTTTTATATTTATTTCTCTTCGTTGAGAATCATCTCCGGGTGGGGTTCAGGAGACAGTCTTTGTGGACTGTCCACCCTGTTTCATTGTCAAGATGTAGATTTTTCACCGTCAACCTCTTTCTTGCCAAAGAATGGCCACTTGACCTGGTGATTGCCCATTTGCTAGCCTTTTGTCTCTGGAGAACTAGTTTGTGACTACTCTCCAGATTTGGAGTACATCTTGTCTACACTGCAGTTTTGTCAACAAATGTCAGCTTTTGTCAACAAAACGGAGGTGTACACACTGAAATGCTCCTCCCAGTGATGTAACTCCCCAGCTATGCTGACATAATAAAACCAGCTCAAGGAAAGGTGTAGGTCTTATGACAAGGTATGGCTATACTTGCAGCCCTACAGTGCTGCCATGGGAGCACTCAGATTATTTTTTTCACAGATTATTTGGGTTGGAAGGGACCTCAGGAGATCATCTAGTCCAACCCCTTGCTCAAAGCAGGACCAAATCCCCACTTCCCTAAATGGCCCCCTCAAGGATTGAACTCACAACCCTGGGTATAGCAGGCCAAAGCTCAAACCACTGAGCTATCCCTCCTCCCATGCTGCAGCAGTGCTTTGAAGTGCGAGTGTGGTCGCAGTGCCAGTGCTGCAGGTACTCCACCTCCCCGTGGGGATTAGCTTACAGCTCTGGGAGCCATGCTCCCAGCGCTGGGGCACTGTTTACACTGGCGCTTTACAGCGCTGTAACTTGCTGCGCTTGGGGGTGTTTTTTCACACCCCTGAGTGAGAAAGTTGCAGCACTGTAAAGCGCCAGTGTAGCCAAGGCCTTAGTGTATTTAGGGCTACTCAGTGTCTGCAGACCCTGTGTTCTTTACATCTGTTGTTAGCTGTCAACTCCCCTGGAGAGTTGGGCAACCGGGATCCTGCTCCCAGCTGGAAGCCGGAGTGAGATGCCTGGGGGGCATCCACCAGTGCTCTGGACTGGGAATGGTGGATGGCTTGTCAGTTTCGCAGCTCTGGCCCTGTGAAATAGACATGGCTGCCTGGCTCCAAGCAAGGAGCGGGCAGGGGGCGGCCCAAGAAGCTGGGACAGCTGGACTCCGCTCCCTGGGTGTGAGATGCCCTGGGTGGCCCTCCCCCCGCCTTCCCCCCAATCTTCCTGCATGGAATGGTGAGGCTGGAAGCCCCAGGCTGTCCACTGAGAGCCAGTGGGACAGCTGGCTCCCGGCAGGGTGCTGCCAGCGGAGCAGAGAGACCAGGCTTTCAGCTTCCCACCCCAGATTGGAAAATTTAGGGGATATGGCTCTTCATCAGTCCAGATTATACCTTGGGTGATGTCAGAGCTGTCATGTTAGATTGTAGTTTATTCTGGACCTTAAATGTGGATGTACTGCATATTGTAGTAATAAATGTACCATATGTTGTAACTCTATAAGACTCCATTGGAGATGTGCAATGTTACAAAATTCCTCATAGCCAGCTCAACTTTGTATCACTTCAGTACCTAAAGCAGGGGTCGGCAACCTGTCAGAAGTCGTGTGCCGAGTCTTCTTTTATTCACTCTAATTTAAAGTTTCGTGTGCGGGTCATACATTTTAAAGTTTTTAGAAGATCTTTCTATAAGTCTATAATATATAATTATATATTATAGACTTATAGAATTATAATTATTACATTAATACAATATATATACATTATATTATAATTGTATGTAAAGTAAATAAGGTTTTTAAAATGTTTAAGAAGCTTCATTTAAAATTAAATTAAAATGCAGAGCCCCCCGGACCTGTGGCCAGGACCCAGGCAGTGTGAGAGCCACTGAAAATCAGCTCACGTGCTGCCTTCGGCGTGTGTGCCTAGGTTGCCTACCCCTGGCCTAAAGGATCTTGAACAAAATGACTCACTTTGCGTAATCTAGTTCAAATGGTTCAATGTGGGGTTATAGGTGATGATTAAAGAGCTGGTGTGCTTAGTCCTATACAAGACAAAATAGACTTCTTTCCACCTTGAAGAGCGTCCTGTCTAATTTCTTATAAGGTGTTGGCATAAATTAATGAAGAGAACCATCAAAATACACTTGGGAATACACTTTATTCAGCAGTCTGTGCAAATATTCTGGCGCTGACCCCTAAGAGTACAAAAAAATGCTCCAAGCAAACCTTTTAGTACAGTCATTGCCAACCACTGCATATCTTTGGGTATGTCTATACTGCCCATGTTATAGCATTGTGACATGGGCAATGTAATCCTGCTTTATGGCCGGGGAAGAGCTCTCTCAGTGATTAAAAAAAAAAAATAACCACCCCGAATGAGGGGTAGTAGCTTTATCGTCGAGAGCACAACTTCTGGTGATAAAGCACTGTCTATGATGCTTTTCAGTGCTAAAATATTTGTCGCTCAGGGGTGTTGTTTTTTTTCATATCCCTGAACAACTAAAGTTTTAGAGCTGAAAGTCGCAGTGTAAACACAGCTTTTGTCTTTGCTTAGGATTCGGAGTCAGTATAGTAACACTGATTGGAGTGGGACTATTTATGAGTGTAGGTAAGGCCAAACTAGTATTTCTATACTCACTTTATGAAATAATGGGTTCAGAGGACGTTTTTGAAGAGGTTTTCTATTAATTTCTGTTTGTGATTAGCAAGCAAACACTTAATGAGACTCTCAATGAGATTTTGACCTAAAACTGTATATGGTGCTGCTGGTTGTTTGAGGGTCATGTAAACCAAGGATATTCCAAAACAGGAGTATAGCTTTTGAAGTTGCCTGTTTTGAGGCAAGATTCAATTGTACCACTTCCCTTCCTGATTTCAGCGAGCACTGGATTATTAAGAACGTAATATAAAAATGGCCATATTAGTCAGACCAATGGTCCATCTAGCTCAGTAGCCTGTCGTCTGACACTGACCACTGCCAGATGCTTCAGAGGGAGTGAACAGAACAGAGAAGTTAATGAGTGATCCATCCCCTGTCATCCAATACCAGGGGCAGTCAGAGCCTGAGGTTGCATCCTTGACTATCTTGGCTAATAGCCACAGTGAGCCTATCCATGAATTCATCCAATTCTTTTTAAAAACCATTTACTCTTTTGGCCTTCGTGACATCCCCTGGCAACAAGTTCATTGTGTGAAGAAGTATTTCCTTATGTTTGTTTTACATCTGCTGCCTATTAATTTAATTGGGTGACCCTGGTTCTTGTGTTATGTGAAGGGGCAAATAGCACTTCTTTATCCACTTTCTCCACACCATTCATGATTTTATAGCTTTCTAGCATAACCCCCTTCAGTCATATCTTTTCCAAGCTGATCAGTCAGTCTCTTTAACCTCTCTTTATATGGAAGCTTTTCCATACCCATATTAATTTTTGTTGTCCTTCTCTGTACCTCTTTCAATGCTAGTATATATATCTCTTTTGAGTTTAGGCCACCAGAAATGCATGCAGTATTAAAGATGTGGGCATACCATGGATTTATGTAGCGGCACTGATTTTTTTTATATGTATATATATCATCCTTTATCCCTTTCCTAATGGTTCCTAGCATTCTGTTAGCTTTTTTGACTGCTGCTGCACATTGAGTAAATGTTTTCACAGAACTATCCAAGATGACTCCAAGATCTCTTTTTTGAGTAGTGTCACCATACCTCAGTGGGTCACAGCGGAGAATGCCAGATTCAGAACGAAGTGCTGAAAAATAGGGCAGGCTCACCCCAAACTGGTGGCTATTCTACCATTAGATATACCAAGCCAGTAACAAAAGTTAACTTCTGTTCTAAGTTCCCTCTAAGCTGCATGACTGCACAGCAGCCTATTAAGCACTACACAGGCACTCAGGGCTGTGGCGGGGAGAGATGCATCTCCCCAAGCCCTGCTGTGGAGGGGAGAGGTGTCTCTCCCCCAACCCAGCCCAGACCTGCCACGGCCAGAGGAGAGGCACTCACCCCATGGCCCCAGCCCAGATGCTGCTGCAGGAATAGAGATCTGGGGGGAGTCCTCTCTCCCCACCATAGCCCAAGGGCAGCCTGCACTGCGAACCCCTCATCCCCAGAGCTCACACCCCAGTGCTGAGCCCCTCATTCCTGGCTCTGCCCCAGAGCCTGCACCCCAAACCCCTCATCCCCAGAGCTCACACCCCAGTGCTGAGCCCCTCATTCCTGGCTCTGCCCCAGAGCCTGCACCCCAAACCCCTCATCCCCAGAGCTCACACCCACAACCAGAGCCCTGCATCCCAGCCTTCTGCCCCAGCCCTAAACCCTTCATCCCTGGCCCCACCCCAGAGCCCACACCCCAACTCTGCCCAAACCCTGAGCCCCCTCCCATACACCAAACCCCTTGGCCCCACCCCCACCGCATGAACTTTATGTGCACCAATATGGAGGTGATGTGTCACACATCACCTCCATATTGGTGCACATAACAAAATTCATTCCGCACACGTGTGGGGAAAAATTAGAGGGAGCACTGCTTCTGTCTCACTACACTGGTTAACATGAAGTCAAAGATGCAGTGGTTATTGAAAACCCATTTCATCAAACAAAGGGTCCTTCTGATCTCAAGAAGTCAGGTCAATATTGTGATGTTGCACTCTATGATTTTATAAAAATATGCTAATGTATCTGGAATATGCTTCATGCAAAAGGTCTCTTGTAAGGTATTACAAAGCTTATAATCTACTGAGTGTGATCATCCTATTTGTATAAATGTACCACTCTTGTATCTGAAACTAGAAATATGAAATATAACTCTAAGGGCCTATTGTAATTATGCAAAGTGTGGGCCATTAATAGTAGTTTGGAATCTTGATGACTCCCATTAACCGGGACACTTGACTTCAGATGGCTCTGTTTTACCTGTAAGTCTTCCTGTATACATGTGCTGGCAAGTGGGTAATGAAGTCTTGCAGTGACATGTGATCATGTCAGCTGAATTGGAATCCACTTTAACCTGGTATCTTTCCATTGAGAAGGAGGGGTGGGAATCCAGAGAGGGACAAAGGATTCCCACCTTATGCAAAAGATATATAAATGGGTGGAACAGAACAAAGGGAAGCAGCCATCATGAGGAATCCCGTAGCTACTACCTGAGCTGGAACAATGGCTGTGCCAGGGAAAAGGACTGTGCCCAGACTAGGAAGGCATCCAGTCTGTGAAAGAGACTTATTGAAACATCTCTCAGGGTGAGATTTTTACCTGTACTCAGTAGACTCAGACTTGCATGTTTTATTTTATTTTGCTTGGACTTTGTTCTGTCTGTTACTACTTGGAACCACTTAAATCCTACTTTCTGTACTTAATCAAATCACTTTTTACTTATTACATACTCTGGGTTAATTATTAATACTAGGGGAGGTTATAGAGTTAGTGTTATAGATGGAGAACAATTCATGAATTTACCCTGTATAAGCTTTACACAGGGTAAAATGGATTTATTTGGGTTTTAGACCCCATTATGAGTTGGGCATCTGAGTGTTTAAAGACAAGAACACTTCCATAAGCTGCTTTCAATGAAGCCTGCACCTTTGGGGCAAGTAATTCAGACCCTGGGTCTGTGTTGGAGCAAACGAGCGTGTCTGGCTCCGCAAGACAGGGTGCTGGGGTCCTGAGCTGGCAGGGAAAGCAGGAGCAGAGGTAGCCTTCGCACATCAGGTGGCAGCTCTCAAATCTTACCTAATAATCGCTCTATTGTCAATAGTCTAGTAACTACTCCTGGGGGAATTGTGCATGTGTGTGCAGAATTCATGGCCCCTGCAGATTTCTTTGCTTCCCCGCAGAAAAATGATTTTCTGCCAAGGAAGCAAAGGGAAGCTGCAAAAGTAGTCATGCACCACACCCTAGTAGCAAGGTACATCGTTTCAGGCACCCGGAGCAGCCAACAGAGAGGTAAATCACTGCGGGGCTGGGGACACCCAAGCCAGTGGCTCCTATCCTGAGCTGGGATAAGCTGCTAGTCATAGTTAGGTTGGAGACAGGGGAGGATGGGACTTCCTCTTCCCCTGCAAGGAGTGCCTGGTGCTGTGTCAGACTCACCCCCAGAAACCTCCCCCAGTTACAGGAAACTGAGTATCCTCCCCTGCTTCCTGCTCCCCTCATGCCTCAGCTGTGGGGGGAGGGGTCATTGTATGGGGAGCTGCTTCCCCATGCATCTGGGCCTCCCATGCCCAACAAGACTCACCCTGTACATCCAGAACCCCGTAGCACTCCATACTCGAACCCTACCCCATTGAACCTCAATCCCTGCATCAAGACTCCCTGCACTCAGACCACCACTCGCTGAGCTCCCTGCACTCAACCCCCCAACGTGATGAGCCCCATCCCTCTGCACCACCCTGAGCCCCTACATCCAGACCCCCACTCCAGTGACCCCAACTAATTGCACCCAGACCCCCACCCCACCTAGCCCTACTCCCTCAGCACCCAGACTCCCCCATTGACACCCTCAAATCCAGACCCCTCTGCTGAGCCCCAACCACCTTCACCTGGAAGCCTCTAAAGAGTCCCATTGATTCTGAATCCGGAACACCCCCTGTCACCAAGCCTCTCTGCATCCAGATCCCCCGACTGAGCTGTCTGCACCCAGATTGTCCAACACAGAACCCTCTCACCCCACACCTAGGTCCCCCCACACTCAGCCCTTTCACACGTGGCTCCTGCCTGGTTAAGCTTGCCTGCCTCAAACCTGGTGCGCCTGGCACAGAGAGGCAGGGCCCTGAGGTGTTTCTGGGCCAGGCCCAAGCCTTGTGCTGTGTTAGGGTCACGTGCAGCCTCGCCGCTGAGCCCATTTCTCAGGGGTAGGAGTGCTGCAGGATGATCTCTGTCGGAGTTATCCAAACAGCTTGGGGGTCATCAGTCCTTGTTTAGAGCTTCTTTTTTAGAAATCCAATCCAATCCAGACAAATGAAACAGGAATTGAAGACAAAACAGAGATGTTTCCAGGGTCTTTCATACCCTCTTCCATGTAGACGGAAATGGAATTTTACTATCCCAAACAAAGCTAACAATCTTTGTTTGACTCCCTCAAATAATTCTAATAGATTGGTGAAGCCTGATTTCTCTTTACAAAAGCAGTGTTGACTCTTCCTCAGAATGTTTTCTTCATCTGTGTCCCCGATAATTCTTTACTACAGTTTCCGCCAGTTTCCCTGATACTGAAGTTAGGCTTACCCGGCCTCTATTTGTCAGGATCGCCTCTGGAGCCTTTTTGAAAAATTGATGCTACCTTAGCTATTTTCTAGTAATCTGGTACAAAGATTGATTGTTTGGTAGGCTTCCTTTTTTAAATAAATAATTAAAAAACTAAATTATTGTTAGTTTCTATGTCTTGCTAGTTGCTCTTCAAATTCTTTTTTGGCCTTCCTAATTATACTTTTACAAGTGACTTGCCAGAGTTTATGCTGATTTCTGTTTCCAATAGGATTTGATTTCCAATTTTTAAAGGATGTATTTTTGCTTCTGCTTCTGTTTAGCCATGATGGCATTTTTGATCCTCTTATTGTTTGTTTGTTTTTTATTAGGGGTATGCATTTAGTTTGAGCCTCTATTTATGGTATTTTTATGTAGTGTCCATGCAGCTTGCAGGCATTTTACTCTTGTAATTGTTCCTTTTAATTTGCATTTAACTAGCTTCCTAATTTTTGTGTAGTTCCCCTTTTTGTAGTAAATACTACAGTGGTGGGTTTCTTTGGTATTTCCCCTGTCCCCCACACCTTCTCCCCCCCGCCCATGATTTTAAATTTAATTGTATTATGATCACTATTACTGAGCAGTTCAGCTATATTCATCTCTTGGACCAGATCCTGTGTGTCACTTGCCTCTCCCCTTGTGGGCTCCAGGAAGCAGTCATTAATGGGTGGTGTCTAGAAACTTTATCTCTGCATCCTGTTCTGAGGTGTCCAGTGTCCAGTCAATATGGGGTTAGTTAAAATCCCTCATTATTACTGTGTTTTCTGATTTTAGGGTTTTTTTGTTTTTTTGGGGGGGGTAGCTTCTCTTTTCTCCCTGAGGATTTCACAGTCACTGTCGTCATCCTGATCATTTGGTCAGTAGTATGTTCCTGCTTCCATATGCTTATTATTCAAGCATGGGATTTCTTTCTATGTAGAGTCTATGGTACAGTTTGATTCATTTAGGGTTTTTACTATATTTGACTCTGTTTTCTTTTACATATAGTGCCATACCTCCACCAGTACAGTCTACTCTGTTATTTCTATATATTTCGTACCCTGGTATTACTGTGTCTTATTGATTATTATTGTTCCACCAAGTTTCTGTGATGCCTATTATATCTATATCCTCATTTAATACCAGGCACTCCAATTCACCCAGCTTAACATTTTAGATTTCTAACATTTGTATACAAATGCTTGTAAAAATTCTCAATATTTATTTGTCTTTGTGATGACTACATTGGGACTCTTTCGTTTGACTGTTTCCTTTTCAGTTCCCACTGGCACTTTATCAGCTTCTATCCTCTTCTCTTTTCCAGGGAATAGAATATCCCTTTTAATAAATACTCCCCTCAGGAATGTCTGTCTGAACTATGTGCTGCTTTCCCCCATCCCTCAGTTCAAAAATTCCTCTGACCTTTTTACTTTACATGCCAGCAGTCTGGTTCATTTTGGTTTAGTTGGAGCCCATCCTTCCTGTATAGGCTCCTCCTTTCCCCAAAAGTTCCCTAGTTCCTAATAACCTATATCCCTCCTCCCAATGCCGCCATCCCTTCCATACGTTGAAACCTTGCAGTTCTGCCTGTCTTAACTGGCCCTGCATATGGAAGTGGAAGCATTTCAGAGAATGTTACCCTGGAGGCCCTGGATCTCAATCTTTTTAACTAGCATCTTAAATTTAGCCACTAGGACAATACTTCTCAAATGCAGCCACCATGGTTACATGTGGCCACAGCCTTCTGGAAGGTGATTGAGGAGGGGAGTAGCAGCCTCTCCCCCAGGGCCACCAACCATAGTTGGGCCCTCCCCTCCGCCCCATCCCCTCTCGGAGACACAAAACCCCTACATAAATAAACTACAATGATTTAGACTTGTTTTCCCCAAAGTTAATAAAGTATTTTAGGAAAAATTGTCAGAGCAGCCACCAAAAAATTGGTTGCGAGAACCTCCTCACTAGGACCTTTCTCCTACCATTTGCTATGTCTCTGGTACCTACGTGTTCCATGACCACTGTCTCCTCCCCAGCATTGCACATACATCTATCTAGATGTCTTGAGAGGTCTGCAGCCTTTGCACCTGACTAGCAATTCACCATGCAGTTCTTCTGGTCTTCTCAAACCCAACTATCTAGATTTCTAATAATTGAATCCTTTATTACTATTGCCTGTCTCTCCCTAATAAATGGGGTTCCTTCTCATCACTGCGAGAGGATACCATGACATCTGGAAGGAAGGTACAAACTATGGGATTGTTTCCCTTTGCTCCAGCTTGATGTTTGCCTTCCCTGAGACGTTTATGCTCTTCAACGGCACAGAGGCTTTCACACCACAGGGGTGGGGGACGACTCTACTGTGTCCCTGAAAGTCTCATCTATGTACCTCTATCTCCCTTAGCTCCTCCAGTTCAGCCACTCTGGTTTCAAGAGCCCATACTCTCTCTAAGGGGCATGAGTTGCGTGCTCCAAAGGCGTACATATGTCACCTGCCCACAAGGCCGCTAAACTTACATGCTGCATTCAGTGCAACAAATTGGATAGCCCCAACTCTGCTGCTGGACTTCTGCCTGCTTTATTTTTACTCTTGCAGGGGTTTGGTTTGGTTTTTTGGGGCCATTACTGGCCTAAAGTATATGTGTGTGTTAGATGTATATGGCTCTCATGCTCGCTGTCATGCTCCTTCTCAAAACTATCCTGTTTGCTTCTGCTGTTCGTTTAGCTCCTCTGGTTGCTTAGGAGCTGGCTTTTTAAACCTCAGTCCGCCCGGAATTACCCATGCCCCCTTGTCAAGGGACTAGGGATCAAAGGATAGCGGGCTAGAACCTCATTACTTAGCTCTCAGCCTAGCTAGCAGGCTGCTTGGCGCAGCACACAGCCCCCAGAAGAGACTGCAGTGTAAACTTCAATCAAGCAGGCACAGGGCATGCAAGCACACAACAAACAAACAGACAAAAACTCCATTCTGCCTCCTTGCTAAACATCAGTATATATAGCAAATATTAACTGACTCCATAAGTCTAGTATTAGGGTTATTCACACAGTTCTGGACATCCCTATAGCAACCTAGTCCCTTGGACTGAACTCCATCCCTTGGACTGAACTCCACTTTATAGTGGCTCCTGTCCTTTGAAGACAGCAACTCATTAAATGACAAATCATATTTCTATCGAACTTCCCAAGAATCCCTTAAGCAACGTCCCATCTCTGCCCTGCCCTTCAAATATCTGGAAAGCTCTTTTGCTAAAAAAATAAAAAATAATAAAATTGTTTTTTGTTTTTTTGTTAGTGCTTGTGAGTAGGTCTTCATAATAGCAATAATGTATCCGCATTCAAATGGTTCTGGTGATATCTACTGCTCTATTTATAAGCATTGTAAATTTACGTGGTGCCTTAAAAATTGGGTAAGATATTCTTTGTCCCAAGGCCATCAACATGGGATGAAGTTGAGTCCCTCTTTTCTCAACTGTACTCAAGCAATCAGTCTAATGATAAATTTAGTCTATCCCCCATATCAAACCAACTTTAATAGAAGTTTAGCTCTGTATAACCATGTTGGGCAACTTCTTCCATTGCCTTTTTAGCTAACCAAATTGTTTCCTGGTCTTTGGTCTAAGTGAAAGGCTATTCACAACGTTAATAAAAATGTGTGCTTTAGGGTATAACCTGCTCAAAAGGAAATCCTTTCTTTCACAGCTCCATGTAAGAACACTTCACTATTGCATGTGCTTTGTAGGAGGTTGGGCTTTTTCTTCAAACTGTGGATGAAGACCACTGCTGAGAAGTCACAATGACTGACTAGATGTATTGCTAGGGATCCATGGTGGATTACGCTACATTCAAGATTTTCTTATAAAGATGTTTACAATAAGAATTATGCAGTATATTTAACCCTTAGTGAAATATAACTTGGCATATTGTTAGATCAACTGACAAGTCTAAATAAAACTTCACTTTTTTAGTTCACATTAGTTGTTGTATGTGTTTCTCCTGTGTTCTAGATGCAATAAACTTGTTGAAAATGCATGCACAAACAGCAAAATAGCTGCAAACGTGCCAAATATCCATCAAGTACACTCTTTAGTGGTATAAATGTAAATGGGGGAAACCTCTCCTATATTAAGCAAGTACATTTTGCTGATTATACTGCACAAGCGCTATGCTGCTTTTGGATTTTTAAACCAAAATGCAAGCACCACTTAGTCACCTGATTCATATCCTTGCTGATGAGAAAGATGTATTCTTAAATCTTGTCTTTTAGGCCCTTTAATGTGTCGGAGCGCAAAGCAAACTCTCATGCTGTAGTAGATTGTGACCATGCAAGAAAGGAAGTTAGCGTCCGTACTGGAGGAGTAACCGATAAGACAGCAAGGAAGACTTACACGTTTGATATGGTAACTCTTCTTTGTGTCACTGACTTCTAGATGTCTGCTGGAAAAATTTTCCCTCTAAATATGGAAAAAATTTCCCTCTAAATAATCAGTCATGGAGTTGTACTATATGCTAATTTCAAGTGGGAAACACATCAGACTGTCGCTAAATGTGATATACTGACTTTGCCTCAACAGGTCTTCGGAGCTCAAGCAAAACAAATTGAGGTTTACCGGAATGTTGTCTGTCCTATTTTGGATGAAGTTATTATGGGATACAACTGTACTGTGTTTGCGTAAGTGCCTCAAACTACTTTCTTAACATGTTAACTTCAGTTTCAAGTATATACTTTTAATCTTCAAATTCTGCCACACAGCTACGGCCAAACTGGTACAGGAAAAACCTTCACAATGGAAGGGGAGAGATCACCTAATGAAGAATATACATGGGAAGAGGTAAATCTGACCTCCTATGTAAAGCTTGTTAGCTGAGTTGTAATTCAATGTGAGTATATTGCAGAAGGCTAGCTGTAGCTAATGAAAACATGGTTGGAACTGGTCTCTTGCAAGTATGCTGAAGCTCTCATTTCAGACTCACATACTCTAACATTAAGAGTTTACCATTAAACATCGTTTTTTAAAATTATGAATATTCTCTTAAATAAACCTGATTTTGTTTCAAACCTGTCTGCAAGCTCTGAAAATTATCCTATGAAGAATGGTCCATTTGTGTCACTCTCATCTTTAAAACAAGTTATGTTGATTTACCTAAACCTAGTTCTCCTCTTTATGCTCACTGTCCCTTTAGTCTTCTCTTGGCACTGGTATTTCATAACTCATCTGTGCTTTAATTATAGGATCCACTAGCTGGTATAATCCCCCGTACACTGCATCAAATATTTGAAAAACTTTCAGACAATGGTACAGAATTTTCTGTGAAAGTCTCCCTGTTGGAAATCTACAATGAGGAGCTTTTTGATCTTTTGAATCCCTCTCCTGATGTAGGGGAGAGACTTCAAATGTTTGATGACCCCCGTAACAAGGTACAAATCTGAATTCTAAAACTTAAGTGGGGCTCTTGGAATGACTAAATAAAGATGTGTGACAAAAAAGATGTGTAACATAAACTCCTGTCTTGACAGAGGGGTGTGATTATCAAAGGATTGGAAGAAATAACTGTGCACAACAAGGATGAAGTGTATCAGATTTTGGAAAGAGGAGCAGCGAAAAGAACAACTGCAGCTACTTACATGAATGCATACTCTAGGTACAAAACTTTCCTCTTATAAGATGTAATATTTTTGATGTAACAAACCTGGTGTGACTAAAACAGTCACTGTTTTGAAATTATACTGAACCCTGCTTGAGCTTGTGGTCCCCATATTAGTTTAGGCTCTCAAGATTAGGCCTCTACTGTGGCTTTGTAAGTCACACCTCTATCATCCTGCAGGATGTGGAGAGTGCAGCACAACACAGGCACACCTGGAAGCATTCTGCCTTAGGAAGACACAGGTAGGCAAAATGCCTGTGGTCATGTGCATAGGTAGCTCTTTTTGAGGGGCAGCATACTGCTTCTAGACTCGGCCTCCTCACTCATGATGTCCAGTCAACACAAGCACCAGAATGCTGCCAGACCTCTGCCAACATGCACAAGGGAAAAAACATTCCTCGATATGGTACCTGAAATAACAACACTTAATATTAACTCAAGTACTAAGTTTAGCTTTTGAAGCTTTGTGACAAATGCCTGGCTAGGCAAAAGGCAAACAAAAAGCCTGATTCCCCTAGGAGTGAGTGAGTGAAAAGTGTAGTGGCATGTACTAATATGGACTGAAACTAATTCCCCCTGGAATATAGGCCTGGTTGATATAGCTATGTTGGTCAGGGTCATGAAAAATCCATACCCCTGACCTTACTTCACTATTCTGACCTAACTCTCAGTGTAGATGCACTGTGCTAATGGAAGAACGATTCAGTTGATGTAGCTACCATCCAGAGAGGTGGAGTTCCTACATTGATTGTGGGAAACCTCTTCCATCAATGTAGAATGTGTCTGTGCTACAGGGTTATGCTGACATAGCTACAGCAATGTAGCTATGCAGATATAGTGTCTGTAGTGTAAATATACCTACAGAGATCACATACTTATGGTGTGCTGTAGTCACTTAGCTGATAGCCCTTTCTTGGAAAGATAGTTTCCTTCTCTCTAGCCACCCTTCTGTATGTTCTCAGACAGAAGCATCTGCACATTGGTGGTGTCGCCAGTGTTTATTGCATATCCCTTACCAATGTCACAGTGGTGGTGAGACTTGTAAATAGGATTCTGTCAAGCTAAAAATAAGTCCTAAGCTTTACTAATGTCTTAGATAAAAATTGAATTTTAAATTTTTATCACTAAATATTGCTTGCTTGTATTTACATAGCTTGGACAATAAAAATGCTTTTCAGATTCTCCTATATTGTACCTGTGTGAACCTAGTGCATTGGTTACAAATACTACAGGGCATGTTTGTTTTTCTTTTTTTAACGCTTCCATAAGTTGAGTGTATAAAAATATTTGTAGAGTTTATTGCTTTTATGTCTTCATAAATTTTTTTCCCGAAACCTAAACATTGGGCTGAATTTTCTGATACTGACCCTTCTTTATTGTTAGTGCCTTTCAGAGGATCTCATTTTTAAAGGGCCTATTTAGAAGCATGCTTAGTAAAATAAGATGTTGTATTAGAAAAATGCCCACTATAAAAATCAATGAGCCAAATTTATCCCTGGTACAAGTCCACTGATATCAGTAGCACTTAAGTGATTGTCTTGCAAAAAGAAGAAAAGTTGGTTTTATTGGGATGTCTGTTTTAAACTGACTGACTTATTTTGCAGTCGTTCACACTCTGTGTTTTCAGTCACCATACACATGAAAGAAACTACAATAGATGGAGAAGAGCTTGTTAAAATTGGGAAACTAAACTTGGTAAGTATCTGCATTAAACTCCAGAGTTTTATGAAGGTGACAATCCTAGAATAACAAACTAGAAGAAAATAAAGCTTTGCCTCCTTGTCTCAGTTGAACAACTGACATTAATTCATAGGAGAGGCACTTATGCTATGTCTACACTGCACTTTTGTTAATACTTTTGTCGGTCAGGGGTGGGGGTGGGGAGTCAGGAAGGAGCAACCCCTGACCGAAAAAAGTTTTAATGACAAAAAGCACCAGTGTGGATAGTCCTTTATCAGTGGGAGATGGTCTCCCACTGACAAAGCTACTGCCCCTCATTGGGGGTGGTTTTATTTTGCCAGCAGACTAGAGCAGCTACACTGCATACCTTACAGCTGCACCGCTGTAGTATCACAGCGGTGCCACTGCAAGGTAGGCAGTCTTAGATACTTTTGAAAATCCTTCTCGGTTTGTCTGTACCTTCTTAAAAATCTGGCCCTATGTTGTTAGACCATGCATTTTTGTGTCCTGCATAAATAAGTGGTGAGTGTCACTGATTAGTATATGTCTGTATGTAACTATACCAAATTCAGAGTTGTTTTGTGAATGCTATATTGACTGTAAATATCTTTGTGCCTTCATCTTGGACTGGTATTCCAGGAGGTGTCAGGAGAAATGCTTGCACCCAGCAGAGGACTAACAATAGAGAACAATCTGGAATCATTAATCTGGATGGTCTTCTATTCAAATGGAAGCACTATAAGACAACTCTGCTGGCTGTAGCCTAGGGGAACCAGCTTTACCAGATTTGACTGGATGGGCCTGGTAACCAAGCAACTGATTGAGGTGTATTTCATACATTTAAAAAACAGGTTATGTGATTAAATTTATAGGCAGCAGGTTTGATACAAACAAGAGGAAGTTGGTGGTTTCATATACAGTGCACAACTAACCTGTGAAACTCATTGTCATGGGATGTTGTGGTTGCCAAAAGTATAACTGGGTTCATGAATTATCCAGTTCTTTTTTGGTGGGTGGGTCCAACAAGGGCTATTAGCCAAGATGGTCAGGGACACAACCCCATACTTGGGGTCATCCTAAACCTCTGACTACCAGAAGCCAGGAATGGAAGATGGAGTGGATCATGCCATAATTTTCCTATTCATAATTGCCACCCTAAAACCGTGGTACAGGCCACTGTTGGAGAAGGCTGGACCATTGGTCTGACCCAGTATGGCAGCTCTTATGTTTTTATGAAGCCATTGAGAAGAATATACAATAGACACTCCTAAGTCTTAGGGAAGCTAGGTTGTACACATAGTGGCATATTGATATTTTGGAAATCCTTCTTTATCTTCAGCTTTACAAGATAGGAGTTGTTACAGATTTCATTTTTTTTCTCCTTTCAGGTTGATCTTGCAGGAAGTGAAAACATTGGTCGTTCTGGAGCAGTTGACAAAAGAGCTCGTGAAGCTGGAAATATCAATCAGTCTCTGCTTACTCTGGGGAGAGTTATTACTGCTCTTGTAGAAAGAACCCCACATATTCCATACAGGGAATCTAAACTCACTAGAATCCTGCAGGATTCTCTTGGAGGGCGTACAAAAACATCTATAATTGCCACAGTTTCTCCTGCATCTGTAAATCTTGAGGTAAAGACTTGACCCTGCCTACCTTTGTGCAAGCTGATCCATCCTACATTGTTGTTAGTGGGATACTTATTTCAGCAGTCTAAATTTTATACAAAAGTTCAGATGAAGTACTGAAATCTTAAACCTTCATCTAGAGGTCATGTGTCTGTCTTTTGCACTTTTATACAGGAAACTTTGAGCACTCTAGAATATGCACATAGAGCAAAGAATATCATGAATAAGCCTGAAGTTAACCAGAAGCTGACAAAAAAAGCTCTCATTAAGGTAACTTTCCAGTATGCTTTCACAAATTAAAGGTTAGCTACATTTATTTCTGTCAGGCCAGCCAAATTGCTGAGCCTTGGCAATGTTACCATTTCACCATGTCCTGTAGGCACCACTTTAGTGATGAGAGGGGTGTTCAGTCTTAACTGAACAGTCCCTACTGATTCAGCTTTTGGCCCTTTTGCTAAAATTGCCAATCAGGGTACTGGTTACAACTTTTGATGTGGATACCTGTTCAGATGGTACCAACTAAAATCTGGCAAAATATTAACACAATGTGTGCTTCAACTCAGACACACGCATCCCAGACTCTCATACAGTTGATCAGTCATTAAGGTTTGACAGATAACACAGCATATCAGATAAAACGGACCCTTAGTAAGAGAATTTTATAGGTGGTTATTTTAAGATGTTAGACACTGCCTAGTTAAATTTTACTGTTGAGCACTATCGCTTTACATCTAATCAAATGTATTTAATGAGAGGTTCTGCAATGCTGTAACTGCTTTCAAAATGTGAAACTAACACTTAAAACATTTTACCTTCCGTATAAAATTTTTTTAATGGTATGTGTAACATCTTACAGTGTAACAACCACTTGCTAACTTGAAATCAAAGTAGAAATGTAATTTATCAAACTGGGGTCTTCGGTCTTTTACAGATCATTTTTGTTACAGGAATATACAGAGGAGATTGAACGCCTAAAACGAGATCTTGCTGCTGCACGAGAGAAAAATGGAATCTATATTTCTGCTGAAAACTATGAGTGAGTCCTTGACTATTGCAAAACCTGGTGTGTCAAGCATGGCAACTACATCCTCAAATGTAACATAATTTATAGGAGCATTTGTACCTGTAAGAACTGCGGCTATACAAAGTCAGTTTCTCTAAACCAGTGGTCCCCAAACTTTTCAGGGTTACAAACTTCCCACCCTCCCATTACCTCTATCTGTGCCCACTAGGGCTGGGAGGTGAGGGCTGAGACTGGGGCCACAGGTGGGGTTGGGGCGGGGAGCGCAACCAAGGCTGGGGGCAGGAGTGAAGCAGAGCCGCAGCTGGGCCACAGTGGAGGCTAGCAGAAGCGTCCATGGCCGGGTGTGGCTCTGCTCCTGGCCCTAGCCTCAGCTTCGGGAATGGAGCTGTGGCCAGGAGCTGAGGCTGGGGGCAGGAGTGGAGCCAGAGCCGCAGGTGGGGGCTGGGTACTGTTCCTTCCCCACCTCCCGTGGATGCTGGCCCATGTTGTACTTAAAGTACTGCACAGGATCTTTTCAGGAGAAATAAGGCAAAGCACCACATTTACTGGTAATACATGTAGTAATTAACACTGTATCTTATGCATATGATATATATTACACTCATGCACTCACACAAGCACACTCCGTCTTGTTGTTGTTACCAATTAGTTGCTCCTCTTAACTTCACTGGCCAGTTGGGTTAGATGGGGGAGGGGTGGAGCTGGGCTTCTGCTGATCCTGAATGATATTCCCATGTTGACAAGACGAGACTCAGGGTCCTCTGCAAGACACCTTCACGTTTTTAGCAGCTTCCCGGTCACGCAAATCTATACCAGATTTAAAATCTGTATGTGTGTCCATTGTTCCTTTGTGCTGCTTTTTTCTGGTGTTATCCCAATGCTGTTCAAAGAGGGTGTTTTCAAAAGAAGGTGCTTGCTTCTAACCAAGGCCGTCAATATGTCTGCTCATCTTTAGTAAGCCCACTTGACATGTTTTATTATTCTTAGGTCTGGCTTCCATCCCCTTTCCAAGGGTTGCAGCTGTCTGGAGGTACTTGCCTTCCACGCCTCATTCACACCTCATTCATTCAAGAGGGCAATTGATTAAAAAGTGATGGGGGGAGATCTTATTCTACTCCCAGCAAAATGACTTTTTTTTAACATTATACCAAGACTCAATACAAAGTTTTTTATATAAGGATCTGATACAAAGTTGTATGAAAATAGAGGCATAATACAAAGTCATATGAAAGTTATGTGAAGATGCTTAATGCAGAGATTTATCTACACCCAGGCCTTCAAATGTTCCTCTGTGCCCATCTAGGGGGGCATGCCCCACAGTCTGGGGACCTCTGCTCTAAATTCTTATCTGCCTCAATACCTGTGAGTGCATTGGTCAATAAATAGTTCATCTGAAGGAAGGAACACACGGTGGTTCTTTTACATTATACTGTCCAAATTAAATTGGCACCAATCCTTGTTGCATTTGAATGAATAATATTTATTATGGATGTATTAGGAGGAGTGTTGTAAACAAGACATGAGAAGTAATTTTTCTGCTCTAGTCCACGCTGATTAGGCCTCAGTTGGAGTATTGTGTCCAGTTCTGGGTGCCACATTTGAGGAAAGATGTGGACAAACTGGAGAAAGTCCAGAGAACAACAACAAAAATTATTAAAGGCCTAGAAAATATGGGTTTGTTTAGTCTAGGGAAGAGAAGACTGAGAGGGGACATAACAGTTTTCAAGTACATAAAAGGTTGATACAAGGAGGAGGGAGAGCAAAATTATTCTCCCTAACATCTAAGGAGAGGACAAGAAGCAATGGGCTTAAACTGCAGCATGGGTAGTTTAGGTCGGACGTTAGGAAAAGCTTCCTAACTATCAGGTGGTTAAGCACTGGAATAAATCACCTAGGAAGACTATGTAATCTCCATCACTGGAGATTTTTAAAAGCAGGTTAGACAAACAGCTTGGATGGTCTTAATATTTAGCACTACCATGAATGCAGGGGACTGAACTAGATGCCCTCTCGAGGTCCCTTCCAGTGGTACGAGTCTATGATTCTAAAGTTTATATGGAAAGTAGGGTAAAGGTACCGTTAACATAACCGTGCAGCATGAGAAGCAGTAGGTAACTATTAAATCAGTCATGTTACACTTGTTATTTTAGAGCTCTTAATGGAAAAGTGACAGTTCAAGAGGAACAAATTGCAGAGTATATTGAGAAAATTAGTGCCATGGAGGAAGAAGTGAAAAGAGTAAGTGAAGTCTTTTAACAATACTTTTCTGCAAACAAGAAACTTGGGGGAGGGGACAACTAGATCAAAGAGAGGAGCTTGATGTGATATTTTTAGAAACTCCAGACTGATCATTGTGAGTTTACATCTTGTAAATCTAAATCTTTCTGATGATGTTTGTAGTTCTTGCATAATTTAATATGTTCAGTCAGAAAAGAACAAAGGTAGAGCTGCCTGAAACTCAGGATTTCTTGTTTGCAAGAAACTGAGATTTCAAAACTTGGCTTCCAATTTTGACCTAAACCAGTTTTTTCTATACTTTTGACAAACCATAAAGGGGGGGGGGGAGGGGGTATTTCAGAAGCAGATGCATGATGTTTCTGAAACAGAATAGTTGACATTCTCGTCAGTTTTGCCGCTGTCTTGGAGCACATATCCTGGCAGCCTGTCCCAGGACCTCCAGGCTCCTGACTCCATGTTTTGTAGCTTGAAAGTCCTGAGAACCCCAGCCATGTCAGATTTCTTATGGCTCCCTGGTGTGTAGCTGGGATTCTGGAAGCCCTGGCAAGGTGAGGCTTCCCTAGAGCTGTGGACCCTTGAAGCCCAGGTGAGTTGAAAGGGAACCAGACAAGTTTCCTAAGGAAAACCTGCCTGGCCAGCAAGGTTCTGATGGTGCACTGGCTGAGATGAGATTCAACAAAAGTTTGTCTCACTAGTCTCACTTTTGCAATACACTTTGGTTCCAGCAAACTGGCACTTTGTGACCACGTCTAAACAAAGGCTGTTTGTATACCAATGGTACTTTAGGAAGCTTAGTCAGTGTGCTTAGTCAGTTTTGTGAAGCTGAAGCTAAACTTCAAACCTCCTAATCAAAAATAATTATTTGAAAGGGAAACCCAATGCTTTACTCCTTACTAAGTGTGGCTTTTCACTTTGGTAACTTGTAACAGCATAATGCAGTATTCCACTTGAGTTTTAAGCTTGCCTTAGCTTAACATTGCTCTGATGGACTTTCAACAAAAAATTGGATTCTAAAATGTTCTTTTCTGGATGGATTAGCATTTACTTTTCAGGGGTTGTGTGAGAAAAGGTGACTTTTCACTGCACATGTGCAATAGGCTAAATCTGAGAATAAGAAACATTCTCCAAGATCTGGAACTACAAAGTTATCAAATATTGATGTTACAAGTCTTGCTTTTAGCTAAATTAAGTAATATTAATTGAATCTCTTTCCTCCTTGTATTTGGTTAGGCTGATTTTAATGGGAGAACCTTAAGATGTAATTATTCTACAGAACTTTTCCTTGTGATTAATCATCTTTTCTTGTTTTGGAGAAAAGTGTCATTGGTACTTGTTTTGAGACATATTCAAGTTTAGTGTACAAGGTCTCAAATATCAAACATACTGCTTAGAACTGAGACTGCATTTGTAATTAACCAGTCATCTGATAATTTGGCATAAATCACATTTTTGGGGGAGAAGATATTCTTCCTAATGAATATATGATTTGGAAGTATGGCTAAGTTGGTCTTCAGAATTCTGAAAATCAATATCTCCTCATTAACTGCATTATTTCAATTTCACTTTAGGTCACTGAGCTGTTCATGGCTAATAAAAATGAACTTGAACAATGCAAAATGAATCTGCAGATCAGGGCAAGAGAACTGGAAGACACTCAGAAAAACTTGCAAGAAACCAAGATTCAACTTGTGGAGGAGGAATATGTGGCTTCAGCTTTGGAGAGCACTGAAGAAAAGCTGCATGGCACTGCTAGCGAGGTTATTGCATTTCTGATAACTAATTGCAGGTGTAACTTCCCATACTCTCTAAGCAATTCTATCGATAATATGCTTAATCTTAAAGGGAATGACTTGTGAAAACTGTACTGGTACAGTATCTTGCAAACTGATCTTAAAACTGAAGACTGGAACAGACTTATGAACTGACTCACTCCACAGTGATGGGGAGGGGACATCACTTGAGATGGCAAGTTTGTTTGTGACAGTTTGATGATTGACTATTCACGAACCAGCATGCTGCCTTCCTCAGAGTCATCCTGCCCTAAAAGCTCTGAGCTCCAGTGTCTTCCAATCTGCATCACCCCAGAGTGCGGTGAACTAGCAAATGCTTATTCTACATGGCAACTCAAGGGATGGCCTCCAGCCCTAAATGGGATAAACTGTCCTATAAAATTATGGGGGAGAACTAGGGTGCAAACACTTTGTAGAGGAGGTCTGCAGTAAAGTTCTATAATATGTTTTATACTAACTGAGTGAACTGCTCACCAAATAGTGTTATGTGCCACTGTTACACTTTGGGGCATATTGATAACTTCATGTTTAGTACTGCTCTTAATTCTGACAGCAGTGACTTGCTGTAGAAAAGTTTGCTTTTTCTTCAAAGTGGTAAATCTTGTATCTATATTTACAACTCTTCTTTTTCTATATTCCTGTTGAGTTCTTTCTTGTAACAAATGGAGGTGGTTTATTTGCTACTCCTGGGGGAATTCTGTGCTATTGTGCATGTGCAGAATTTATGTCCCACGCAGATTTCTTTGCTTCCCTGCAGAAAAATGACTTACTATCAGGGAAACAAAGGGAAGCCACAAGAGTGGTCATGCAACCCTCCTAGCAGTATGTTTTGGGTGCCCAGGGCAGCTGGCAGAGAAGTAAATCACTGTGGGGCAGAGGGTGGGACTGGGGAAGACCCGACTGGTGGCTCCTACCCTGCACCAGATTCAGCTGCTAGTCCTGGCTTCTGGAACCGGGTCAGACCCAGCTACAGGAAGCTCTGCAAACTCCCCAGTCCTGCTTTCTGCGCCCATCGCACCTCAGCTGCAGGGGAGAATCCTTGTACTGGAAGCTGCTCCCCCATCAGCCCTACCCCCATGCATCCAGACATCCACACACTGAGACCCTCCCACTGAGCATCATCCCCCCACACACACACTCAGGAATCCCCACCCCCGATGAGCCCCAGTCCCCCTGCACCTGGGCCACCCTGATGAGCCAACCGCGCCTGGATCCCCGCCCCACTGAGCCCCAACCAACTGCACCTGGATCCCCACCAATCCCCACTCCCACAGCATCTGGACCCCCCCACCAAGTCCTCTACACTCAGACCATCCTGCTGAGCACCAATCACCTTCACTTGGACATCCTCCCCGCCCCCCCCAGAGTCTCATTATGTTACACCCAGAACCCCCCAAGCCCCTCTGCATCCATTACCCCCACTGAGCTGCTTGCATCCAGATTTCCCCACACAGAACCCTCTCAATCCACACCTGGATCCCCCCACACTAAGCCCCTCCATGCTTGGATCTTGCCTTGCTGAGCCTGTCTGCGCACACCGGCTGCACCTGGCACAGAGAGGCAGGGCCCTGGGATGTTTCTGGGGAATGCCTGGTCCTTGCGCTGTGTCACGGTTGGGTGCAGCCTCGCTGATGAGTCCGTGTTCAGGGCAGGGCTACACAGTGATCTCCCACCTCTGCAGCCAGTTGCCTGTGCTCCCCAGTGCCATGCTGGAGCCTCCACATTTATTTGACAAATAAAATTTTTCAAAATTTTAAAATATGTGCATAATTTTTATTTTTTTGGCACAGAATTTTTATGTTTTTGGCACAGAATGCCCTCGGGAGTAATTGGCAGGCAAACTATGTTGTCAAATTCTATATTATTCACTATAAAAGTAGTGGGAAACCACCTAAATGTCAGAGTCCTAGTGAAGCATGCCACCATGCTCCTTTGCTTTCTATTGTCCTATTTTTGGGACAATGGTTGCTGTGATGTTAAAGCATTGGTGTGTCACTTCTCAAAGTTAGTAAGAGTAAACAATGTCTTGTCTGCAACTGTCTGAATGCCTAAGCATCTGATCGTAATTTACACAAGGATTAAGAAATTAACTGTAGTGATATACAAAGCATGTTAATGCAAACTCTTGGCTTCCCTTCTCTAGGGATGCAACTCCTACTTTAAACAATATGTTTAAGTTTTCATCATCTAAGTTAAACGAAGACTATAGTACACCCTTCTGTTATGTTTTGAGGCTGAAGTGGTTCATCTGAAGATTGACAATGTAACTTTTTTTTAATTTTATTTTAGTTGCTTAATACAGTTGAAGAAACAACAAAAGATGTGTCTGGTCTACATGCAAAACTAGATCGTAAAAAAGTAGTTGATCAACACAATGCAGAAGCCCAGCACAGATTTGCAGGACAAATGAATGCTCTGTTTAGCAAAATACAAGATTCTGTTAATGAGAACAGTTTCAAACAGCAACAAATGATAGAATCTTACACTAATTTAGTTGGTAAGTGTAACAAGTTTATATCAGTCTATCTTCTGACTTCTTACATGAACTCTATGCAGCAGAAATAACACAGGCTTTCCTAAAATTGATATGACATGACATAAGGACCAGGCTTTACCTAAAATACTAGAGCTGAATTTTTTCACACTGATAGTCCAAGTTGAGTAATCATACCCATACAGCAAAGGTTATGCCCAAACATCCACTTCAATTTCCTGTGTTGTAGGCAACAGTTGTGACTGATGAGAGGCACTGTTTCTGGTCAGGGCAAACTATTTGTTTGTTCTTGTCCTAGTACCACATTATTAGCATATCCTAACATGAACCCTTATCCTCTTATGCCATAGGACTGTTGGGAAAACTCTTTACAAAGTTTGTAATGTTCTGTTTACCTTTGTAGGTCACCTTCTGTCTGCCAGCTCTTCAACCACTAATGTTATTGCATCAGCCATATCTTCATCTTTTGCCTCTGTTGTGGAAATGCTGTCTGCTGAAACTTCTTGGGTTTCTGAAAAAATACTAGAACAGGAGACTCTGTCAGTAAAAAATAAAGCTGAGTTGAAGAGATTGATGGTTAGTTAATCTAGATGCTCTTGAGTTATTTTGGGAATATGGATCTTTCCTGCTTTTAAAGGGCCTCCATAAACTTGGTCTAGTCAAGTTAATAAAAATAACTTTCAGTTCAGGAGCTGTATCAGAGCCCTCAATTGCATGGTTACTGAATCTTTAGGGCTTGAAGTAAGATGATGGGCCATTGTTGCAGGCTTTTTAGAAGTAGGTTGGTATTGGTTTATACTCTGGTCACATGTTCAAGGCTATCTTCCCAAACAGAAGGTCTGGAAACTTTTTTTTCTAATGATTGTTGAGATTCTGGAGCACAATTCTACAGCAAAGGAAATTCTGGAGCAAATTTTGCAATTGCAGAATACACAGGGCCCTGAATATATTCAAATGAGTCTGAATAATCTCTTGCGGACTTTAACTGAGGAGCTGTCTGGTATTTAATTTTTTTTCCCACCATCTTTTCCAGGAAGAGCATAAATCTGGAATGGAAAGAGCATTAAGTAGTCTGGTACCTGTGGTAGAATTTGTATTGGGAGTCAACCACCAGTTTCAGAATAACATCAAGACGTGTTCTGCTGTGGCAGAAAAGGTAAATGCATGGATATTTTTCTTTCACGCAGACTTCTTGGACTTCTAGTTCCCTTAGCTTACTGGTCACTTTCTCAGTGACTCTTCCCAGGATTCTCATCTCAGTCTCCATCTCTGGTATGGCCTTGCCCACCTGCATATGCTGCCCCATGGGTTAATCTGTTACCTCTCTGACTTCCAAATCTGCTTTTCCATGAGTGACCTCTTCCTTTGTGTGCTCATGTATTCCCCACATCAGTACAATCTCAATTGTCCGAATGTCAGAGTTTGGCTCCTCAAGGCTTTAGATAAAAGAAAGGAACACTGCTTTAAACCTCCCCCTCCCATTTCTTTTGCCTGCAGTTTATCCAAAATGCTCTTCATTTATTCTGACCACATCTCCCCTGTCTAGAGTATCTATACTGGCTTGCTATCTTCCTCAGGGTGTAGTTTGTTCTAATTTTTGAAGTATTCTAGTGCATTTTGTTGTTGTCCTGCCCAAGCATCTCCCCTTTTGTCCTCATTCTACTGTGCTCTGTTTCACACCATCCCTTATGTTTAGAACAGCCTGTTGCCTAATATACCAACCTCCCTTTAACTTCAAACTTCTGCAAACCATACCTGCAACAACTGCCATAGGTTTGTCCACCATACTTTATTCAGTTGTGCCTTTAAACTGCAAGCTCTTTAGGGTGTAGAGATTCCGTATATGTATAACCAGTGTATGATCATAGCACTAGGTTTATGAAAACCTCCACTTTACTACTATAATTCATGGCTTCCTTATCTAACCTTCATGTAATTTATTTCCCTCTAAAGATGGAAGGACATAAAGAGGAAACAAGCACCTTCTTTACAAAACACACTCTCGCTCTGAATAAATTACAGGAAGATATAACCAGTGTTCTGGCTCAACTTCAGAATGACTGTGAGAGTTTAAAGGAGGAAGCAGAGCTGGCAAAGCTGGCACTTAAAGAGGTATCACCTTTTTCTTACAGCAAGAAGATGGAATTAAGCATTTTGTACCTAGTGTGTTTCACCTGGCTTGACTTAAACTCATCTGTAATAGATCTTCGTACTTGCTTCATCAGTCAGTAGTACTATGATCATAGTTTCCCATTCATTTAGTTTGCTTGTCCTGTTTCTGTTAATCAGCCTCTATTTTTCTAGCTTTGTGGGGGAGATGGAAATATCACATGTCTGCTCCTGGAGTGGCCTATAGCAGTTGCTAAACCTGTTGCTCACAACACACTCCAAAATCTAAGTGAATCCATTGTTTACATCTTTCCTGAGCACAACTGGTGGTTACGGCTTTAAACTGTATTATACTTTTTGATGTGCTATATAATACCTTCCATGAGGAGTCTATTAAATTAAATGTAATAATGTTGAAAGTGTTAATGGCTTTGAGGCAGGTGTATAACTGTATTTTTCTTAATAGGGCACAACTCAACTCATGGCTTCTCTTCAGAGCCAGTTGAATTTGTTGGTTCAGGAAACCCAGCAGAATTTAAGTGGTGTATCTAAAAAGAGTGGAAGCTTGAAGACCACTATTGCAGTTGTCCAAGAAAACGTCCATCTGTAAGAACTATATTGTTTTTTGTATACTTATAACATTCTCTTACATAGATTACCATGAATGTAGATTACCGTGCAGTATGTTCTTTTGGACAAGTGCCACCTGTTAGAAGTGGGTCCTGCCACAAAACTCAGATCCTGATTCAGATTTCCCCAACATATGAGGATATTTGGACGTAATTTCTGCTCAAAGTTGAGACTTTTATGTGTCTTGCAAGCAAGAGGTTCCATTTTTTTCAGGAACTATACATTTGTGAGTGGTCATCAAATATGACTAGGCATGGCTCCCTGATTACTGCTGCATACTTACACTCAGTTCTGTAGGCAAATTAGTTGATATCAATAGTAAATTAATCTGTCACTTGAAAAGTTGGCTCACTGACTGAACTAAACATTAGAGCCCAGGATTTCCAAAAGTGGCTTGCGACTTGTCGGGGTCCAACTTGAGACCCTTGGAAGAGATCTAATTTTCCTAGGGTGGGAGCTTTGTACCTTCTGAAAATTGAGGTCTTTACAAGATTTGTCAAGTGGACATCCATGGTCATTAGTCACTTTTGAAAATCTTGGCCAAAATTAATGTAATACATTATTAAATCCCGTAGTAATACTAGATCAGTTATCTCCAACCTTTTTATGCAGGATCATTTTTTTAATTTAAAGGCAACTCAGGATCTACCCTGCCCCTTCCCCAAGGTCCCGTCTCACTCACTCCATTCCCCCCCCCCCCCTCGCTCTCCCTCACCCACCCTCACTCGCTTATTTTCACTGGGCTGTGGGAAGGGGTTGGGATGCAGGCTCTGGCCGGGGGTTGGGGATTGGGGTGCAGGAGGGGTTGAGGNNNNCCCCCCCCCCCCCCCCCCCCCCCCCCCCCCCCCCCCCATCGCTTGCTCTCCCCTACCCTCACTCACTTTCACTGGCTGGAGTTTGGGAGAGGGGGCGGGCTCTGGGCTGAGCCTGGGGTTGGGGATTGGGGTGCAGGAGGGGTTGAGGGGTGCAAGCTCTGGGAAGAGGGTCAGGGCTGTGGCAGAGTGTTGGGGTGCAGGAGGGGGCTCAGGGCTGCAAGAGGGGGAATGGGGTGCGGCCTCCTGCTGGGCAGCTCTTACCTCCGGCAGTCGGCGGCACAATGTGTCTGCCACTAAGGCCGGCTCCCTGCCTACCCCAGCCCCACACCATTCCCGGAAGGGGCCAATGAGCCCCTGCAGCTCCTGGGGGGGAGGCACGTGGCTCTGTGTGCTGCACCTCTCTGCAAGCACTGCCCCCGCAGCTCCCCGTTCCCAGTCAATGGGAGCTGCAGGGGCAGTGCTTGCAGGCAGGAGCAGCACATGGAGAGAGACCCCCTGCACTCACAGGGGTATGCTGGCCGCTTCTGGAAGTAGTGTGGGGCTGGGGCAGACAGGAGCCTGTCTTAGCAGCAGCACCACTGGAGATCGCGATTAACTGGGAGATCCTCTGGGATTGACCAGTTGGTGACCACTGTACTAGATTGTGGTCAGGGAAAGATTTACTGCATAAATATCTTAAACAGAAAACATTCCAATGGCATCTTGTTATAATAGGATTGGATCTGGCTTACTTTGAAATTAGACTGTCACTGCTGCTGTTGTCAAATCTTATTTAAAACCATCATGCATTTAATATGCATTTCCAAATACTCTGATCTATATTATGAATCTGTTCATGCAGGCAAACTACAGACCTAGTCAGTTGTACAACTTCCCACCACAACAAATACATTGCATCTTTGGATAACTTCTCACGAGAGATCAGGCAGTTAAACAAGGAAGACAAAAAGCTGCTGGAGGAGTCTACTTCATGCTGTGAACAGCTTCACAGAACTCTCACCACAGTGTGTCAGGAGGCAGATGAATGGGTTGAATCTGCAAATACTAAGATTGACTGCCTTACTGATGAACAGATCGCCTTCTCCCACAGTGAGCTGGAACAACTTCAGTGTTTACAGAGGGTAACCGATAACTTTTCCTTAGACTACGAAATTCTCAGTGGAGAGGACCAGAAAGTAGAATATGTGTAGATACAAATCCAAAGTCATCTGTATATCATTCTACAGTACTATTGTTATGCGACAGGCCCCCTGATCAGGATAGAGGTTGGCTTGCTTCTCGTCTCCTGTAACATCATGTACCCAATCTTTGATATGTGACATTAACCATCTAAGTTCCATCTATGCTGCACAGCCATGCAGCTGCCTATTAAGCGGCGCTCAGGGCAGTGAAAGGGTGAGATGCTTCTCCCTAAACCCCTGGCCTGCCGTGGCGCCCCAGCCCAGCCCCGGACCAGTCATGTTGGGGGACAGATGCCCCTCCCCTCAGCCCAGGTGCTGCCAGGGGGGAGAAGTGGTCCTCTCTCCCCATTGTAGCCTTGGGGAGCCCCACTGCACCCCAAACTCCTCAGCCACACCTCTAGCCAGAGCCTGAAGGCGCCACAGCCCTGAGACCCTTCCCACATTATGAACCCCTTGGCCACACCCCGCCACATGAATTTTGTTATGTGTACCAATATGGAGGTGATGTGTGTCACATCACCTCCAACTGGTGCACGTAACACAATGCATTCTTGCTCGTGGGTAGCATAAAAATATTATCCAACTTACCTGGTCCATAGTCATGACCTATAGACTAGTGTAAAACTTTAGCACGCTCCCTTTGAAAACTTGCATGCACCCCTTAGTCTACAGTAGATTTGTCAGTGGGAAGGTTTGCATAGTGATCAAGTATAGAATATGGCTTTCAAGTGGTAGCTAACCTTTTAATTATCATTGTTAGGTTTGGCATCAATCAGTGGGAAAAATTATTTATTTTTCTTCCTTTCACATTCTTCTTTTCCCTGTCTGTTTTTTCCTTCCCTATAACAACTCTCCCATCCATGGATTTCACTCCCAATCCTTTCCCATACCTTTGCTAAAATAAATAATGAACTAGTTTAATACTGACGTTTAAAGTGTCACTAGACTTCAGAGTTAACACCCCAGTGAGGAAAATGCACAGCTAAATGTTTCAGGCTGTCTGAAGGCTCAGGAAGAAAACACTATCTATTCATTCCAGATGTCTTCATGTCTGTAATACTTTCTTTGCAACCGTAAGGGCTAAAAATGCTTTCTAAAATGTAAACTTCCTTCCTAGCCCCTTGCAGGTGTTTTATCCTAGCATTGTCCAATATGCAATTATTTGCAGCTTACTTTGAAGCATTTAGTGCTATTTACTGTTGAAGACTTGATACTGAATCTGAGAAACCACTGGTCTGATCCAGCATAGCAATGTCTGTGTTCCTATGACTAGCTATTGGCATGTGTTCCCAAAGGATAGGATGACCAAGAAATGGATTATTTTAAATGCAGCTCTCAAAATGAACATAAATCAGCATGGCCAAACTCTTCAATTTGAGGTCACATTCAAGTTTAGTGACACAACCTGAAATGTAACTTCTTGCTCCACTAGTTAGGCAAGAGACCTTAGCCTTAATTTTATTGTTAATTTGGTATTCTGTCTTTCAGAATGCAAATGAAAGCTGTAATGCATCAGTTGCTGCAGTCACAGACCAGATTAACAGACAGAAAGCTGATGAAGAGAGGTCACTGAATAGCCTCCTGGACCACATTAAAAATGATAAGGAGATGTTCCTGGAGCAGAAACGGATACTCCATGAGGAAGCACGATATGGATTGACTCAGGTTAATGCCTTCCTGCAGGAGGAACTTAAAGTGGATATCCCAACAGGTATTCACAGTGTGGGATGGGAAGGGGAATGGTCTCAACAAGCTACTTGAGTACCGAGTTCATAAGCTAAAACTAATGGGAACATGAAGTCTTGGATTTTTTTTTAATATGGACAAGAATGTCTGCAAAGAATGCTTCCTACATTTCATTTAATAAAATCTGGAAGTGTTTAATAATTCCATTCATTTTTACATCAACTTCATTAAAGGGACAACTCCACAGAGAAAAGACTACTTGTATCCATTGATTCTTGTGAGAACAGAACCTCGTGACCTGCTGCTTGAGCAATTGAGACGACAGCAACCAGAACTCATGGCTACATTAAATAGTGCAGCAAAGGTGGTAGAGCATGTGGATCAGGTAAACATGAGATGGTATAAATACAAGGCTCCATTTTGTAACCACTCATCCAGGAGATATGGGATTGAACAGTTAGTACAACTCTCTAAAGGTGTTTCAGTTCAACTCTGTAAACAGAGTTCTGGAAGCTTTTACATTCTGCATTGCACTTGTCTGTTACAATGTGAGTATCCATGCAAAGCTCAGGAAATGCACAGGATGGGATAAAACAAAGTCTTACGTTTAAAAGGTCTTTTTTGCTTGATAGTTGTGCATGTAAAAGATCTATAAATCTCTCAAAAGATTGTGCCACGTATTTTAGGGACTTGATCAAATGATTGTAAATCCCCTCTGAATTTAGCCATTCATGTAAACTGGAAACTTCTGTTTGTAGGACTCACTGGAGGAAGAAGAGGTGGTGCAGGAATTTAATGAAAGTGTCTTCAGTGATAAATCTTCCCTGGACACAAGTGTGTGCTGTCAAACAAATACTGGTATTCCCTTTTTCCAGGTAATTTTACAAATATTGCAGACAGGTTTGAATTAGACCAGGAAGTGTGGTGCCTCTGCTATAATAGGGTCAGAAGTAGTTAAATGACGTGCCTTTTAATAGCACTTGTGTAACATGGTCAGTGTAGGTTTGTGACCAGACTTCATATATCTTAATTTAAAGAAGCAGCCAATAAATTTCCCCCTTAAATTGAGTTGTTGTTTTTTCCAGCAAATTGAGCTGAAAGTAAGTTTTTCTTAAAACAGCAGCTACCACAGGGGAACATCAACTTATGTATTTTAACATAAAACTGCTCAGCATTAGATTAGATGTAGAATATCTACCATAATGGCTTTGCAACAGATTAGTACTCCCAACTCCATTGGGGAAGGAACTGGTAAACTTTCTTTGTTTTTTTTATTTATTGACTAGTTAGTGTTAGCCTATGGGCTCTTCTTGGTAAAGTATTCAGAGCTGCTCTAATTTCACCCATGATCCCTTTTGAATAGCTAAGGGGTGGACTGCTTTCAAAGGCTTTGTACTGTCTAGTTATAGGATCTCTTTTAAGATGTTGAGGTCTTTGGAAGAGAGTGAGGGTGAGAGTTGCAAAACCTCTTAACTGTCTCTAGCAAAAGAAGTATCTGGACATGAATTACTGCGGCTCTCCAGAGATTAAATACTTGCTCTGCTGAACATAACCTTTCCAATGTGACTTGGAAACTAAACCGGCAATCTTCAAGGCTGTCCATCTGGACTACTATATCAATATTCGTTTCAGTGAGGGAGATCAAATGTTCTGAGGATTTGTTTGGTGTATCCTTAAATACCTAATAATACATGTATACGTCACCTTGTTTGGGCCTATATGAAACACAAAGGGCTAAACTGTTTACTCCTGGAGGAATTCTGCACCAAAAAAATAAAAATTCTGCACAAAATACTTTAAAATTCTGCATATTGTATTTGTCAAAATAACACAAAATAATCACACTACTTTCAATTATTTTGGTAATTTATTGCAAAATACTTGCTGACAAGTATGTCTGTAACAATCCAGACAACAAAAAAAGATTCAGGAAATGTTTTTTTGACAAATAAATTCCTTACTGGGTGTATTAATACAGAACTTTTGAATAATTCATTTAAACTAAATACAGAAACGTATTTCCTCATCCCTCGGAAGCCGTTGAAAAGCTTTGGGGAGTCAGGGGTAATGTAGGAGCTGAGTGGGAGGGAAGTAATAGGTGGGAAGGAGTCTGGAAGTGAACATAGAGGGGTTGTTGGGTATGGGTGGAAGAAGTGTTTGGTGTTTTTTTTTTGTTTTGTTTTGTTTTTGTGGGGAAGGATCAGGGAGTTGGGGGGTCCTTCCCAGTGTAGATCCAGTCTGACTCCTAGCCACTCCCATTCAGTCAGGCACATCTGCCTCTATCCCCATTTGTCCCCACACCCCCTCTCCTTATCTCCAGGTGATCTTGCACTTCCACTCAGTCCCCCCATCCCCATGGGGCACTGCACCCGCCTTCCCATTCAACCCCCACCCCAGTCTGTCTCCTTCTGAACCCCTAATCCTTCTGAACCCCAGTCTGTGACCCCCAGCAGCCCCATGTGCTCCACTCTCTGTGCCACTTCTCTCCCCTGCTATATCCCGTGTCTCCTCACCTGGCTCCGCAGGCAGGGCGCTGGGAGGAATTCAGCCTCTCCTCCCTATCTGCTACTGGCTGCTATGGGCAGATGCTCTCTGGTCTGGCACCACAGTAGCCTCTGGTGGACAAACAGCGTAACTTCAGTGCCTCTGTGGCAGAACGTATTTTCTGCAGAGGGAAAAAAAATCTGCGGGGGACATGAATTCTGTGCATACACAGTGACACAGAATTCCCTCAGGAGTAACTGGCAACTTATCAGAAGCCTAAAGTATATACCTAAACTTGCATACAAGAATCAGATTTAAATCTAACTGCACAACCTTTCAGACATTTCTTTCTGATGGAATAATAATTGTTGGTTTGCTTTCATTAGCAATAAAAGTGTGCCGTTTATAAACTTGTCTCACTGCAGTTAAGGGTGCCCTCTCATTAATTATGGTAAGAACTATCTTTAAAAGAAATGACTTCCAACAAATTAGTTCTTGGGCACATACAGGAATTCCTAGAGGTATCTTATTTTTGGTCTTAAGGAGAAAATCTTAATGCCATTGGCTCATAAGACTCTTGTGTCCTAAAGAATAAATCTCCTTAGCAAATGTCTTCAGAAAATTGCTCTGTATAATTTTTTACGCTTTGAGTATTGTATGTAGAATTATGTGGCAACCAGAAAATGGAGAATAATGTTGCATTCTTTAGCATTGTGTGTAAAGGAGTAATACTAACTGGGAACTTTTTTAAACTCTGCAGCACAAAAAGAGTGTAAAAAAGGATAAAGAGAACAAATCTACAAGCATCTTGGAGAGGTCCAAGATGGAGGATACAACAGAACAATCTCTTCCCAAGTCTAAGCTTCCTTTAAAAGCACTGAACTAAGATATTTAATGCAGACCATTGCATTTGTAAAACTTACCTCTGATCTTCTGTTCAGTCTGTTTTCTCAACCATTTTCAGGTGCTGTATATAGTGATATATTGTTGCAAAATCAAATTTTCTAAGAAGTTGTCCTGCCTTTTTGTCTGAATTGTTTTTATACACTGTAACTTAGTTACATAGCATATGCTGTAATTTAGTTACATGGCATTTACAGACTTTTAAAACTTCAAATTATGGCTCTGTATGTTAAATAAAGACTTTTAAAATCTAAAGCTTATAATGCTAATTAGCCTTTCTGTAGCCATTTTTCCTTTCTTATAAACCAATACAACCAACAGATTTAAAACAGCGTGGGCAGATGGGGACAAGCTTTCTAAATAGGTCACATCTACATTTTTTATTTTATTTTAATTGACTGTAAATATTGGCATTCTGCTTTTATGCCTGCCTCAGTCTGTCTCCTGTTGCTGTGTAGTAGACTAGTGTCAAAGTACCGTCTTTATTATGTAAGTGGATACTTCAAAGAAGCCCATCAGAATCTGCAGCGCTGCTACAAATAAGCATTTCCCATATTAACAAACTTGGAAAATGTAAAAGATTACCAGATCAAAAAGCCAAAACAAATACACTGGTCTCGCCCAGTGGCTCTCAAACTTTTTTACTGGTGACCCCTTTCACATAGCAAGTCTCTGACCCCCCCCCCCCCCCATAAATTAAAAACACTTTTATATATTTTACACCATTATAAATTCTGGAGGCAAAGCAGAGTTTGGGGTGGAGGCTGACAACTCGTGACCCCCGTCCCATGTAATAACCTCATGACCCCCAGTTTAAGAACCCCTGGTCTAGCCAAAGTACTAGAAAACACACTAGAAGAGAGCATCTGCCAGCGCAAGATTCCTTTAATATGAAGCAAAATGGTACAATGTACTGGGCATGGCTTATTAATTTTTATGGTCAACAACACTAATTGACAGGTATAATGCATGTTTCAGACAATACTGTGCCAAAGTCAAATATCCAAACTCTCCTGAGCTATAGATGCTTTTCCTGCTGCAGCCTGGCCCCTTAATGTTACAACCACCATTTTGGTTACATATTTTTACTCTTGGGAGTAGTAACCATTGATTTTGGGGAGGGGGGGGGGGCTTGGTGTGTTCTCCAGTTACTGGAGGATGTTCATGTGCTGCTAAGCATGAGACAAGTGAAGGATGTATGGGAATGGGTGGGGAGTGAGGAATGGAATTATGAAAGTGGGCTGCTCTGTTGCACTGATCAGTTGGAGGGTGCTTATAAATGGAGGCTGATTTCCAGGATACTCTCTTCTTGGCTTTTCACCCACATAAACCATGGCCCATCCCCCAAATCTCAGGTATCAGTTTGAGGTGAATGATCCATGTGTCCTAGATTAGGAACTAGTGGGTAACAGGCTGACATCTATTCTAAGGGCCAGGATTCCTGTTTGAAACTGATTTGACTCTTTCAGCCAAAGTTTTGCATTAGCCTTTTCTTGGCTGAGCGGGATTTGGAGAGAGAATTGTCTGCAGAGATGGTCTTTGTGCCCAACTGCCACAGCTACACAGTGGCTGTCAGACGATATCTGCTAAAAGCTGTAGAAACAAGATGCTATGTACTGAGGCAAACTGAAACTTGTGCTGAGGTCCCTGGATTCTGCAAAACTCTGGTGTAACAGAGTGAAAATTATGCAGTAGCTTAATTTACATGTAAACATGATTTTAACGACTTGAATATAGAAAGGAGACTACGGTATTGGTTTTACATTTAACGTGTTCCCATAATTAGCAGTTGTCATGCCATAGTCTTGTATTGACAATGCAAAGCAGCATCATAGAAGTTGGAGTGGAAACTTGAGGACCTGTGGCAGTGGAGGAGATAGCTGGTGTTCCTGGGACCTGGAGAGGCATGAGGTGTACATTGCAATAAGTACACTAGCCAGATGTCACAGCTTTAAAAATCAGGAATAATTTTCAAGTCCACACTAATCTCAGAATTAAGAATGAGTCAGTACACACCTCAAAGCTATTGCTTTAAGCTATCCACAGACTTTGGAAGTCGCTGCTCTGATTTACACTTGGGCCATATTTCCAAGGTTTCCTCAGCTATGACATCTGGAAGCACAGAAAGGATCTTACAGCAGATTCCAGGTACTACTGGGCCCGGCTATTCTGATCTTTATGTAATTGTATCTCCTTCCACTAGATGTCTTCCACTACTTATCTGGTGGAAAGGAGAGGATGGAAGTGCTGTATCCATTAACTACAGCAAGTTATGAGGCTGGATCACCAGTCATAGCTCTGATCATGTACATCAATGCAGTGGCAATTACTATTTACAATTTAACTTCTGGATTTGGACTCAATTCTAGCTGCTTTCAGTGATTGCATAACTAGAAACTCAGTTTTTGGGACTGAATTTGATCACCAATCATGTGGAACTCGACCCTAGAGATTCTCCTAAAAATCCACGCTTAATGTTGTAGGGGTCTACATACAAATTGCTTTCTCAGGCCTGTGCTGCAGCACTAACATTCACATGCTTGTGATTGCTACTTCTGCCTTTACTGAGGTTGCTGCTGGTATACAGACAAGGACTTATGATGGCAATGCTTGTTTGTGTTAACGTAGTCATAAAAACACTTTACAGAGGTTGAACGTAGAAGAGAGAAAACAATACTTAAAAAATAGACATAGCTTTTCACTAGCAATAGCTGAAGTAGTTTTAAAAAAGCTTTAGTATCAAAATGATACTTCAGTGCGGCTATTGCCATATTCAAACTAGTGTAAGGGGCAGAGATAGTTTAAAAGAGCCTACTACTCAAGAAAATGATACTGATTACGTAAGGCCTAGATCTCGAGCTCTGCTGAAGTGACACTAGAAAACAAAAACGAGACCAAAAAAATCCTGACCTCTTTCCCCTACCATAAATATATTCTCAGTAATAAAAATGAACACTGCTCTTTTCTGTACATGGTGCAAGGTAATAACATAAAATATCAGCATTGGAAGTGACCTCAGGAGATCTTCTAGTCTAACCCCCTTCTTGAAGCAGCATAAATCCCCAGTTTTTTGTTTTTATTCCAGTTCCCTGGATGGGCCCTCAAGGATTAAACTTCCAACCCTGGGTTTAGGATGCTAATGCTCAAACCACTGAGCTATCCCTCCCCCCATATCAATAAAAGGAAAGAGCACTCTTACTTTCATGGGGAATATGTCAAGATGGGAAGTGAAATATGGGCAACAGCCATTGGGTTCATGATGGGACTAACAAGAAGGGAAGTATAGTCTTTTCCAATAAAATAACAGCAAGCTAATAACCCTTCCTGAAGGAGTCCTATTGGGCATGATAGAGAATATCAGTGGAGTTGGGGATGTTTTAAAAATGCATATTCTGGTTAACAAATTTGGCCTCTAATGATGTTACATCCATACACCAACAGCTGGGATCTTATCTATGATTAAAATGAATTCCTACACCCAGTGGTGACTGGTAATGAGGGGATAAGGAGGGCCATGCTCCACCAATTAAATCTGCTCTCTTAGTGTTTTTTCCTTAAACAAAAACCCTTTGTGGAAGATGACTTCCCCATTTTTCTCCAGCAATGCACTGGAGAATGCTGCAGAGGGCTGGTTGTATCTAGCACAGCAGCACCATAGAGTGCACTCAGGATGGTGGGGCTAGAAACCATTCTTTGTTGAAAATATAGAGCAATGCTGTAATCCACATGTGATTGTAGCCTCTTTCCAGTCCTCTCAATCAAAGTAGCCTCAGATTCCCATTGCCAGTGAGAGCTCCACTACCCTCCTACAAGAACAGCATGAAGGAACCCAAATTGGAAGATTGAAGGATCCTGGCAGCTCTGGTCAGCACTGCTGACTGGGCCGTTGACTGTCCAGTTGGCGGTGCCGTGCCACACAGCAGGGCTGGCAGGCTCCCTGCTAGTTGCTGTGTTATGCAGCTCCCAGGAAGCAGCTGGCATGTCTGGCTCCTAGGCTTTGGGGCAGCCAGAGGGGTCTGCGTGCTGTCCTGCTCCCCACCCACAGCCGCAGCTCTCATTGGCCCAGTCAGGGCAGGGGACAAAGTAGCACGACTCACCAACGGTCAGCAGGCAGCTGTTCAGGAGTCATGGCACACGCCTCTCCCACTGCTGCCGGCTCTCTTCTTATGTTTCTCCTGTGGCTGGGCTCAAGCTGTGGCACATGCTCCTGCAGTAACCCCGTGGTCTGTTGCCCCGTCGTCAGTACCGGGACTTTGAGGTATGTATCTCTGTCTCAGAGGGCTGGGAATGGGGCTGCTGGAGGGGATGGGAGGAGTATGAGACAAACCCAGCACCTGTCATGGCCCAGCCACTTCAGGGAGTTGGGAACAGGCCTGGCAGCACCTCCCCTACTCTGGTAGCACTGATCCGCCTCAGCCCAGGACAGTCCTGTCTGTTGCTGGCCCCAGAAGCCTGGACTCTGGGCAACTCCTCCCCCCCTAGCCCTGCATACATCCCCATTCCCTTCATTGCATTCTGCCATCCCAACTCCCACACGCCCCCATCCCCCTCACTGCATCCCTCCTCGGTCCCATCTCACCCTGACCCCCACACTTACCCCATCCCAGCCCCGTACCCCTTACAGTGCTCTCCTATCCATCGTCTCCACCTCCCAGAGCCATCACCTCCATCTCCCTCACCCCCTACAGCCCTGCACCCCATTCACCTCCTCTGCCGCACTCCCATTATGTTCCTATATACCCCTCTGCCCCCCACATCCTCATGCACCTGTAGCCTGCCTCCCCCTGCATCCCCATCCACCCCACATACCCCCATACTCCCTCCTCTCTCCTTCACTGCCCCCTCTCAATCCCACCCTGCTCTGATTCTTGGCCTCTTTCCCTCTCCATCCTCTACTCCACCTCCACCCCCGCATCTTTTCCCCTCCAGCCCACTCTCCTCCCTTCCCAGGTGGATGATTTAGGCAGCCTCTGGAAGAGTGGAGTACTCCATAGCAGATTAAGTTAGAAATAAATTGCCATTTTTGGTGGGGTACACAAAAATGCCTTGTGCTTTCTGTGCTGGCTCAGCAGCAGATGCTAACAAGGAAACATGATTTCCGAAGCTCTTTAACAGGAGACCATCAGCGTAATTTGTAAAATTAAGTTTTTGTTTCCTTGTTTTCTTCAATTTTAATGACAATATTTTTTAAGCAGCTAAGAATTCTCCTGTCCTGTTTACAGTCCAAACACTGAATAATTGTGTTAGTTCATGAGAACCGAAAGGGAAATTAACTAGAAACAAATATAAATTGTCTAGTCTCTTTTCACTGATTCATAGATTCTAAGGTCAGAAGGGACCATTGTTATCATCTAGTCTGACCTGTATAACACAGACCATGGAAATTCCTCAAAATAATTCTTAGAGCAGGTCTTTTAGAAATACATCCAATCTTGATTTAAAAATTGTCAGTGAGGGTGAATCCACCATGACCCTTGATAAATAATTCCAGTGGTGAATTCACTGTTCAAACTGAGAGAAATGTAAAAATTAAATATCATACATGGTAAAAATATCAATTAGATTTTTTAATTGATTACAGATGTAATCATTTAAGATGTTTCAGTAACACATGCAAATAAATAGTTATTTAATTTTAACCTGTGTCCCTCTAGCATAGGTGATGCTGGTATATTAAAAAAAATCATATTTATATGGTCAGAATTGTACTTTTATTCACAGTAGTTTAAGTTAAAATAAAAAATCTGTTGTTTCTCAGCTCAATTCTACACAAGAAAAAAATCTGCAATTTTGCAAAATTGAAAATAAAATTAGGAAAGGAAATATTCTGTTCATGTTTCTAGGAGTTTATCACAAATAATAATAAAAATAAACATGTATGCTGTAGAAAGTACTATGACACCTCAGTTTCCACTCATCATCATAATAATAATAATAAGTAGCACTTCATAGGGCTCACTTCCCCATTGAGTTATTACTCTGGTTTTGTGCTGGAATGACTCACTGAAATCAATTGACTCATACCAAGGTAATAGATTGGAAGATTAGGCCACATTTCTTCAAAGTGTTTTACAAATTTAACACTTACATTTTATTCCAATGTAAGGAGCCTAAAGAAACTAGGATCCTGTCTGTTCTATATGGACATTAAAGATCCTATGGCACTTAGGAGGACTTGTCTTAGTGTTCTTGGCTCTCTTTTTCCCCAATGCTGTGTAATATGCTCTTGTGCTGCCACCCTTCACCCCAGAGGTGACTGCTTTTCAGTGGTATCTCTGTGCTGTAGTTTGTAAAATGCCTTTGGGACCCTTCAAGATAAATATAATTATTTTATTGTACTTTTGTTAAAGGCCTATTAAAAAAATGTGAAAGACTCTCATTGACTTAAATGGGCGTGTCTTTGGGAGTAATCAGCATGGATCTTTTTTGCATCAAAGAGAGAATAAACTCTCAAGTCTACAGTAAAACCACACAGTAATTCATGCACTGGGCAAACTAACTTCAGGAACATAACTTCATACTGAACTCAAGCATCATAGCTTTCATTGTGATAAATGGAAACCCCTTGACATTTTTATCATAAGGGGAATCTCATTCTGTGTAATGACTGAAATAACCACTGTTCTGTGTAAAAATTATTTTGGGAAAATGATTGCTCAACTTTCATATAACTTCTGCTACTACTGACAAAACATTACATAGCTGCATGGCTATAGCATTATCAGTGCGCTCTGGAAATAAAGGAAAAGTGAATCATTTATCACTTGTTATATCCAGTGTCTCGTATGACTTAATTAAAGCAATACACGCTACCTTAATTTCAAAACCAATCTGTCAGATAGATATACATATTCAGATGGTCACAATATAATAACGATTGGCGCCAAACTTTTGCTCATATGCTCTGGCAGTTTGTTTTAGTTTCATCCTGTCAGATTGAATTTCCTTGCATAGATGGATTCAGTGCCAGAAAGGAAATTTTATGATGTCTGTTAGTTAATGCAGAAACCAGTCTTATTAATCATAGATTTACAAAGGGCAGTTTTATTAGATGTTATCCATAGCTTATGTTGACAATTGATTTTCATTGTAGGGCAACTACATTTATTATTTGTAATAAGATAAAGATAATTAAATTGACTTTATAAAGGTTGCTATCATAAATGTGAGCAGTACCTGTGAATAGCAGGCATAAAACTGCTTCAACTGTGTAAATTCAGTAACTGATTGGTGCTTTCTTTCCATTACATTTAATAGTTTCTGAGCATATCTACTCTGAACGCTGTTTTGCAGAGTTTAGGTCTAGGCTATTAAAACTTGTTGTAGAATGAAGTCTAGTTTCCTGATTTTTTCTCTCTAATAAAAGAAAATCAGATGGGCATTTTTCTAAATTATAGGAGTAAAATAAAAAAAAAATCATTAAAAAAGGCACTATCCAGTAGAGATTTCTCTATGATCTCAGTATTGTAACTTAGCTTTTCAAAATACTATATTTTTTGCAGACACTTAGTCTACAATATGCACTAAGCCTTGGAGTGTTGGTTGGTTTGTTTTAAAGTAAATGAAATGGATGCTTGTGAAAATGAGGGACCGATTACTTTGAGGGAGAAACATGTAGAAATGTTTTAAATTTTTTGGAAGTTGTACTGCTCCTATTTTACATCTCTCTCTATCTGTAAAGCTTTAATACTGTGAGTACAACTGTACAGGCTCTTTGGAAAGAATGGAGAATTAGAACTAATAAATGTTAGTAAATAAAATTATAAAATATAAAATTTGCAGATGACACCAAGTTGGGAGATGTTGCAAGAAGAGGATTAGAATTCAAAATGACCTTGACAAATTGGAGAAATGGTCTGAAATAAACAGGATAAAATTCAATGAAGATGAGTGCAAAGTGTTATGCCTGGTAAGGAAAAATCAAATGCACATATACAATATGGGGAATAACTAGCTAGGCAGTAGTACTGCTGAAAAGATCTATGGATTATAGTGTATCATGAATTGAGTGAACAATGTGATGAAGTTGCAAAAGAGGATTAAATATCATTCTGGAGTGTATTAAAGAGCAGTTGTGTGTAAGACACAGGTGGTAACTGATCCACTCCACTCAGCAATGGTGAGGCCTCAGCTGGAGTAGAGTGTCCAGTTCTGGGCATCACACTTTAAGAAAGACATGGACAACTGAAAACAGTCCACAGGAGAACAACAAAAATTTTAAAAGGTTTAGAAAATCTGACCTATGAGGAAAAGTTTTAAAAACTGGGCATATTTAGTCTTGAAAAAAGAAGACAGTTTATCATGGAGTTCATATTACTAGTTGTCAGACGGTGACACAGATAAGAGTCTAATGTTGTTGTTTGGTATTTGAGCATATAAGTCCCACTGAAATCAACAAGAGTCAGGCACCCAAATATGTTATGAGGGTCTGGGCCTCACAGACTATGGTGATGTAAATAAATACATGCCAAAGGATTTTTTTCAGTATTTGTAACATTAACAGTCATGAAAATCTATCCTAAAACAGCCCATAGTCTGAGTTACAGCATGAAGAGTAAGGCAATCTGGAGCCAAGATGATCAGTCTATTCTTAACAAATCTCCTTGTGCCTAGTTGTTGGTTTATGAGTGGAGCCTGTGTCGCTCTCCTGTTAGTACAACTCACAGTAGTGAGTTAATGATGGAAAACAAGCCCTTACTTTGAATCTCCTGGACTTTGCAGTTCAGTCATTTAAAAAAGTACATACAACAAATAGTCCCTGAGGTGTGAAATGTCTCGGCTGCGTTTTGTCTCTTTTAGCAGCGACATTGTGCTGCATAGTTAAAATGTTTCTACCATTACAAATGATCCCTTTCTGATTCTCTCTGTGGTGTATGTGGACTAGAGGTGCAGCACCTACTGCAACAATCTTATATTGTCTGATACCTTTAATGGCTTACTTAATCTGTTCAGGACTAACCCAGGCCAGACTCCTTCTTCAGATATTATTATTCCATTTTTATTTGGTATTTACTTTAAATGAAAGGCCATGATCCTGTTCAAAGACATCATTTCTCTCTCTCCCACTTCTGTCATTAGAGCCAGATAACAGAAAGAGACAGTCAGATAACTGGCCACTTATTCAGATTTCACAGAAGCTTTTAGGCAGAAATAAGGACGCCAGCCAGAGTTGAATCAATTCATTTCAATGATTTGCTGATTATCTATGTTAGTTATTCTCTCATTATCTTGCCCAGTGTCCAGGACTAGTCTTTCAGCCTCTGGGTCTGGGCAAGATGTTTTGTTTCAGCTGATTATTTTTAGGGAACGCTTTGCACAGTGAACTGCATTCTAAAGACCCAAAGGCATCAGTGGGACTAGAAAAATTGAGGGCCAATCTGTTGATAACTGAGCTTCAAGAGAAAGATTAATCAGCAATGAATAGGGCTCCCTAAAATCACTTCCCTTCCTAATTAGCACAAGGAAATAATCAACATAGCCTTAGATATCCCCACTTGGAACTATGACCTGAAAGCTTGGGTAACAGCTTCTGCATCATCACCATCATCATCATCATTTATATTATGGTAGCACCTAGAGGCCTCAACCAACCATTGTGCAGCTCACTACAGATAGTCCCTGCTTTGAAGAATTTATGATCTGAATAGGCGAGACAGACAAAGGCTCGTTGGGAAACTGAGGCATGGAGAGACAAAGTGGTTTGTCTTACCTCACACAACAGGTCAGTGGCAAAGCTTGGAACAGAACTCCTAGTTCAGTGATCCAAGAAATCATCGCTCCTTCCTTTGTCTGACAATAAAACCCTGTGTGTTAACTGTCTGTATCTTTCTTTTTGGAGAGATATTCTCTCTTCTAGCAGTGTGTGTGCATGTAGGTGTGTAAATGGGAGAATAGGGAGGAGACAAGACCCTCTCATGCAGCCCTGTATCTATAGCTACTGGTTGCTCTTGATTTGTGTGGAGGTTCTTCTCTAACAGAGACTATCATAATAGAAGACAAGACTATAGAAAAAATATGTTTATAATATTAGTTTTAAGAGCCCGTGTCCAGTGTACCGCACGATGGGGCTAGTATGCTAATCACATCGTATGAGATAGCTAGCTGATACAGCCACCCTGTGCAAAGGCAATGCAGGCCTGAGCTTTACAGCAGCTAGATGATCTTAAGAGTCATTGGATTTCTGGGAAATACCCTTTTCTCTGGGGTTTTTGGCTGCCCAGGAACATTTAATCAGTATTTTTTTTTTTTTAGTCAGTTCTTTTCATTCCTTTCTTCTGAGAAGCTGAGTTTTCAGCCTCTTATCACATTTCTTAACTTTCCAGTGAGGTGGGCCCTTTGCCAACATACAGATTGTTCACCAGCTTTTAACCCCATGTATTGTAATACAGGATAGATAAAATCACACAATATTCTTTGCACGCTAAAAATGCAGCACTTGCCGTTCTCATTTGTTACGACTTTCTGAATGAATTCATCTACATAAAATAAAGCATTTAGCGCATGATCCATGGCAATATAGGAATAATAAGAGCAAACAAAACAGTGAAAGATTCTGTTGTTCTAGATGATTTCAAAAGAAACTTAAACATAACTGGAAATGAAAATAAGATCATTCCATGCATTTTCTTATAATCACAGACAAACTGACAGAATAAGTGAACAAAAGGAATAAGAAAGACACCAAGATTAAGGGCCTTATTTTCCTTCCCTACCGTAGGCTGAGCAGTACAATTTATGGCATAAGGTGCTCAACCTGAATAAAGGTGGAACAAATAGGGCCTGCGCTCAGATCAAGAAATGGGTTCTATCCCCTAATCTCATCATCCTGTGATCTTTTTATTTCGGAGTGTGTTTGTGGACATGCTCATTTTGGGTTTTTTATTTAAGGCAGATTGAGATGTTTAGGAGAGAGGCTGGTAAGCCAGCAAATAAAGAACAAAGTCAACAAGATGAGATGGCACCACCCAATCATGTGGGTGCGTTTGTTCAATAGCGGGGAAGGGAAGAGAGCCCTAGAGCAGATATACCATTCACAGCACAGATAAGGGGGTCCTTTTGACATCAGCCCCCACCGAGGCTGACCCAACCCCTCTGCTAGAGAGGGAAAACTGACTGCTTCACCAATAAAGCTGGCAAACCTGCAGCCTTGAAATAACTGCATGCAGTAATAGATTTTGCTGTAAACTTCATCTTCTGGCCACCAGCTGGATCAGATATGATACATGTATCCAATGACTAGTTCAGAGAGACTGGAGTCAACTTTCATTTTAAAAATGTGAACCGCACAACAGCCATTCACTTTGGTATCTGCATCTTAAGCTGCAAAAAAATAACTAAATACATCAGTAATGTAGAGTGACAATGGAAAATCAGCCTCATTGTGGGTAACTAGAAATCTGGTTTGTTTTTATTCTGACTACAGGTATATTAGTACTCCCTACAGTGCTCTTCCATGCCATAATTTAACTTCTTAGTGAGAAGATCTGGAATTTGGTCCAAACTAGCTAGGAGAACAGTAATGTTTCAAGAAAAGCAGCGTCAGGAATTGTGTAGTACAGTTGGGGAAGAGGAAAGGATGTGCCTAATACTGCGCCAGCCCAGACAGAAACTAGCATTTTCAGCTATCTTGGGCATGGTCTGTACTGGGTGTGAGGGGGTTGTTTTTGTTTTTTGCTTTGGTGTAACTACACTTGCACTATAGATGTACATCATGAAGCAGACCAGACCCCCTGTTGCACCAGTGTGGCTCACTGTGCTCAAAGTCATAATTTACACCACTGCAATCTATCTACACTAAGAGTCTGCACTGGTGCAGCTGTACCAGTGCAAAAAAACCAGCACAGATGACGTCTTTCTAAGCTATCAGGTTATCTCACACTGAATTAACCTGTCCATTGATTACAGATTTGGCACCATACTGGGAAAGGGGTATAATGTCCATTCCACGTCAGCTTGATGGCTCACACAATAGTGCAACCACCATTTTTATTTCAAGTAAAGTAACAAGCAATCTGACAAACTCTTAATTATAAATTAATTCAGATTGGCCAGGGTATGAGCATTGTTGCCTATTAGAAAATGGGCTGGAAAAGCAAAATTAGGTAACGCTACATAGAGACCTCTCCAGCAGGAGAGAGATGTATAGCAGGTGCTACAGGTAGACATTTGGGTCTTATTGAACATCTTCATTAATGACCTAGTAAGGAGTAAATCACACATTAATTAAATTCTGTAATGGTACTAAACTGGAAGGCATTACAGATACCAGGGAGGACAGAATAGTAATAAAAGGGACATAGAGAGGGTAGAAGTATGGATATGAAACAACAAAATTAAATTTAACTTGGAAAAATATAAGCCCTGGAATTTGGAGTGAAATGTTCAGAAATATACACTGAATGGGAGAGGAAAACCCAGAGCACAATAATCCTGCAAGAGACCTTGAGGAGACAGGTAACAGAAAATTACAAAGGAGTTTGCTAGGTGATGTGGTAGTGGAAAAGGCCAATGCAAGTTTGGGCTGCATGTGTAACCACATCACATCATTGAGCAGGGAGGAAACAGCCTCTTTTCTTACAGCTCTAGTAAGACTACTTCTGATATATTACATTCAGGGCTGGGTACCCCATTAGCAAACAGACAAACTGGAGAGGAGCAAAAAATGTGACTAAAGAGGTTGGAGGGACTTACTGTCAGGGAAAGATTGAATGAAATAAATGTGTATAGGTTGGCTAAACAATGCTTAGGAAGTAACAGGCCATAACTATCAACTGTTGAAATGTGTAAACACTAAAGAGTAAAAGGAATTTTTTAGCATGGTACAAGAAGGCAAAATAAAAAGCAATGATGACAACTTCACAGTGTTGCCTGCTGATTTACATACTTGTTATTCTTGACACAAGATGAACCAATTAAGCCCTCATGAGTGAACTGGTATCTGTCTCCAATGCATTGTGCATCATATCCTACCCCCCAGCTCAGGATCATGGAGACCCCTAGATCCTACTAAACTATGTGAGTCTTGTGAAGGAGGTGGAGATGAGGGACCAGGAGTTAGGAGTCCAGTACAAACCCCACCTTGTACTGCAGAGCTCAGTTCTGCAGTGCCTTTCTGCACGTACCTGCCCAGCAAAGATTGGGCTGGAGAATGTAGGGACTGAGCTAAGGAATCTGTCTCTAGGTGAATTCACTATCCATTGCCTTCATGTGACCTAGAGGCCAAGGACTTTAGAGTTGTGGTATTAGCTGTGGAGTGCTACTGCTTAGTGGTCTTGGAGTAGGTTCCCTTCCACCAAACTCCTGCAGAATCCCTTGTGTTATACTGTACATTGCCTGGGTAGATGCTGAGGACAATATTTAACCATGTGTATGTATTTTTAAATAGTAATTTTACTGTAATATTTCAATACAAATATTTTATACAAATAAAATCAGAAACTAGAGCTAGAAAACAATGCATGGAGCAAGATCTAGATTATGTTTAGAACTGAGCTCACAATTTGGGTTCAAGATAGAATCCAGACTTAAGTTTGGATTCTGCTATACTGAAAACTCATTAGGTCTTCTCATAACATTTCAGTCCCCAGTGCTGGGATGAGTTAATCTTGTGAGATGGTAGAAAATAAGTAGCTGTTTTGTGAGCTTTTGTCCAAATCTGATCCAGAACCAAAGCTGCAGGGATGAGTTCTGATCTGTTGTATATAAGGCCTGGACTACATACCAGTCTGATACTGGTATAACAATTTTGATTATGGGTATGATTTTTTAGCAAAACAGCTATAGCTAGTACAACCCCTATTGTGGATGCAGTTATGCTGGTACAAAGGTGACTTATAATGGTATAGCTCATTCCCCTTCCCAATACAGGAATAGCTGTATTACTATAAAGCACCTGTATGCTGGTATAACTGCATCTATATTAGGGGGGTTGTACTGCTTTACTCGTACCTTTCTAGTTAGAATTAGAGGAGGCCTAAAATAACAACTCTCTTCTCTCTCTTTCTTCCCACTCCCACTTAGCAAAAAAATCAAAAGTGTTCAGAGTCAAAGCTCTATGTTGAATCATCTGCAGCTGAAGCATTTGACAAGATGCCATTTTCTCTTTAATGATTGCATCTCTGTCGGACTGTCTTTTCCTTGAACACGTCCATTTGAAAGGAAATCTGTTGTCTTTGTAAAGGAAAAATCTCTTCCAGTGGTTGGTCTTTAATAGCATTGTTTCTAAGGTATTTCTTTATTGTTTATTATATGTTAATACAAAAATAGCAAATACAAAAATGATTCTACACTCTGTTATTTGGTATTTTCCTGTTGAGTGCTATTAATAATGTTAATGTGTTTCATACAGTAGACCCTAAAATGCAGTTCTCATCCATTAGGGGGATTGTGATTGTGGGCAGGAGAAAGAGACTGAGATAGTATCGGACTTAGGGAAAACTGATACTTTCTTTACTTCAGCCACATAACATTTTACCTTACAAGATATTTAAAAACATACACTCACGGCCCAGTCTGCAGTTCTGACACAAGCAAACTCCCTTTCCCTGAGGAAATCATTGACATCACTGGAACTGCAGCCATTTACTCAATTTCTGAATTTTCTCTAAGCATCCATTCCTGAAGCCTTAATTAGTCTTTTAGGCCCAGGTCTACAAAGGTATTTAGGTTCCTAAATCAATGGAAGTTAGGAGCCTAACTACCTTTGTGGATTTGGGCCTTATATCTAACCCGATATTTTTCACATAAGGACTAATATCTAATTCTCCTTGTGACTCCATTGTTGAATACCTTTGGTACTTGGCTTAATTGTCACTTTAATCTTCTGTATTTGACGATTAACAGCTACTGTATGTTCATATCGACCCAAAATAAAAATAAGCACACCTAGGAATTGATTTTATGATACTAAAATGATCAAACGTCTTAAAATAAGGGGAACATTCAAGGCTCTGGAAAACATTAATAAAATATAACTGAGTTACACTTTCAATTCATACCTGATGTGAAATTTCTATTGACATTAAATTAGATCTGTTTACTTTGGAACCAACTGAACTGTTAACAATGAAACTCTTGCTCTGTAAGTCCACTTTGAGATTCATAGTATTTTGAATATTGACTATGCTATATATAAAGAAGTATTTTGTCATTGCTGTAGTTTGGGAGCCAGATTCTCTATTGTTTTCTGCAAGATGTAGGGCAAAGAAGAATCTGGTCGTGGGGATTTATAAGCATTTTGGGGGGTTAACTTTTATGAATGTAGCCTTTACATAAAGATAGAGAGAAGTTTGAACATGTTGCAGTCAATGTCTCAAAGTAAATAAAATTTAGCCAAGAAATTGTCAGTTCCCCATATATCAAGGATCTGTATTAGCCCACCTTATGTTGTAGGAAACAGAGAGAAAATATCATACAGGCAGAAATAACATAAATAGATTTTTCTGAAAATCTAAATTTGTTTTGTTTTTTGTAACATTGTTCACCGTATCCTCATAAATGTAGAGGTCGGATAAGAAACAATTTAAGACATGGGAGGAATAGAAAAGAATAAATATTCTAAAACACATTAAAGCACAAAATAATCTAGGAGATGCCCCCTTTGAGCTTCAGACAGAAACTCCAATGAATTATGTGAATTTTTAGATAAATCAACTTCAGAATCTTAGTGAGAGAAGCCAGTACCATAATGACCATTTGGACTCTATGTACTTTTCAGCATCATGATAATCTAGAAAAAAAGGCTGGATCAAGCTTTGGTTCTAATATTGGGACCAATGGTTCCTTGCCTTTATCAAGAAGAGCAAAAATGGACAGAAATGCTCCCATCCCACTCCCTGGGACTTCAGGGAGGAACTTTGCAGGTACTCTACAGGGTCCAGATGCCCCAGAATGGGAGTTAATTATGAGAATCTTGTGAGTTAGAAGAGGTGGAGGGAGGAACCAGAAGTGTTTTCTCCTAGGAAATTAAATATCTGCTATAATATTTCTAAAATCAGTTCTAACAGCAGCATTAACTCCCCTCTGCAGCTTCTATTTTATCAGAGCTGGAGATAATACACAGCTAATGGGCATTCAGCTGATAGCAGCCTGGTTCCTACAGCCTGGTAACCTGGTACTATAGAAGAAGGTGCTTTTTAATCATCATGGAGCATCAGGCCAACCCCAAGAATGGCCCAGGATTTGTGTGGTTGTGCTCTATTTTCCTTGCAGATCTTTGGATTTGTGGAGTTTACAGGCTAGGCCTCTATTCTGTCTGACTGCAGACAGCTCTCGCAGGAGGAGAGAATACAAAGGAAAATCCAAGAAGAGAACTTTGCAGATTTTGCAGTGAGCTCTGTTTCCCTCGCACGAGTTTTCTCATTTAAGGGACACTAGAGCTTCCAAATACAATGATTGTAAGATGAGTACAAGCTTGGCAGAACAATGTATTTCCCCTAACCTTCTTAAGAACCTCTGAACCATTTTTGTTTAAACTTTCCAAAAATATTTAGCCTGAGGCAGACCTCTAGCATGCAAAATATCAGCCTGAATGGTTTAAGTCAAGTAAAACTAAAAGCAGTTGAATGTAAAATCTTATGTTGGAAAATGATAAGCCACCTTAGCTATGGATGTCACTGCCAGCTCTGCCTGGAACAATTAATTAACTAATTAATTTCAGTTCTTTTCTAAACAGGTTCACCATGTTCTGTGTTACATTACATGTACCAATTTAGAACTGTGTGAAAATGAAAGTTTTCAGCATATTCTGTTTCCAGTTCATTTAAATTGAATCAAAGTGGTAGGGAGGATGATTTTTAGAGGAAAGTGCCTAACAGCCAAGATATCTGGAACACCACAGTGTTGTGTGACATCACTTTCTGTAATACATAATGCCATTGACTGCAGCACAGTTTGGTTTCTGGGGTGTTAGGAGAATGAAATGTTCCATCCTGTACTGTTTCCCCCTTGGAGAGTTTTCAGGGCTTGCAGGGCCATCTGTTTTGGAAGAGTCTGGAGATCTTTCCAGCAGTGGGAAGAAGTGAAATGGCTGTACACACTATAGAGCATCTTGGAAAGCAACACGCATTTCAGGAATCAATTAAGAGGTATTTTTTGCTGCTAACCTATTCCTGCTGTTACAAGATGGAAGTTCACTCCACCTCCCGTAAGTCTCCTAGGGCCAAGTTCACCACTGATGTAACTCCATTGATTTCAGCTCGGAGCTGCTCATCTCTGGTGTAGCTCTTCTGAAGTTAATAGAGTTACACCAGGTATTAATATTGACTATTGGTCCTGTGATCCATTTGTACTCAAAACTCTCATACCTGTATGTGCTAGTTCACAATTGTTAGTTCAGGAAGATCAGAGGCTGGAATACCTCGCAGACAGAAGAGCATCCATGTGGTAGAAATACATGGACAGTATCAACTTTTTAAATATAGGCCTTTACATGTGTCCAGCCTCATGATTGTTGTGACCTCAAAACTCCCATTGACTTCAATGCATATGTATGAGCTAGCACATCAGGTACATAGTGTTGGTTAGTAGCAAATAGCTGTTTCTGAAAAATTGTTTTATGGGAGAGTCTTTTCAAAAGTGTAATTAAAGCTGAAAGATGTTTGTATCTGTTTGAACATGACTCTCTTGTTCTTTTTACATATCATAGTGTTCAGAGAATTAGTCTGGGTATGGGAGTTACATGTTTGAAGTGTCAGCCAATATTAAATATGAGTATTTTGTGAAACTGCCATATTATTTATTCATTATTTTTCAATCCAGCAAATCAGTCACTCTGTCATAATCACACATGTCAAAGATGACACATAATTATATTGTCATTGGGTTGTGTCATATGGTGCCTTTGATCTGCTTCTATAATGCCCATTTTCATCAATGGTATGGCATAGATACTAGCATGACTTGCACCTTAGAAATACCTTAGATAGATTTATCAGTGGGAGTTTCATATGTATGCCCCACACCTCTTCCACAAATTCACTAATAAATTGGAGAACCTGATATAACTCATCCACACTCCAAAATATCTACCCCACATTAGCACCCTTCTTATATGACTCATTTATCACACAGTCAATAAGAGTATGTGTGGTGGGAATACTGGATCAGAGGTAAGACTGTTACTGGAAGTTTAACTATAAACTTTCTGAGTTTTAATTTTAACATGAACACAACTTTAAGTTTTCAACCGTTTTATAACAAAGATATTTTAATTTAATGTATAACTGTTATACTCCTCTGGTGGCTCTGATATGCTGCTAAACAGTTCTCTTTCAAGTCCTCTTCTCATAGAAATGTAGGGCTGGAAGAGACCTTGAGAAGTCACATACTCCATCCCACTGTACTGAGGCAGGACTTGTGTACCTGGAACATGCCAGACAGATGTTTGTCCAATCTGTTCTTAAAAACCTCCAATGATGGGGATGCCACAACTCCCTTGGAAGACTATCCTTATATTTTGGCAGCTTTTCCTAATATCTAACCTAAATCTCCCTTGCTGCAGATCAAGCCCATTACTTCTTGTCCTACCTTCCATGGACATGAAGAATAATTGATCACTGTCCTTTTTGTAATAGCCCTTGACATATTTAAAGACTGCCATCAAGTGTCCTCTCAGTCGTTTCTTCTCAAAATTAAACATATGTTTTTTTAAAAAAACTTTCCTTAGAGTGCAGGTATTCTAAGCCTTTTATCATTTTTGTTTCTCTCCTCTGGACTCTCCAGTTTGTGAGATGTCCATAACTGGACACAGTATTCCATTTGAGGCCTCACCAGAGCTTAGTAGAGTGGGACAATTAGATAGGACATATCTTAGATAGGACATATCTTAGATAGGGGACACACCTGTTAATATACCCCAGAATATTGGTCTTTTTCACTACCTGCATCATATTACAGGCTCATATTTAATTTGTAATCCACTATAAGTTCCAGATCCCTTTCTGAAGTGCTACCACCTAGCCAGTTATTCCCCATTTTGTATTTGTGGGTTTGATTTTTCCTTCCTACATGAAGTACTTTGCACTTGTCTTCATTAAATTTCATCTTGTTGATTTCAGACCAATTCTCCAATTTGTCAAAGAATTTTTTAAATTCTAATCCTGTTCTCCAAAGTGCTTAGACCACCCCTCCATCTTGGTGTCATCTTCAAATTGTATAAGCAAACTCTTCACCCTACTATCAATGTAATTAAAGAAAATATTGAATAGTAGTGGACCCAGGACAGACCCTTGTGGGAACCTACTCAATATGCCCTCCCAGTTTGACAGCAACCCATTGATAACTGCTCTTTGAATTACGTCTTTCAAGCAGTTATGCACTTTACAATAATGAATTGGATGTTTATCAAAGGCTAGTGTAGGAGTTACTGTTGAAGATCTAGAAGCATAGTCACAATGTGTACCACTCACCGTCACTAGGTGGCGATAGAGAGAAACCTTGCTTTAATTTAAACTGTCTGGTTAGATATTCTGTTTTTATACGGTTATGTTAACCTGCCACGGCTTGGGTTTCAGTACTCCTATTGGTGTAAAAGTTATATAACTTACTAATTAAGTGCACCAGATATAAGAGAAACAGCATAAATATGAAAACTGAATGTTAAAGATATCAAGTATGGATTTGGAAGAAACTTGACAATTCCACACTTGTTAGTTTGAAAAGACTGTTTTGTGTCACCTAGCTGTGTAACCTGTATTAGAGTCTCCATTAAAGAAGAGTCTCCATTAAAGAAGTAAATATATCCCAAGCAAGAAATCCATGCTGGTGGGATTCACCTTAGAGAAAAGACAGAGGAATGAAAAATGCCATTCGATCTTATTACAAATGAATTTCTGACCCTTTCTGGCAAAGATCCTTTTCTCCCGGGTAAAGCCGGAAAATGTAGCCCTCTCCCTATTCATGTGCTCTCCTCTTATCCCAGCCACTGGTAGGATCGATGATTAATGCAAAATGCGCTATGAGCTGGGGAAATAGGCATCTTTTTTGGGCTCTGGAGACTCCTCACTTCCCTCTATTGCTCCTCCAATCCCCAGGTCCCGACTTGTAGATCGAATTTGATCTATTCAGTCCCAGGTGCAGGGTCACGTCTTCAATTGTGATCTTTGCCCTCTGCACATGGTAATAAGCCCCAACATTTCAGGCAAATGCAGGCTGGAGCCCGCTAGGTGAGAGAACATGTCAGAATGACAACGGAGACGATCGCATAAATATAGGGCAGGTGCGGTGTGTTTATGTTGGGCTCCTAACAGGTAAGGTAAGGTAAGGTATGGGGAGAAATAAGTTAGCTCGCTCTTAGAATAATGCTACCCACAAACGGTTTGTCCAGGGCCTTGCACAGTGGAGACCTCTGGGTGCTACTGTAATCATAAAACTGTGACCAGGATTATTGCCAAAATTACAGAAAGTGCATTCGGTTTTAAAAGCCAGAATGAGGCACGTTACAAATATGCAAGTAAAGCCGCATAAAGCCAGAAGTTTGATCGAAAACATGAAAACGTTTTTTCGCGGTGTATGATGCTAATTGATAGATCGAGCAGAGTGAGCGTCCGTAGAAGCCAGGCCATTTCAGCGTATCGAATAAACTGCCCTCCCTTGTGCCAGGCTAACACTCACAAACACATCCTCTAACAGGCAGCATGTGACCTCCAGAGCTGTTCAATCCGGTGCATTAGTGGCGTTTGCATGCTGCTACAGCGACATCATTTCAACACAAGTTCAGCGGAAAAGCCACAACCGCTTTTCAAGACGCATCCCATCGTATGCAACCTCCGCTTTGCTGCTGTAATCGAAAACCAGCTCTCCATACCGTACACCTCAAAGCACTGCCTGGATACTTATCTTCTCTGCATCCTACGCCTCTTGCCCCCCTCCAATTATCTTCTGAATGGTGCCAATATGAGGAGGCAGGTGGCATTAGAGGAGGTTTTGGAACAAATTGATAAACTAAAGAGCAGAACTAGATGGTATCACCTAAGAGTTCTGAAGGAACTCAAATGTGAAATTGCAGAACTACTAACCTATCCTTTAAATCAGTTTCTGTACCAAATGACTGGAAGATAGCTAATGTGACACCAATTTTTAAAAAGGGCTCCATAAGTGATCCTGGCAA